>NC_091125.1:90509120-91109120 GCF_040183065.1 Periplaneta americana | reverse complement strand
AAACGCCTCAAGGCCAAGCGTGGTGGTTTCCGTGAGCAGTCAGTTTACGCTGTCTCTGAATAATCTTCACACTATAGACGAGTTGGAAAACGATATAACGTTCACGAGGATTTTTAATGAACTTCAGCGTGTGAATGGAAATTTTATCAGAAGATGTCAAGAATGGATCAATGCATATGGATACCACTTTCAGCATCTTTTGTAACAAGGTTAGTACTCAAGTGATAACAATAAATGAGTAGAATAAGCTTGAGGATTGATACACGGCGCTAACTAATGCTCCGCGCTTGCTGGCCGACCGCAGGGGGAAGCGAACGCACTGTACTTATAAATTTTTTCAGAGTACGATTGCATAAAACTGAAAGCAAACGGACATGTAAATCACTCTGCACCTGTATGATGCATCAGCGATTATGGTGCTGATTTTTCTGAGAAGCGCACTTCTCATCGCCATTTCAGAATTCCTCAATAATTCCCAATTAGTTCCATCGTAACTCAGAATTTCCAGCAAAAAAAATGTGAACACAATTCCTAAAAGTTTCTGTAACACGCTTAATAAAATGTGTGACTGTGGTGTAGGTTTTTTCCAACTAATGCCAATAATCATATTATTTATGCTCCATAATCACCATTTTTATCCGATATCCTCCGAATAGCCCGTGTGTTTCAGGGTTGTTTGCCACATAGGTTGGGTTTCCTGTTTCTTGTCAGTCATATAGGCCTACTCTTAATGCGGGTGGCATAATCATGCTGGCGTTCACAAGCTTTGAGTTTATGACGTCACATCTGCACAAGTAAGTGTGATGACGGAGGAGGAACCCCACCGTTGCGAACTTTATGAATACTGCATAGTTTTGCGCATGACTGGTGTATGTGCTGCGTTTTGCATGTTTCATTAACTCAACAGTAAGTCTTAATGACGGCCATTTCTGGACGTTTTTGCATTTGTCCTCTTTTACTTTGTACGTCTTCTTATTTCTTCACCTGTTTCTTTCCCACCTGCCCATTGAGTTGGCCGTTTGTTTGCTGTCTTTGCATTTGACCGCTTGTTTCATTTTCTCGTCTCTCATTTTTCCACCTGTTTTTTTGTTATGCATTTGCTCGCCTGTTTCTTTTTCTCATCTCTCATACTCATATGTATTTAGTTTCTTGTTTTAATTTGTCTGTTCCTTCCATTACTTCGCCATTCATTTTTCTGCCCTTTGCTTTTTCTTTGATTTGTTCTTTTTTCTTCTTTTTCATTTCTCCGTCCGTTTCTCTTTCTCGTCTTCCACTTGTTAGCCCATTTTTTATCCTCGTCTTCGTTGTGTTTTCTGTTTTTGCTTTTCTTATTCCATTTCATTTGCCGTTCCATTCTTTTTCTCGTCCATCACCAGCTTCCCTGTTCCTTTTCCCTGCTTATCGTTTGTCAGCCTCCGTATTTTCTCATCTATCATTTACGTCCCTGTTTATTTCTTCTCCTCTTCCTATCCCTCTCTCCAATGTTTGCCTGTTATTTTTTCCGTTTTATATTTACCCACCGTTTTTTTTCGTCTTTCACTTGTAAGGTCATTGCTTTTTCAAGTCTATTATTTGTTCTTTTTTCTTGCTTTTCATTCCTCCGCCCATTTGTTTTTCTCCTCCATGTCTCTTTTATCGTTTTTAATTTTTTCGCACCTTTGTTTTTCTCGCCTTCCATGTGTAAGCTGATTCCCCTTTCTCGTCCATAATTTGTTCACCTGCTCCTTTTTGCTTGTTTAATTTGTCCAGCCCTTTCTTTTTCCATGTTCCATTTTACGTTTTCTCCTTGTTTTCGTCTTTTGTTTGTCCTCATATACTCTCTCGACTGCCATTTGTAAGCCTGATCCATTATCACACTTTTGTTATATTCGCCTGTTTTTTTTTCTCGTCTCCTTCTCCACCTCTCTCATCTCTCGTCTTTTATTTCGTTATTCTGTTTTCTCACATTTTAAAATCTAGTTACCTGTTCTTTTGTCGTCTTTCATTCATTCGCCTTTTTTCTCTTCTTTCATTTGTTCACCTGTTCTCATCTTTCATTTATTCTCGTATTTTTTCTCACTTGTAATTATTCGTCTATCCTTTTTCTTATCTTCTATTTATCCGTCTGTTGCTTTTGTAATCTTCATTTTATCTGCCTGTTGTTTTTTCATCATTCATTTGCCCACTTGTTTCTTTTGCTGTCATTCACATTTCTGCCTATTGTTTTTCTCACCTTCCATTTTTTCTCCTATTCTTTTTCTCATCTTCAATTCTCCGTCTCTTCTTTTTCTCATCTCTTATTTAGCCCCCTCATTTGTCATCTATAATTCGTCCGTTTCTTGTTTTTTCAACTTCATTTACTCACATATTCCTTTTGTCATCTTTCCTTTTCCCGCCTATTCTTTTTCTCATCTTTCGTTTATTCGCTTGTTCTTAGGTTTCGTTTTTTCGACTTATTCTTGTCTCATTTTTATTTGTCCGCCTGTTATCTTTCTCGTCTTTCATTTGTTAACATGTTTCTTCTCCCATCTGATTTGTTCGACTCTTTGTTTCTGATTCTCTCTGCTCTTTTATGTCCTCGTCTCCTAACATCTCGATATAACTATTCAATTTGCTTCAATACTTTGATATAAACTTAACGTAAAACAAATGACGTGCGAAACCTGTAAAATATGAGAGCAAGAGCAAAGAACATGAATTGGAGAATTTGTTATGATCCAGGGTTAATTAACCATATCCGTTTCCTCTGTTTCCTGTTTGTCTATGTTTATGCGGTAATTTCTTCTTATCCTCGTTTATTCCCTTGTGAATTTCTTTCTTTTGATATCCGTGTTTTTGTCACTCTTTCTTTATACATTTTCTGTATTTGCCTTGCACAAAGTACCTCTCTGAAGAAATAACTAGCGAATACCATTCAAAATGCTGCCATGATAATTTAGGTAAGAGCATGATTTGTACAGCAGTTTTTATGAGGAACTCTAGTTTTTTCACATTCATTTATATTTACGTATAATTCGTCGTCATGTGTATTTCATTTCTTCATTTGTATGTATCCAGTTCATAATTGATCTTTTTCGGCATTTCGTTAGCTACTCATATTCTATGCCTCATTAGATATGCTTGAGATTAATTAGGTAATTTTTATTGGCAACTGCAATTGGCAATAAAATTACAAACTACATGATTCTAATTGTAACGAAATAGTTCCTCGCGTCTCTCAAATTTTATTGGCAACTGGAATTAGCAATAAAATTACAAACTACATGATTCTAATTGTAACGAAATAGTTCCTCGCGTCTCTCAAATTTTTGAAAAATTAATACTGCAACTTGGAGAGCGACATGATATAGATGATGGTGATAACTTGTGTCGAAGTGTCGTATTGATTGGTTTGCACTGTTTTCAATCTGTCTTGTTTTAATTATTTCAAATGTGAAATGAACAGTTTCCGTAAATATACTTTATTGTTGTAAGTTTACGATAAACTGGAGGATAAAGTTTTCAATATGTTTTGTTAAAAAAACTAGTAAGAAGATTCTGAACGCCTCCCAGATGTGTAATTCACTGGGAGATTTCGAAACTCATCATATCTCATTAGACCTACATAAGAGGTTGTCATTATAGATCGGTGAAACCATTCCTTCCCTTTCTGTTTCGACAGTTTTTTTTTTGGCTTTCCCGCTGCATTTTTATTGAAATTCTCTAAAGCCTCTGCAATTTTAAATAATATTTTCTTCTTGCGTTCTTAGTGTTTGATGAAACGGAAAGTCAACTGCAACAGATTACATGCGAATGATTAAATAGTGAAAAATCAATTTAAGATGTGGGAATTTATATAAACATAATAATAACTGAGAACAAAAACGGCATATGGTAACACTAAAAATGTTGAGTTTCTTTAAAATTAATTTCGAATAATAGAAATATGAATTCCATGCTTTCAGTTAAAGATTTCAGTTGGTGTACATAATCGAAACCATCGATTTTTATTTGTGTGCACTTATAGTAGTAAAAGAATATATTTTTAAAGCAAAATTTTTAATAATACTGCCATGAATTATTCTTTAAATTTATGCAAGCAAGCAAACACTGAAACATTATCATCTCTCTGTATAGTTAGTTATGTGGAGAAAGTTTTATAATCACGAGATGCCTGAAAGACTATTTGAAACTACGGACAGCTATTCAAAATCTATCCATCCTCCTAAACCATCTATCTACAAACAGTCTAGCAGTTTATTCGAACATTAATTCACCCTTTATTTACTTATTTGTACCTGCCTGCATCGAAATATCAATTCACTCCACCATATATAGTACAGACCCAGAAACAAAATTTGGGACTCCTGAATTTTTCAAGTTCTAGTTATAACATACTGCGCAAGCTCAGTGCTTACTGTGCTTACTGAGTATGCGCAGTATGTTATAACTGGAACTTGAAAAATTCAGGTGGCCTAAATTTTGTTTCTGGGTCTTACATGCATTCATTTACAAGCATATACACAAACTAACGTTTGCACAGCATCCATAAGTGAATACCTATGTACGACATACATACATACATACATACATACATACATACATACATACATACATACATACATACATACATACATACATACATACATACATACATACATACATACATACATACATACATACATACATACACATAACATTCTTTGCTTCGCTTGTACAAGTAACTTTCTTTCTCATCATTTCCTCCTCTCTTCCTCCGTGTTTTTTAAGAACTGCTATTACAGACCTATTGAGCAGCCGAGTCAGGCTTGGTAGTGTGAGGGATCAACAATATCCCCAATTTTCTTCTCACTATGACAGGGTTCAGAGTGACGATACTTGAATTTTTTATGAGGAAATATTTTTTTTCACAATTTTTGTGCGAGCTATCGGGAAACCAATGAAACGTTGATACTCATTTAAATCATATGCCTCTATGTCTATATATAGACTCGATATTCGTCCACTCAATTCTCTCACATATCCACACAAGCACAAATACTGAAAGAGTAATTTTATTAATTATCGGAATGAAGATCAATTATGCACACAGAAACTTGGAGCTAACTGTAATTGCAGAGCTTTCCAGGTCTGTCAATAAAAGAGGAAATTTTGGACGAGTGGAGCACCTGATGACGTCGTACGTGCAGTCGTGGTAGATAAATTATTAGTATTGAAAAATTCATGAACGTAATGCTGAATCTCTGTAGCTAACTGCATTATAGAATAGCCCTGTCTCTTATTGATAACATTTTACTGCTCTGGGTATTTTAAATGCAGCCTGATACTTTTCTAGCGTTTCCTTTTGGGCCTACATAAACGAGATGGTGTAACGATATGACAGAGATAGAAATAAAATGAATTCTGACTGATAGGAAAACTAAAAGATACCGGGGAATTCTGATAGTGGCCGCCTTGTCCACAGATCGCACAGAATCTTGCCCATAATACCGAAGATATCCAAGAGGGGATTATCAGTTGATTAAGCTAAAATTATGCCCAATGCATGTAAACAGGTGAACAAAAGGAAATGTAGGTCAGTTACTTAGGAAGGAAAGTATACTGTACGAGTAAGTTGGTTGGTCCATAAACATGTAGGCCTAATTCAGCTACACTGGTAGATACGTCAGTGGATACTCCGATATCTAAGTACATGGATATAATAGTAGAATGTTTCAAATCAGTGGTATTGAGGGTAGGTACATAGGTTTTTGTTTTTTGTTAATACAGAACGTGCCGAAAAAATGTATACACACTTTGACAGGAGATATCTATTTAATATATTTCAAAGCTGGATCGAAAAATAACAGTAATGTGTAGTATAATGTTTTGTAAACAGATGATCTCACATAGTTACGCTAGCGTTGCTGCGCGACAGGTCAACAACAACAAAATGGAGCTAAGATCAGCAACAAATTGAACTATGACCGGACCTACAAGTAAATAGAAAATAAAAAATGAACATCAATTCATTTGCCATGATTTAGCAGTATGGTTAATGTCCACAAATCCTTGGAGAATCCTATTGCGATTTCTCACTGTTCAATGGATATCCATCTCTCTTTAATATGAGGTATTGATTGTACACAGCGAATCAGTAAGTTAAAAATTTAAGTAGAGACCTACATTCTTAATGAGGCTGCTAATGTTATCACTTCTAGATGATAGTAGTAGCCAGGTATCAAAGTTTACACAAGCAAAACAAAGAAGCAGCAATTGAAAGATGGCCGCACTCCTGAACGTGTGTACCATTTTCAAGCAGCGCTCCGTTGTGCAATTTTTCTGGGCAAAAGATCTAGCAGCAAAGGAAGAATTACCGCCAACGTATGATGATCATTGGCTGTTACGTCAAGCTCACTACAATTTAGATGAAGTTCTCTGAAGTGTGAACAAGTATCGAACACCGACAGTGGAGATTGTCACGATGAGAAATGTCCATCGAGTTGTCGACTTGATCCGAGCAGACAGGATGAAGGGGACGATATGCTAACAAGGATAATCACAGGTGATCAGTCTTGGGTGCATCATTGCCACCTGGAGACAAGGCATGTATCAATGTCTCCTATGCTACATTTGTACAGAGGTTCCGTCATCTTTCGATTGCTGTTTCTTTGTTTCACTTGTACGCATATCAATAGTATGCTCTAACGAAGACAACTTCAGACGCTTCATTCAAAATTATAGGTCGCTACTTCAATTTGTAACTTATTAACTCGCCCTCATATCGTTCTTGCATAGCGTTTACTCTACTGTAAGTATGTCTGTATACCCTTACGCCATAAAAACCATATGGCCAGAGAAGGCCGTTACTTCAGAATACCAAGTGTTGGGCTAAATTTCTTTCAATTTTGATGACTAAATATACAAAATAATCAGTTCTACGATGATGATTATGAAGATGATAGAGAAGAAGAGGAAGATGAAGAAAAACATGATCAGATAACGATGAAGAAGAAGATGATGATGATGATGATGATGATGATGAAAAGCTGTACACAATTTATAAGAATTAATTAACAAGCTAATAGGAATAGCTTCTCTACACATACGGTACGGTAATTTGCCCTTTGTTACCAAGAAGTCACTTACAGCTCCATTTTATGATCTGAGATGCAAGTACTGTACAACTAGTTTCGCCATACTTTGTCATGTGAAGGGTTTGCATATCGTATACTTCCAGACTTTCCAACTTAGTTCAGAAGCAAGCTATTGTTCGCTGTAGAAAGCGTTTACTTTCCTTGTCAAGTTGTTACAGAATAGACACTATTTGAAGTTGGTAAGTCCATTAAGACGTGTAGTGTTAGCAGAGTTTATATTTGAGTTGTATGCTCATAAAATCCTGTAATATGTTTCAGGAGGAATTTAATTCAGGCTCACACAAACTTTCTGTCATTGCAGCCGCTACTCAGATGATGCTTAAGGGCTAGAACAATGGTTGAAAGAGAAGGTCGTTCCTACCGATGTATTAATAGGTTATATTGCTATATAGAGTGAACCGTAAGTAATGTTATTAATTTCAGGGGGGGTAATTCTTTGAGATATTTAAAAAAAAAGAAATGAAATACAATTTTCATTGTTTTTGCTTTCTTTTCGTGATAAAATTATTTTACATGAAACATTTCATAGCATGTTTTGTGAAAGTCATTGATCAAATCCTAATATGCTCAGTCAATTTAAGAGAGCAGTGTATTATGATAATAAATTATTGAAAAAAAAAGTTTTGTTCTTTAAATGTGCAGAAATTGATCCAAACAAATTTAATGGTGTAAACTTTATTTGCAGAACGAAAAATCACATTTAAAGGACAAAACTAAAATTCTTTTAATAATTCATTATCGTAATCACTCTTCTCTTAAATTGACTGTATATATTGAGAATTAAATCAATGGCTTTCCCAAAACACGCTATGATACGTTTCATATAATACCATTTTTATCTCAAAATGGAAGCAAAAACGAGCAAAATTGTATTAAACTTATGTGCTTGAAATATATCAAAGAATAACACCCTGAAATTAATGATATTACTTGCGGTTTACTCTGTGTGTATATATATAAAGAGTGTTCCAGCAAAAGCGTGCAAAAATTAAACAGGACACAGGGAATGCTCTACTGAAGTTTTCGAGATATGGTGGTCTGTAAAGCCAAAGGGCTCAAACATATGGGGGAGAGCGTGAAGGCTAGGCAATCCATGGTGCATTTTTTGTATATCTATCGTCCACAAGGTATCTCTGTCTCATCACATTTGTATTGTCACATAACAGAACATGCAATGAGTCAACGATAGACCTTTTCGCAACATTTGGAGAATCCAACAATACGATGGCGCAGTACTAGTACATCTGGATACTAACATTTCCTGGTCACTGGATTGGAAGGGGAGGCCCTACTCCATGGCCTGCGACGTCACCCGAACTGAATCCACTCGATTATTTATTATGGGGGTATCTAAAATCACTTGTGCACAGTATGACACTGGGTTCCAGTGGACACGGATATGGAATTAGTTGCCAGGGTTGTAGTCTCCTGTGATGTAATTAGAAACAAGCCAAGAATATTTGAAAGTGTGCGGCAGAATCTCGTACGCCGATGTCATGCTTGCGTTGAAGTTGGTGGCAACTGTTGTGAGGTATAAAATGGTATGATAATTCTGGTTTGTTAATGGTTTGGTACTGTACTGTAATAACCGTAAATAATGTAAAAACTAAATGCAAATAAATACATGTACAAATTAGCTGTAAATAATAGGGATAACAGTAACAGTTATAGAATGTTTAAGCTCATATTTCCTTAAACTGGCTTCTCAGACCCTAAGTCCCTATGTAAAAATGTTCAGTAGAGCACCCCATATGTTCTGTTACATTTTACAGCTATTCTTTTACTGCAAACCCCGGTATATATTCATTCTTTATTTTCCCATCTATACACACACTATCTAATTACAAGTCTATCTACATATCATCAAACAATAATCTACTGGTACATATACATATATTGTCAATTTATTTCAATACCTATGCCAATATACGTGGGGTGTAACTTTAATAGTGGCAACACTGCTGTAAAGGCGAAACGAGACGGAGTTAATTGTTGTCACTTCTACCACATGTTAGTCTATGTCTGCTCTCTTCCTCCCCTAAAAGGACTCTTCCGTCCGACTCTCAGCTCAGGCGCTATGGAGAGTTGAAGTTAGTCTCCTGTTAGTTACACTCTAAGCTGTTGTGTTTCGCCATGTTTACAAGGCAGGAAAAGCGATCTTGGCTGAATGTTAATGCACAATATTTCAATAATTTTGTTTAGCATAATCTGAGACCAGAACCCTCCCATCATTTTGCAGGATAACGCAGGGGTGTACACGGCACAGCTTGTAGCTGATTTGTACTGTCGCTGGGGAGTGGGAAGTGCTTTTTTATCCACCACATTCACCGGACTTAAGCTCCTGTGATTATGACTTAATCCCAAAGATGAAGGAACCACTTCGTGACGTTCGATTCCGGACTGTTCCCGATATTCTGCAGGCAGTAGGGCGGTCCATCAGAAACATCAACAGAACAGGAGCTCCGGCAAGGATACTACGACTTCCACATCGCTGGCAACGAGTTGTGGACAATGCTGGTTACTACATTGAAGGACTGTAGACGTTTCACAGATGTATCACTTGTGTATTCGTAATAAATAAATAGTTGGAATTATTAAAGTTATAAGCTGTATATATTCCTACGTATCAAGTATTCATTTACCCAATTTTCAGGTGTCTACTTACTAACATATACATACAACGATGTACTTATTTACCAGTACAACTGCGAATAATAATAATGATATATCAACAATCCTACGTCGCTACCTGGAGATGTACCAATGTATCCAAACACAATACATCTCTCTACGTACCGATATAGAAATACACCTAAAAATACTCTTCTCTACTGCTTCTACCTATATGCCAATCTGCCACTGTACTTGTGTTTCTCAGTAAATTGTTGTTGTTTAGTCAACTATCCGAAGACAGGTCTGAACATCACAAGTGATACCAAGAAGGCACCACTTATGAGGGAACTATGCCAGGAGATATTCGGGTAGGGTAGTCAGTTCCTTTCCCCCCTCCATTGCATACATCACCGACTAGTTCCTCAGTAAGTATAGTTATGTATTTGTTTTGTTTTCCTCTATACCTGGAGTAGGTATACGTACAATTGTATTTACCTATTACATGTAGGCCTGCCAATCTTTCGTACCATTGCGCTTATGTATGCCCACTACAATACGACTACATATTATCTGTTTACAAATAAACCCATGTATATTAGTACCTTATCCAACAGCTTATGTAAATTATCACAATGAAACTATGTGTCTCGTTATCAAGGAACCTATAAATAAACATATGATTTGCGATTGTACGACAATTATACTGCTCTCCTTATATTATGTTGTCATTTTTGGTCTTTGAAGATCACATTATTTATTTTATATTCGAGTCCTCTAAACTATAATAATAATAATAATAATAATAATAATAATAATAATAATAATAATAATAATAATAATAATAATAATAATATATAATATATATAATAGTTTTATACGAAGTAAATTAGAGTACGCTTCTATAGTTTGGAACCCTCACTGTCACTCGCACTCGGTCAGAATAAAATCCTAAAACTGCTATATATGACAAAACATTCATGTTACAACATATTCCAATCTTATGAATCCATGCTGGTTGAATTTAATGTTCCATCTCTCAGTAGTGGCAGGATAAGAGCACAGAAAATGTATTTGTTCAAAAGCATAAATGGTTTAATAGACAACCCTGATCTTCTACAGCTAATTAATTTCAATATTGGTAAATCAAATTTGAGAAAGCGATCTCTCTTTTATTTACAGACTTCAAAAACACAATCTCATAAAATGTCTCCACTTTTATTAATGCTTCGAACTTACAATCATCTATCAAATAAACAGAATTTAGATTTCTCGTTATCGTACAATATGTACAAGAAAAAGTTATATACAGCAATGGTTTCATGATATGTTGGATTCTAGTTGCATGTTGGTTGTAGTTGTAGTCAGGTATCATGCTGGTTGGAACACGTATTCTGTAGTGGTGAATTTCTTAAATAAATAAATTAAGCATATTAGTACTACTATATAATACTGTATACTGAATGTATTAACATAGCGTTATATTTACTCTATAATTTGCCAATTATAGCTACATTTTACATTTTTGGCTATGATATCTATACTTAACTCTTTTGAATTTATTTTTATTTGGTATTTTTCATTTATATCTATATCTGTGTCTTTTATTTAGGTAGTATCTATTTGTTTTTTTTTTCATTTTTAATTTTTAATTTGTAATTACACTTGTATCTTGCATTTGTTTCTGTTTTATCTCTTTTTTCATGTTATATGCAATTCTGTGTTTTTTAAAACACATCTGTACTGTCTATTGTAATTGGGGCTTTGCCTGTTATAGATATAAATAAATAAATAAATAAATAAATAAAAAAAAAAATAATAATAATAATAATAATAATAATAATAATAATAATAATAATAATAATAATAATAATATTCATCATCAGTCACCGGCGTAGCTCATGCTGCAGGCGAACTTGCCTGAAGAACTGGAACTGCGCTCGGGCTTAGGTTCGATCCCCGCTTGGGCTGATCTGTTGGGTTTTATCGAGGTTTTTCCCAACTGTAAGGCGAATACCAGCATTCACATGATGAATCCTCGCCCTTATCGCGCCAGATACCATCTTGCTGCTATCTCGACGCTAGTGCTGCTTATGATTAGGTTTTTCTCCGGAGCGGTTGTTTGTGCCCTTTCAATCGGAGACCTCCGGTTACCTCCGATTGATGCCACGCGGGTTGCATATGTGCTGCGGCGCAGACATACATTTTCCGCTGAGCATTCCTTTAATCGGATCAGGTAGTGATTCGAGTCCGCTGACGTCCGCTTATCTTTTATATAATTTGTAATTTTTTGTTGTTTATTTTCTCTTTTTTTTATTTACCTCTCTCTCCCTTTCTTCGGCTCTTCTTTTTTTCTTGTTTTGCTTGAAGTACTACTGTAAGTTAGCTGACAGATTTTTTTTATAGTCTTGTCGCTGTTATTTCCGGTGTGACTCCTCCCCTTTGCTTACGTCTTAGGTAGTGAAGGCTCTATAAAGTCTGGGTAGGTAGTATCGTTCACCATTTTTGTTCTATAATTGCCGAGCTACCAGATGAGGACTCTATTTGCTTCACCGTTAAACATTATCATGTCGTAGCTCCTGTGATAATAAATCAAACGCACTGCAATTGAGCAAATAATTGAGCGGAAAATAACGTCCTCATGTGATTTCTGCGAACGCCAACAAATGAGCCAAAATGGCGGGCGATTATATTAAGTATTTATCGATCCATAGGAAATTCATTACATCATCAATAGCGAATCACAAGACGCACACGTTTAAATGTAGCCGACCTTCAACGTGATTGACTGCCGGAAATAAGAGCGACGGGACTATAGTTTAGAAATTCATAGTATATGTGGAAAAGCGTATTAGTTTAAGTCAATGATCAAATTAATAACATTAAAATTAACTGAAAACTAACGCAGAAGTAAAGCTTTTCAATAGCTAATGTAAATATTTATAATTTTCCTGGAAACACTTGTTTATTCACAAAGAGTTTTTTCAACAAACAGTTTTTTTCAATTATTATTCTAATCGGTTTAGTTTAACGTAAAATATATTAAGGGAGTTTCAGAATGGAACAAAAGAAACGTGTGGTATCAATGGATTAAAGTTTACTGTCCAAAATAATTTATTCAGATTCTTCACCGGACAGGATTGTGATCATTGTGTTAAAGGGTGCCAGTATTTGAACTGTCTCTTCTAAAACGCGTCATTCTTCCCCTGTAATAAAAAGTATAAGCTGATATCAACTTAGGGATAATCGTAATTATATTATTACCACACGCTTCTTTAGTTTCAGAATGAAACTCAATATTTTAATCTAAAAATTAAAATATAATTCAAGTTGCATTTTAAATATTCCATATAAGTGATGTATGTTTTTTATTGCCTCGAAAGTTACATTTTACAGAAATTTCAAGACTTTTTTTCTAGACTGTGTACCTTTGGAACAATAGCACAATATGCTGGATCAATCTTAGAGGGTCCTTTTTTTGCTGAAATTCTTCTGTTTTTTCAGTTTTTCATTCGCAATGTTACTATGTCTACACACCAAACCACGAAATTATTTATTAGAACCTTTATATATATAAATCAAAGTAAACACGCTTTTTAAAAGAATTCAAAAGTGTTTTGAACAGTTAAATTTACTTATTTGAAAAAAGTGACGATTGCCGAAAAGTGAGAGAGAAATTCATCCGCATCTAGGGTCTTATAAATTCCTACTTTCACGGTAAGATTCAAGATGTGCGTACCACAGCCTAGATGGCTAAAATTTAATTTTTTTAACGGCAGCAACCATATTTGGGGCATTGTCTGTGACAGTGGCAGAAACTCTGTTGTTTAGTCCCCATAAATTAATGACTTGAATTCAACCAGCAATTTTGTCGGCTGTATGACTTCCCTTGATGGTAGATAAGTCCAAAGAACAGAAGTTAATTGGTCACCTGTCACGTAGTGGCCTGTTACTGTTACGTATCCATTTTACCTGTCGGAGGACCAACAGTTTTTTAAGTCCTTTAATTCCGTTCGCAGTTTATTCTGAACGCTGTCGTATAAGTCGCCTAAAATAACTTGCAATATTCACGTAAAAGTACATACCAATTGAAAAAAGCAACTAAGAACCCTGGTTAGTTAAATTATAATGAATAGTTTTTTATGTTTTCTGCACACTATCACAATGTTTTTATCACGTAAACCACGTGCTCTATTTACTTACATGAGAAAAAGTGTTACGACACTGCAGTGAATATCTTGGGTTTAAACCCTTGACGAGATATTTAAATCCGGCATCTTCGACGACGCTGAGTGGTTGCATATCATTGGACATAAACTGAATTAAAAGTTCATACAATTTAACTTTTTCAGCACTGTTCGATAGTTGTGCTGAATGTTAGAGCTGTTGTCCAACATAATTGTCGGCGCTTTCTTCAAGTTTGCGATTGTTCGATCGCTTCAAATGGTCTAACAAATTCGAAGTCCCATTAACCTTAGAGTAAATTCGCCCACAAAGTTCACAGTGTGCGACTTTATTATTATCTTCAACTAAATTAAAGAATTTCCGTGCGACGGATATCCGCTTTGGTGCCATTTTATTCCACTCCAACTACCGTCAGTCCGTACGCGCTGGTCGTCCTTGAGCTCTACGTCCTCCAACTTCGCTTCCCTCCGAACCACCGCATCCCTCCGTATGTCCCCTGTTCCACCTACGACAGTACCGGAGATCACCGGTGGAGAGCTTTATTCGTAATCTCCGATTCCTCCGCGCTAGTAGTCACTCCGATGAGCAGCACTACTCGACGCCAAAGAAACTAGCAGTTCATACTGCGTCATTAAGTAATCGAATAAAATCATCGTTATTGTTTAGTTACATTGGAGTTTTGTCGCTTGATCCGTTCAGGCTCACGTCAGAGTTCATGTTTTATTTAATGAATAACTATAGTTTCTTTATTGATATTTGGTTTACATGCTGCATGCATTTCGGTTCCTGTTAAATTGCTGTATTTTATCTAGAATTGTACCAGAATCGTATTCAAATTGGACATTTAATATATAACTTTCTCAATGAAAAATTAGAGAAGGCTAACTTAGAGAAGATTATATTTAACTCAAGAAAATCTTTGCCTGGGGTAAGTGTAACTATACTCATTTCTTTCAATTTGCCGTAAGAAAACGTTTTTAGGAATACAAATAATTATTTTTATTTAATTTGTGTCTTGTTTTGTCATTTAAATATCTGCAGTGTATTAAATGCCCAAAATATAAAATTCTCATTCTACGTGTATTTTGATTATTTCAATTTGTCTTACGCAAAAGTTCTTAGAAATATGAAGAATATTTTTATTTGGTTTATGTGTCATTTTGCCATTTAAATATTTGCAGTGTATTAAATTCCCAAAATATAAAATTCTCATTCTACACAGAACGTAATATTCTTTCATTGGCCTATCCTTTTGCCCCAAGACATATTCTGATCTTTGCTGCAGAAAGATACTACGTTGCACTAGCCCCAGCACTGGGGGCCCTTTTCATCTAAGTTAGGTAAGGTAGTGATGGTCACCTCTTCAAAATTTAGACGAATTTTAATTTCAATTCAAATTATTAAATGTCGAAGTTGAACTAATAAATTTATGGGTTCCACTTACCCCTATTTCCCTTAAATATTTAAAAATTATTATAAAAAAATTTACATTTGATAACAATTAATCTTACAGTAAGTTTTTTCGTATATGAATAAAATTTGAGATTAGCTGAACTAATAAATGTATGGGTTCCATTTACCCCTATTCAGTGTTCTTGTATATTAATAAAATTAGAGATTCTATAATAGCCCTACTTTTGCATATATACCGGCTAGACGTGGTCCCACATCACTTCGTCCCTGAAGAAGATGGCAGAGCTAGCCGTCGAAAGCTTGGAAGCTAATCTCCAACTCACCTGGCTGAGAACCCGAGAAGAATTATTCAACGGAAATATTGTTAAAATACATGTATTTAAATTTAAGCATTCACAATTAAATTTCACGTTCCTGTTCCCGGGCTCTAGCAGGCTTCTCGTTAATTGTGAATGCTCACAATACATTTTAACAATATTTCTGTTCTCGTCGTTTCCGTTTTCGGTTTATTGTGAACCAACCTTAAAGGTCACAGGGTAAGCAACGGATTGGGTTCGTCTTGAACTACTGATTCTGCCCGTTGTTTGACCGTTAAACTGTCATAGAACTTGTCACTCTTTGAATTTTCAAACATTTCTGAACTTAAAGAAAATTATGCGGAATGTTGCAAGCTGCGACCACGTTAATCTTAAAAGTGGTAATGGCATTCTGAAATTATAAAAAAAGTACAAAGTGTGTGTGTGTGTATATATATATTTTTTTTTTTTTGCGATTCAACCATCCACAGGACATGACCTTTCTTCGTATGTATTTTTTTTATAACTGTGATATTCTTTCAATCCTCAAATATTTCTTATGCTATAATATCTTATTGACCACTAACAGGAAATAAAATTGATGTAATTTTCCTATTGTCACCAGTATCATCGTCGTAAATATAACATGTATATGAAGCATTTATCGACCCTTCGCGTTTTCAAGTCTCTTCTATATTTGGATTCAACATTTTAGTAATGTTGGTAGCCTGTTCCATGTTATTCCTTTCAAATGTTTTATATATTCTGTTCAATATTTAAGAGGCGTTTTAAATGGACTTTTTCAGTTGCTGCTTAAGACGTAACTCACGCTTTTTCCGAAGATAAATTTACCTTCATGTTTAAGTGAAACGGAGAGATATGAGCCTCTAACTTGTTCAAGTCGTTGCATTAGTCTTATCCATTAGATTCAACGAGGATTTAAGAACAAGAGGCGTAAAATTGTGGGAAACTATAACAGAAGTCTCACGAAAATTTAGTACAGTATTCCTTTGGTTTTAATTTTTTTTTTTATTTTCCACGTACAAATCCTATTTTACATAAGTATATTAGGGTTTGAAGTTTTCAACCAAGTAATGGTTTTAATTAGTAATGACATATGTTAAAATCGGAAGAAACAATTTTGTTCTCCTTTATACAGAATAATCTCTCTTTACGTTCATTTATTTATCTAAAGCTGGGTCTTTTTATAACCTGTGTATTAGACCTTCTTCTCTTTAATTGTCTAAGTATATCCTCATGCATTCTCGATTCCTTAAGCAACATTTGACAAAATTATTTGCAAGTACATGAACTGAAATGAGAATAGAATGAAAAATTATTCAAGATGTTTTTCACGTTGCGAAATAGGAAACCTACATCGTATAAACCGGAACATTAACGTATTCTCAGGAGGTGTAACCTAAGGCCAGGTGCATTTCTGACATTCTAATGGATAAAAGGAAGAAGTAGCAAAGCTTTTAAAGTAGGAATATCCATTTTAAGGCGTAGAATAGAATACCTAAACAGCTCTATGAAAGACAGTTGAAAGACGATTATGCAAATAGAAGAGAACGGAGTTCTTTCTTCTTAGACTCCAACGATGCAGGCTACATTATTCGTGCAATTCTTACAATCCTCTTTGCTAGTTTAAGAAAATCTTAAATTAGGTGCAGTAATCACTTAATGTTATGTTCTTAACTTGTACAGAACACTTTATTGGAACTAGGAAACGTTGATTTAGAGATTTTAGAACGTGTTTAATTACGAAGTAGAATAATTAAATATTTCAACAGCTGTATCTTATTATAACCTTAAATGTCTCGTAGGTTATATTTATTTATATCTTTCTTTTTCCTCGCCAAGATAACTTGGAATGTTCTTTCTATAAGACAAATGTATCAGAGGTTTTATAGAGTATTACGTATTCGAAAATGTATACAGGGTGATTCACAAGGATTAACCGTCTCTTACAGAGCTTATTTCCGAAGATATTCTGAGCAAAAAATGTCATATAAACTTTTGTCCTAATCTCAATATTTTCAGAGTTACACTAGTTTGAAATTGTTTGTAAAATAACACTATTCTTTAGTTTTCAGGGTAAAAGAATATTATAAATAAGGGATGGACTATTCAAGAGTATCATTTCTTTAATTAGATAATATTCTGAAGCTAAAAACGTGTTGTAAATTCCATAGTTCCTTCGACATAATTTTTTTTTTCGATTTTTAACTACAAAATTACACTTTCTTAGACATTTATCAAAACAATTGTTACAAATCACGCCACTCTTGTAAATTCTTCAAGACTGTACATTAGAATGCATAATTAAACTGTAAAGAATGAAATTTCTAAAGATATATGATTTGTAGCAAATTTTGTGATAAATGCGTAAGAAAGATGCTATTTTTAGTTAAAAATTGAAAAACAAAATCTGTACAAAGGAACTGACAACACATCTTTAGCTTCCGAACACTAGCCAATTAAATAAATGATACTTGTGAATAGTTGATTCTCTATTTGTAATATTCCTTTACAAATTCAAAACTTTTCTTAAAACTAAAGAAAAATGATATTTTACAAACAACTTAAAGTTAGTGTAATTCTAAAAATACAGAGATTAGGACAATTGGGGTGCTATTCATAGACATTTCGCTAGTCCGCGCTACGAGCGTGCTAAACTAGCCCCGGGTATCGACTGATTACTTGTACAGGATTCATATCATATATCATATCATATCATATCATATCATATCATATCATATCATATCATATCATATCATATATCATATCATATATCATATCATATATCATATCATATATCATATCATATATCATATCATATCATATATCATATCATATCATATCATATCATATCATATCATATCATATCATATCATATCATATCATATCATATCATATCACAACATATCATATCATATAATATATCATATCATATATCGTGTCGTGTCGTGTCGTGTCGTGTCGTGTCGTGTCGTGTCGTGTCGTGTCGTGTCATGTCATATCATATCATACAGTATCATATCACTAAGAATGTCTATGAATATGGCTCTTGATGTTTATATGACTTTTTTGCTCAGAATATATTCGGAAATAAGCTCCGTAAGTGACGGTAAATCCTCGTGAATCAGTCTGTATATGGAAATAATTGAAAGAAAGAGACAGTATTTGAATCGTCAAATTTATTAAAATTAGGCCTACTTGGTTCTTTGTGTTTGCTATATGTTTATATCAGTATGTACTCAGTTTAATGTAATTATGAAACAACTTAATAAAATTAGTGAAGCATAATTTGATTGTAATATTAGCTTAATGAATTATACCAAATTGTCATATGCAATATTATTTTTATTAAAATTTGTGCTCTGATTGTCTTCGTATATCGCGTCGCAGCATGTAAACCCGCATCGTTTTGTATGGTTTTGTCACAAATTGACTGCATTTGATCGGCACAACACAGATTGCGATCTCTTGGCTCTATTTCCTGCACATAGCTTCAATCTTCTCTCTCTCACTCTATTGCTAGAAGCCAATTTTATGGCGTCTTGTGAATCCAGGCTAAATGCTGACGCCAGAAAATTGATTTCTGGGCAAGTCATTACCATTCATAGTGGAGATTGGTATCGTCGAGAGGATCTTAAATTCTCCGAAGAAAATATATCCCTTACCAACATCATAAAAAATTTAATCTCTGTATAGAGGTTACAGTTAAAGAAGATGAACGATCCTGATGCTGAGACAGGAGTAAAAAGTTCAATTATATTTGGAACTGGAAAAGTGTGGAAAATTAATTAGCTTCGCGCCTCGCAGTGAGTAAGAACGTATTCGAATGTGACCATAAAAAAATCTAAGATGAAATTTGCGGTGTGCAATGGATTTACGACCATTCTGTTATCATAACTATAACCACTATCTTATTTATCAACATTATAATTCGTTCATTTTAGCACGATCACCACTACTACCACTACCACCAACACCATCACCATCACCATCACCATCACTACCGTCTTATTTTCGTTCACAGATTAGTTACTGCAAAAATGGTATTTCTGAAATGAATGGAGGGTTTTAAGTTCAAAAATACCTACCTCAATATGCAAAACTCGTCTTTTGGCTTTCACATTCGATAAAGATTCATTCTACTGCTCAGTCAAATGCAAATTTAACCTATAACTTTAATGGTATAGACTTGTTCTTTTTGGCCCATGTTTGTTTCACGCATTTTACTTATTTTTGAGTAATACTGACTAAGTATGTAGCTTTTATATGAACATTCTGTGCAATTATCTCGTGAATGTTTTATTCTCTGATTACGTCCGACGCATTTCCCATATTTATTCTGCGTTTCATTTTCTCCTGAGTGTCATTCATATTTGTTACTTTTGCTCTAAGTTATTTGAATTTTTCACCTCTTCAAACGATAAATTTCCAATTTTTATATTTCCATTTCGTACAATATTCTGGTCACGAGACATAATCATATACTTTGTCTTTTCGACATTTACTTCCAAACTTATCTCTTTACTTGCTTCAAGTAAAATTTCCGTGTTTTCCCTAATAGCATGTGGATTTCCTCCTGACATACTCATGTCATCCGCATAAACAAGTAGCTGATGTAACCCGTTCAATTTCAAACCCTCTCTGTTATCCTGCATTTTGCTAGTGGCATATTCTAGAGAAAAGTTTAAAAGTAAAGGTGATAGTGCATCTCCTTGCTTTAGCCCGCAGTGAATTGGAAAAGCATCATACAGAAACTGGCCTGTACGGACTCCCCTGTAAGTTTCACTGAGACACATTTTAATTAATGGAACTAGTTTCTTGGGGATATCAAATTCAATAAGAATATTATATAAAGCTTCCCCTTAACCGAGTCCTATGCCTTTTTGAAATCTATGAATAGCTTAGTTTCCCCATAAATAGAAATAGTGTATGGTGTGGAATGTAACGGAGGTCATTTTGATCTAGTATTCTTCAATTTCAAATAAGATTATCCTTAGATACATAATACGCTAGTTATGCGATACATCATTTGCAAAGTTGTAGTGCCTTGAAACAAGGATGTTATCCACGGGAGCTGGCGATCTGCCCGTCAGACTCTTGTGTCGAGAGACGACAGGAATCAGTGTGTATAAACGTAATGCTATCATACCGGGGTACCACAAATCGATGTACTTTGAGAATGTTTTTGCAGCTAATTTCAATCAATGTTATTGTTTCCTGATACGACCACACTTTATTCGTACATATGCCAGAAGGCCTACGTTGAGGCAAAATATACAATCACATTTTCGCTCTAATTTGTGTAAAGAGTGATTTTAATTAATGTATACAGAGCACATTTTGTTAATTATGATGAAAAGCTGATGGTTTATAAAAGAACATAGAACGTTAATTAATTAGTTGTGGCTAGAAGTCAAACCTCGAAATTTCCAGACAGCCAGAATTTCTTCTTTATTAGTTCATTATTTATCGACGCTGTATTAACTACTAGGTTATTTAGCGTCGATGGGATTGGTAATGGCGAAATGGTATCTGACGAGATGAGTCTGACATTCGTCATTGCGGAAAATCTCGGATAAAACCCAACCAGATAATCAGACCAAGCGGGAATCGAACCTGCGCCCAGGCGCAACTCCGGACTGAGATACGCCGATGGCTAGTCCAGAACTTGCTATAGGTAATTACTGACAAAAGAATATAGAGTTTTATTGCATATATAGAGCATTCCACTTTAAGAAAAAAAAACATTGGTTTTATGTGCCTTGCCTAGTACATTGTAGAAGCTGTGTGGTAGATAGGCGTTTCTATGGCAACTGGTCATTTTATGTAGTAGCCTCATATACTCAATGCTTTTTTCAACATGGAATCTTCCATAATAATTTCGAAATATTACTCATTTTATGAAATAACAAGTTACTTTTGAAAGGATCTCAAACTCTTGACACAACTATAACCTACAGAATTGAAAAGCCTGGGTACAACCCAGATGAGAGTAATATTTTATGTACAGTACTGTCATATATTTAAGGAATACCCCGGGGTACACTCGACTCCCATAGACTGGATTCTATATTTCCCCGGCGATAAAAAGCGATTTGTGTTGATATTGATCACATAACTCTCAGAGAAAATTAATTTCCTCCGAAGTACAAACACATATTAATTTTCTCGTACGAGATAACACATTGTTTTTGTAGGGAGAAAATAGTAATTATTATACTGTTGTAATTTCTCAGTTCCAATATAACATACTCTCTCGACTACCGTTGAGCTCCGAAAAATGTTCTAACCGGTAGGAACAGAGTAGACAGAAAGCGATAACTCAGGGATCCGTAGCAATCTCCCCTCTTTCAGGTTAAACATTGTGTTTGTCAAGTGCGATTCTTTGGAGAACGAATATCTCGTGTACAGTCGGGAGTAAAATACAAATTTCATTATCCGTATGTATTAGGCTGAGTATGTGCTTTGTTATTAGAGTTTTATTAATTATATTAAGTATATTTTAATCAGTTACTTTATGAGATCTGTGGAAAGGATACGCAAATAAAATTCTTCGAAACGATGGCCATACTGCTGCTCTGTACGGCAGTGAGACATGGAGCCTGAAAACCAATCACAAGAGTAGAATCCAGCTATGTGAAATTGAACTTTTCAGAGGAGATAAAGAATGAACAAGTTCGGACCTTATAGAAAATGAAACAACCTGAGAAGAACTGAAGATATTTGTCGTTGAGTGACAAAATCGAAGAGTGTAGACAAATATATCACCATTGTGTTCTAAGAATGGGAGATGGAAGAAGCAGCTCACTTGGACCAAATGAACAAATTAATTTAAAATTAGATATTCGGAAAACGTATTATTTGACTTTCTTGTGTTAAATGTTACTTTACCTCGTTAACATGTTTCAGCCTGCTATTGGCCATCTTCAGAACTGGTTGTTGTTGGTCTTGGCACTTTTTGTTTGTGTTTCCTGTGAAGGTGTGTTTGTGTAGTGTAATGTGGAGTCAAAGAGTGTGTTCTGAAATTGAGTTGTGTATTGAGAATTTCATTTGGGTGTGTTTTTGTGTATGTGTGTATTTCGTATTATTGTAGTGTATTTAATTTCTGGCTTATTGGTTGGATATGTAGAATTTCCATGTCTGTGTTGATATCTCTATAGGTGTGGTTAGCATTTATGATGTGTTCTGCATATGTGGAAGTGTTTTGTAATTTTGTTATGGCTGTGATGTGTTCTTTGTAACGTGTTTGAAATGATCTGCCTGTCTGTCCTATGTAGAAGTTTTTGCATTGAAGTTTGTATACGCCTGTGTGGTTGTATTTGTTTGTTTGTGTTGTTTGTGCGTTGAGATGTTTTTGTAAAGTATTATGTGTTCTGTATGCGATGTTGTAATTTAATTTCTTGAATGAGGTTGCAATTTTGTGTGTTTTTGTTTTGCATATTAGTGTGATGTATTTTTTGTGTTCTTGTGTTTGTGTTGTATTTTTATGTTTTTTGTGATTATGTTTTGTCTTTGTTATTATGTTGTCTATTAAGCTGGGATTGTATCCTTTTTCTTGTGCTAAGTATTTGATTGTGTTTAGTTCTTCTTTGTAGTCATTTTAGCTCATTGGTATGTTGAGTAGTCTGTGTACCCTTGTTCGGAATGCAGTTTGTGTTGTGTTTGGTGATTGGATGTGTTGTGTATGTGTCTTGGTGTTGTTGTTGCTGTTGTTGTGGGTTTTATGTATACTTTGAATGCGTGTTTGTTGTCTTTTGTTATTGTGATGTCTAGCTAATTTATGGATTTGTTTTCAATTTCTAAGGTGTAGTGTAGCTTTGGATATATTTTCTTTGTGTTGATGCAGGTTACACACTCTTTGACTCCACATTACACTACACATCCTCACAGGAAACACAACAAAAGGTGCCAAGACCAACAACAACCAGTTGTGAAGATGGTCAATAGCAGGCTGAAACATGTATTCGAGGTAAAGTAACATTTAACACAAGAATGTCAAATAATACCTTTTCCGAAGTGATATAATGTTAAAAGTAGTGTAATTAAGATGTAAATATGCACTAGCTGAATAACAGTAAACTACATAGGAAAACAGTATGCCACAAAGTCACTTTTTTGGAAATAATGTCACTCGTAGCTTACACAGTAGAATTAGAAGTGATGAAATTTGGAAAAAATGGCATGTCGAGAAATGGTAACAGAAATTTAAAAAAATACCAGGCCAAATGAAGTCAGAACATTCAGAATATGCCAGTTAACCGCAGATGTAACACGAAAACAAAACAGTGTAGAGACTAAATTAGCTGCATTTAATTGATTTAGATAGGAATTAAAGCAGATTGAAGTGACTAAAGAGTAGGGTTTGCGCAATCAACACTCCTGAAGAAGCTCAAGAAAATAAAAGATAGTATTGCAACTGGTAGGACTCTCACTTTGAGAGAGGAACAGAGATTAAGGACGTTTGAGAATAAGATTCTTAGGAAAATATTTGGGACCAAGAGGGATGAAGTTACAGGAGAATGGAGAAAGTTAGACAAAGCAAAACTGCACGCATTGTATTCTTTACCTGACATAATTAGGAACATTAAATCCAGACGTTTGAGATGGGCACGGCATATAGCACGTATGGGCGAATCCAAAAATGCATATAGAGTGTTAGTTGGGAGGCCGGAGGGAAAAAGGCCTTTGGAGAGGGCGAAACATAGATGGAAGGATAATATTAAAATGGATTCGAGGGAGGTGAGATATGATGATAGAGAATGGATTAATCTTACACAGGATAGGGACCGACGGCGGGCTTATGTGAGGGCGGCAATGAACCTGCAGGTTCCTTAAAACCCATTTGTAAGTAGGAAGAGAAGACCTCACGGCCTTCACTCTTCCAGAATAAATAAATAAATAAATACATAAGTAAGTAAGTAAATAAATAAATAAATAAATAAATAAACACATGGATGAGTGGGTGGCGGATGGACGGTTTGACGGACGGATGGATGGATGGACGAATGAATAAATGAATAAATGTTTCATTTTAAAAGCCCAAATTCAGAGTTCTCTCTTTTAAAGTGATACTGAATGTAGATAGAACCCTTTTATTCTCAGCCAGCAACATGTCTTTCTTCAAAACCTTTGAAAGTTCTTTTCTATGAATTAAAATACTTTCTGTATACTTCATATAATGACAGTGCAAAAAAGAGTCACTAAATAAAGGAACAAAATTCCTGCTAGCTTGCTTGAAGCGACAGACTGTTTCTCTAAACGTAGTAGAAAGGCGCGATTCCTCGAAACCGTTGAATTCAAAAGCCACGCTTCATTAGAATTCAGTTGCACTCTATTCATTCTACGGACTGGAGAAAGACTGTAGGGTGTATGTCGTATTTATAACAACTCATAAAGAAAGGATCTTAAGCTGCCACAGATGTAGTAAATAGACACACAGTCTCCAGTTCAGATGTTCAGTTGACATAGAGACGCTTCTGTTTTAAAGAAGGTTAATGATTCAGAAACCGAGAAGTAAATTCCGAAGAAAATTAAAACAGAGAGCTGAGAACCGTATAACCGATGAGACCAAGTTAAAGGTTCAGCGGATAAAGATGATGTATTTTTTTATTAGGTTATTTGACGACGCTTTATCAACAGCTTTGGTTATTTAGCGTCTGAATGAGATGAAGGTGATAATGCCGGTGAAATGAGTCCGGGGTCCAACACCGTAAGTTACCCAGCATTTGCTCATATTGGATTGAGGGAAAACCCCGGAAAAAACCTCAACCAGATAACTTGTGCCGACCGGGAATCGAACCCGGGCCACCTGGTTTCGCGGCTAGACGTGCTAACCGTTACTCCACAGGGGTGGACAAGATTATGTCTGGTACCGTTTTACTAGTGATATTCTTTTGCCTCTGCGAGGTCGGCCTGTCATGCAGGCGGTCCGAGTTCGAGTCCCAATCATGTCTGGGATTTATCATTGTGGTTGACTAGCTTGCAGTTGAGGTTTTACTTGCGTTTTTCCATTTTTTCATGTGTGTTGGGCAGTTGTGTGATTATTGTGAGTGCAGTTTCTTTTGAGATACAGCATACAGTTTCTCGTTATTTGACCTAGAAAAGAAAAAAAAAAATATTTGTGTGCAAGATATATAAGTATGACTCGGCTTGCGTCCACACCTGTGGAGTAACGGTTAGCGCGTCTGGCCGCGCAACCAGATGGCCCGGGTTCGACTTCCGGTCGGGGAAAGTTACCTGGTTAAGGTTTTTCCGGGGTTTTCCCTCAACCCATTACGAGAAAATGCTGGGTAACTATCGGTGCTGAACCCCGGACTCATTTCACCGGCATTATCACCTTCATCTCATTCAGATGCTAAATAACCTAAGATGTTGAAAAAGCGTCGTAGAATAACCTACTAAAATAATAAAAAAAAATTACTCGGCTTGCAAGATCTGTACGGAATTTATTTCGAAGTTACCTTTACTCGACCTCCGACGAGGCAGACAGTACATAAGTTAGTGAATACATTTCAGAACACGGATCTCTCTTAAACAAAAGAAAAGAACACACTAAAAACGGACCAATTTTAACAGAGAGTAGATTAGATGACAAGAAACCGCTAAAAAATTAGTTCAGTAGACTGGCGTGGTTGTGTCATCTACAAGAAACGCAAAACGTTTATTACATCTTAAAACTTATCACTGTACCCTAGTGCATGCTTTAAAAGTAGATGATCCATTTTTGCGATTAAGTATCTGTCTAAACCATATACATTTCGAAAACTGAAAGATAGTGTTGAGTTAGGAATTTTAAGAATTTCAATGGAAGAAATGGAAAGAATGAACGAGAATACACGTATATATTTACGCGATATTCCATTTGTGTGGGACAAGTGGATTAACATTTTCAGCGTCTGTTGTAAGGTAAGTGTGTTGTAGTTTAATTGTGCTATTACGGTACTAATTCTGGCGGCTGCAACAACAGTCCTCGCCGAGGATCCGTGCGCCGATACCTCGGTAAACCAAACCGATAACAACTCTGTGATATGCGACTCTCTTAGCGTACATTTAACTTACATTGTGTAGTACGTTGTTGTTTAACTTAAGATGTGCATCCTTGAAAGACGAGAAGGTAAAAGAATACGGTAGAATATTGTTTGTTTGTTTGTTTACTCAGCTGTCTGAAGACAGGTCTGAACCTCACAAGTGATATCAAGAGGGCAACTAGGTCAGGAGATAATGGAGTAGGGTGGTCAGTTCCTTTCCCCCTCCATTGCATATATCGGCGACTAGCTACATAACGCTGGCATATGCTGTACTTTAAATGTGACGTATATGAATTGTAAATTAAACTCTTTGCACCATTATACATTCCTTTAAATATTAACTTTGTAGATACTTACTTCAATCAGGTTCATCTGTACTTGAACTCAACACAGCTAGTTTACTTGTAAGACTGCTGTATCGAGGATTTTTGGAGATTCCTATAGTCGACTACTATTGAACTTTTCAGTTTTCAGCCTAAACTTTCGCTCCATAATCACACATTGTCTACTATAAGCCATGTCTGCTTCGTGAAGCATGAAATTCTATATAGTTTTTCTGTTTGATTATCAATCCCAGGTCAGTCATAGGATTATATTTGCCGTGGTTGTTTTGCACATGAAATATTGCATCAACAACCAGTAGCAATTAATTGAATTAGTGCAAATTGATTGGCTTGTCTAGTCCCTCCGGCTCCGACATATGGCTAGCGGCGAAACAAATTCGCTAGATATTCATTGAATTCGCTCGTGCAAGAAGAGTAATTAATGTATAAATTATACAGATCATTATATTTCTAGCCTAATTATGAAGTCCAATTACGACGATGAGACTACTTGTTTGAAATATCAACAAATGAAATTCTGTATTGTAATATCTGGAGTATATTTTCCGTTGAATTTAACAAGATCTTTCTGCAAAAAAAGGAATTGGATGCGGTCTTCTGTAAGTGATATGTATGTGTGATATTTACCTAAATTCCTCCAGGTCCTATTACAAAATACGGTTTGTAGGACCTATATAATTTTAGCAAAATCTGAACGTTTATTTATCAAACAAATTATAAAATTATTTAATTTCCTTACTTCAACTACTCATTTGATATCTCGTTTTCCAGTATCGTTTATTTTCTAAATTACCAGCGAAGACTCTATATAATATGCTCATAGTATCATGAATTTTAAAAGTTTTACTTCATTCGTATTCTATTCCTGTTCTGGACTATTTGCCTGCTTTTCGTGCTGTAATGTTCTGTGTTGTTATACATATTTCGACAAGTGCATATAGTACGATTATTTAGTCCTGACAGTCGCCGAAAATGTGCGCCTGGGTCAGACGAGTCCATTAAGTTACGCAAAAGGGGTGTTCGGGTTAGTCAGTCGCTTGCATTCAGAGCGATCGGATGTCACGCGTGCGGTAGAGCGGCGTGTTTCCAATACAGTTAAGCTGTAGTGCATTTCTTTACTGACCGCTCGCCCTTATCTCTACTCCGGAACTCTCCCCACTACTCCTATCACTTCCCCTCTTTCTCGTCGCCTAGCTGTCAGGACTAATAACCGTCTGCACATATATGCAGAAGATGAATCGGAATTAATAGTAAATATTTTAGAGGTGATAGTATGTATTATTCTGAGTAAAAAAGTTCATAAAATATGTGTCCAGTTTATAAACAT
This sequence comes from Periplaneta americana, assembly GCF_040183065.1. Classification (NCBI taxonomy): domain Eukaryota; kingdom Metazoa; phylum Arthropoda; class Insecta; order Blattodea; family Blattidae; genus Periplaneta; species Periplaneta americana. Next base: position 91,080,803 of record NC_091125.1, on the reverse strand, counting down.
TATGGAGATAGATCTGTTTGAATGCTGCGAATAATAAACCTTACAAATGGTATGAAGGAATCACAAATTACTACATTATTGATTGTATACAAAGGAATATTATGTATCGCACTTCTGAAATTGTCTAAGGGCACTGTTCATAACGGAGCAGAGAAAACAGTTGTTTGTAGTTCCTTTAGCTACAAGGATGGGCTAGTTCTATCAGTATGACGGAGCCTCGGTACATTTAGTCGTCAGTTGACACAGCATCTAAATCTCACATTTCCCGAACGATGGATTGGCAGCGGTGGTGACATGCATTGGCTACCGAGGTCCCCAGACCTCACTCCTGTCCATTTTTGACTGTGCGGATGAATGAAATGTAAGTGTACAGAAATAGAGTAAACGCAAGGGTCAAGTGTGAAAGCTTCCATAAAAAAAATGAAGGCATAATTAAGATGGGAACCAATCTGCATCTACACATTTGTCACGTTGGTAGAATGGAACACTTGATGATTTTAATGTTTCAACCACCTGCAGCACAATTGTTTAAATTTTAGCTCAATTTCCGGTTTGATTACATCTCACATCCATTCGTCATGGCGTTTTGATTGGTAAAGATGGCAATTTCAGACCAAAAAAGAGCTTACTAGTTAGTACCAAGGTTAACTTCTAATATAAGTATACCCACCACAAGCAGGCCAGAAAATATTTTTACCGTCTACGAAACCATGAAGCGCTATACAACAAGCGGCATTAGTCGCGTTTGCGTTTGTTGTTGAAATTAAAAATATATGTAGTACTTTATCTGTTAATTTTGCCCTTAAAATTATTTTACATAGCAAATAATAAACTAAGTATAGATTTTTTTTGCGAATTTATATGACTTCTCTCATTTCATTTATAGGTCAATTCCCTCTATTTTATTTTTACATTTAACGCTATATGACAGAAGTCATCAACACAGAGCACCCTTGGGATAGCGTCTCTTACCCTCGGATAAGAGACTGCACTATAGTGCATCCGTGGCTGCTGGCGGGTTTGCTCTCTCCCTCTCTGCCTGCTGCACGACGGAGCATGTTATGTTGTACTGAATACCCTTTACCCATTTGAGCGAGTGCTGACGACCACTGCTATATGGTAAAGTTTATTATGAAATTTCTCTTTGTACATATGAAGAAATGACCTGCTGTAGTATTACATTTTGATGTAGCTGATTATAATGAATTTTATTCATACAAATGGAATACCACATTATCGTCCTCTGAATGTTATGTTATGGTAATGGATCTCTCTTGGATCTCTACATTACACGAGAGAGAAAAACTACTTCTGAATCCGTCTGTCCTTTGGTCTGGAATAACTTCCTCTGCCAAGTAAGATAATTAAAATTTCAGAGGACGAGGGCGAAATTGGAGAGAGTATATAAAAGACAATGAAGTAAAGAAGTGGATTGTAGCGACATTTGCTGAGGTAGGGATGCACAAAGATTTTAATGTAGCCACTGAAACACATATGACATTTGGTAATTTGTTCTCTTGATTATATGAGCCATACCTGAATGTTGAGTTGTTCTATACAGCCTATATGAAGGGTTCAGAACCATAGTGGGCCAAGAGCCATTTACTAAAACCGTAGAAAACAAGGGTTAACATGAAGTGATTACCATAATTCAATGGAAACATATAGCAAGTAATACAAAGTGTACACATTCAAACTAAATGATATGTCTATCTTCATTAAACTATGGTATTCACTTAAATTTAACCCTTAATTTCTCCGTTTTTAATAAATGTCGCTTGGCCCACTAGGGCTCTGAACCCTTATATACAATAGACCTAACTAAATATCACACAAATGGTGAGTTATGTGAACTTTACTCATTATTATGAGCCATAGCAGCAGGTCTAGTGCATTTTGTACTTATGTTGAGAGACTGCTCTCGGGCGTGGGTTCGATTCCGCTTGGACTTGGGCTTTTTTCGATTTCATACAAAGACCATTTATCATTAAAGGCAAATACTGCGTCATCCTAGAGCAGCGTTTCCCAAACTGGCGCCGTGACCTCAAAGAGGCTTGTGGTGCCACATCCAAGGGGATAGAGAAATGAAATGTATTACTCTCTTACAGTCAGCAGTTACAAATTGTGATTGTTATTGTCTTCATTATTAATAAAACATACTTAACAGAAAAGTCAACTGTTGGGATGGATACAGAATATTCCGTACGGGGGCAACTTTCAATAATTTAATGGTGTCCCTACATCTGAATGTTGCAGTTATTTTGTAATAATAGTATTATTATTTGACCAGTATTGTATATTTAGCCTATTCATAATATGACATTGAGTGTAACTTTAATAAATTACATGGTGTTAATTCATATTAATACCATAACATTTAAAAATAAATATCATAATCATTTTGTTCATAATTTAATCTTTTTACAGATTTTCTCTATTTCATAATATTCTTATTGTATAAAACTGTTTATTGTCTGTATTCTCCAGCAATATTTCCGTGGATGTTACAAACTTCTGTGATGTGTAATATGACTTTCAATAACATACAATCGTATTGATGGAATAACGGTCTGTGTTGCCCGTCTGACAGTAAATTTATGAGCGAAGTTACGATGTAACATTTTTGTTCTTTCTGCACAATTAGCAGATTGTAACATAGACCGTTATTCGGCCCAACGCTTCAATTATGGATAAATGCTGAATCAATACCCTATGTCTGGCTACACGAAACAACGTAGACTATTCACATAGCATGATAGTGATGAAGAAAAACAATACGATTATTATCTTTCCTACAGTTTAAATTCTTGATTCATCTATTTTGTTGATTTATTTTTACTGACAAAGTCAAGGCCTTAAGGTCTTGTCTTCCACTCAATCAGTAGGCCTATAAAAATACATAACAAATGTCATAAATAATAGCAATAGAGAAAACAATGGAATAGTAATAATAATAATAATAATAATGATAAGAAGAAGAAGAAGAATACTAAGAATAATAATCGTAATGATAGTAACCAACGCAGAACTGTAGGCATTGTATCTTCACCTGAGATGTTTAGAAATATTGGGCCGTATTCATAGACATTCTTAGCGCGGGCTTCAGGTGGATGATCAGAGAACTAACGTTTTTCGTATCCATAAACCAGTGTTAGCGATATGATATCTTAAGAATCCCGTACAAGTAACAGTGGATAGCCGGGGCTAGTTTAGCACCCATTATATCCAGACATTTGAGATGGGCAGGGAATGTAGCAATATAGGCGAATCCAGAAGTGCATATAGAGTGTTAGTTGAGAGGCCGGAGGGAAAAAGACCAGGCCGAGACCTAGATGAGAGGATAATATTAAAATGGATTTGAGAAAAGTCGGATATGATGGTAGAGACTGAATTAATCTAGCTCAGGATAGGGACCGATGGCGGGCTTATGTGAGGGCGGTAATGAACCTCCGGGTTCTCTAAAAGTCACAAGTACCAACTTTCTAGCTCTGGTAATGAGTGTTTTGTTTTTGTTTCTGTATTTTCTTTATTTCCCTTCCTTCCTCCCACCAAAAAAGAAAAAACAAATATCAAGGTTTATTTAACTTAAAATCTTTGTTTGGGAAAAAAATTATTCGTCTGAATCTTGGAGTGATAGCTGAGATATAGGGCCACTGTAATTATATAATAACAGATTTCTGAGGCTATATTCTTTACAGAAGATCTTAGTTCATTATTTTGGTTAAAACTCCAATTTTACTCGTAGAAAATGTTTCACATCAATAATTATGCTAAAAATCAATTAATTCGGTTTAGGCCTACTTGTAATTGCGGTCTTCATGCCTTTTCTAGAACAAATCTCCCGGATTTTTGGATTTAAAGACAAAAGGAACAGTCCCTGGCTTTCAGGGACTATAAATGCCGTACTTTTCTTCCTTTCACGAAAACGTACTTTTACCTCTTAGTCCTGCCTATATTATACATAATTTTCTTTTAATTTCTTTGCAGTGTCTTGGATAGTTTTGAAAATTTAGAAAAAATTAAATTTGATAGAAATTAAGAGTATCACTTTTGCAATATTTCTATACCAGAATTGTAAATTAGAATTTAAAATTTGGGGGCATCAAGAGTCAAAATTGCTCCAAAATTTGATTTTTTGTGAAGACTTGATTTGGGATTTTTGGAACCCTAGAATGATTATGTGACCGATTTTTATTTTTCAATTTTTAAAATATATAAAGTCGAGACTGAAGAGGTTAAGGAAGCAATTTTCTTCTTCATTGCTCTTTTAACATAAATAGTATATGATCTGAGATTAAAACTTCCAGAAACTGTTCCTGATATTAAGAACCTAGTTTTATCATGATAAGGCCATGCTTCTCATTAAGAACATATCTTGTAATTCCTTAAATCTATTAAATGTAATTGTGAAATTATACCTACTTGAATTCAAGGAAAATCCGTACATTTCTTCTGGCAGGTGGTACTTGAATTTTCAATACACTGTCTTAGAGGTACTCGAAGAAAACTATGTAGTGAAGAAGCCCTGATACAGAGATTTGAGACGTTTTTATTTTTACCGGAAATATAATTTAAAAACACGGTAGAGAAGTTTAAAAAGCACTTACATTTTATATTTCGTAGGCCTACTATTTTCCAAGATAAATCTTTGTTTTCTCAATAGCAAGTTTTCTTGCGAAACCTATATGACGAACGTTGTATGGAGCGAGTGACCGTTGGACTGTTCAACGCTGTGGAGTAACGGCTAGCGCGTCTAACCGTGAAAACGACCGGGCCCTGTTCAAATCCTAGTTGGAGTTCTTTCCGGAGTTTTCTCTCAACTAACTGAAGCAGAATTGCTGATAACTTACAGCGTTGGATATCGGGCTCATTTCGCCGTCATTAATTCACATATCATCATCATCCATACAATAGCACAGGTTAAGTTCACGATGCGACGCGCTGTATTTGTACAAGAGCGCGGCCGTTCGGTTACACAATAGGAGTGGTAAGCACAATAAGCCTCAGGCTGCAGTGGAAGCCTTCGAGTCCCTCCTCCATACAAGATAAAAGAACATTGAACTCCATGTAGTTTGCGCCGAATCTTAGAATTCAGATATGACGGGATAAAACTTGTAAGAAAAATGAAAACATCGTTTATAAAGTAATTAAAAAGATTTATGAAAGCCACATTGCTATTATTACTCATTACTTCTTCTGTGGTGTTCTGTGGAAGCATATCTGTGTGCCGTAACATGTTTCTTTGCTTTGTAAGACGAATTAGCTTTCTCTTATGTCTTTCTGCTATAAATCTCTTTCAGAGTTTCAATTAGGCGGATTGTTAAACTTGCTTTTAAATGCAAATTTTCCGTTAACTCTCCGAAAGCTTTTCAACTCCTCGCAAGTTTTAAAAATTAAAAAAACTCTTTTATCCTACATGAAAACCGTTCTCCCTCAGTTCACCCTTTCTGACATTGCTCTGCTGTTATTAAATATTGTATGCTCTAGTACTCCACTTTCTGTTCTCGACGTTTTTCTTTTCCTTCGTAGTTATCACATTTCGCCGCTCTTTGTGCGTGTATATATGTTAGCTTTCTGCTTGTGATATGACTAACAAAAGACTAATTTCAGCAGTCCGTAATAGGCGTTGATTAAAAAACTTTTGCAATATACAATGTGTCAATATTAGATCACACAATGATGAAATTTTCTCTCTTAACAGAGTTTGGTATTGTCCCCAAATTAACGCGTAATACTGCGCCAACCGACCCCTCTAACGCCTGTCCGTGAGCCACTCAGTTGTTTTCATCAGTTGGATGCGAAACAAAGCCGAACAAAGTTAACCGTGTTGTTCAAACTCGTGTACAGTGTAGAGGGAGAGGAGCTCAACTTTAAAATTTTCCTGCTGTAATGAAATTTGTCACAGCTCAGAGACTGGTATTCGAAAGGTAAGAACTCTCAAACGCTCAACATTGTTGTCGTTGTTGTTATTATTATTATTATTATTATTATTATTATTATTATTATCATCATCATCATCACCACCACCATATAATTATAATTACCGAGCGACTGGCGACCTCTCGTGCCGAATACATAGACGTAGTTCTACTTTTGGTAAAGAAATACGAAACAAATCAAATACGTTTCTTCAAGGTTATATTTGACCACTACTGTGTCTCAAGGCGGACAGAATTCATTTATGTAATAAAAAAAAACACGTTTGAAATATAAGCCACTGGTCATCTCTCCCAACATGTGTGGATGAGATGGCTATAGGATATATGGATAGATGACCACCATTATTTTTAAGTAAATCCATTACAATTTTTTTGTAAAATAAAGAAGTTTTGTGCAATGGGGACACAAATATAGAGTCTAAGTGCATAATTATGATTGGAATTTTTCAACAACTTGATTTTTTTGTTTTCTTCCTGTTTTAGTGAATTTTCTTTAAAACAACACAAATAAATTGAAACGCTTATGAACATGTTATAATAATAATAATAATCCGGGGCACGACAGTCCATGAAGGACCATGACCGACCAGCCGGTTGCTGGCCTCACGTCCACATGCCGAAGCAGAGGTTGACGATCATCCAACCAGAATAAAGGTATCGTGTAGTTAGCACGATGATTCCCCAAACCGTTATAGCTGGATTTCGTAACCGTTTTTCGCTACCTATCGTAGCTACCCAAGTGCATCACGATGTTGGGTAGGCACCGGTCCCATACACTGGTCAAAATTTCATGAGAAAATTTCTTCCCCTATGAGGACTCGAACCAGCGCGAATTCCGTAACGGCTCACCTCTACCGAGTACATGTGTACTTGAGGCCAGCAATCTGATAGTATGTCTTGGATCTCTATAGACTGCCGCGCAAAGTGGACTATTATTATTGTGACTATTCTTATACTATTTATATACGTATTCATTTACATAAGTATTGCCTTTGAATTTCTGTTTCTTCATTCATTAATTTATTTATTTTCCTTATTCTTTGTTTCTTTTCTCTCTATATTGTCACGTTTTCTTCGGTGCATTATTGATTATTTATTGTCATCTTTTCTGTTATTTATTTGTCTTTAGGTCTTTTTATGTTTATTTATTTATCTATTTATCTATTTATCTATTTATTTATTTATTCCATTCTTTGTCTCCTAGTCTAGGGTCAGCCACATCACAGGCACAGTTTCATCAAGACTACACACACAGTCTTTATATGGTTTTGGGAATCAGAGTCCAATTGCGGTAGATCTGTTCATGAACAGTTTCTCTTCGATTATTACACGTTAAACAAAGAATTAATGCAAGGAAATATGTGTACAACCAATGCGAAAATGAGATAAATTTCAATTTTCGTGGCGTGAATTGAACCTGAACTCATTTGAGTTGTGAATTGGAAATGCAGCTGCAGGAATTGAAACTAGAACAAACGTCTTCAGATTCTGCTATATCTGGTTTATTGACAGGAGTGTTAATATCAGTCGGGTCGATGTCTGTCAGATCAGCTGAGTTTCCGACGATGAGAGACGAATACAGCAGTGCCACTTATCGGGTAACATTCCTTCCAGCCAGCTATCCTCGTGCTACTTGAAAGCTCTGAGTCAATATGCGGTTCAGAACGAGAAGTATCAAAATATCGAAGTACTGGTATTAATTGTTTAAACTCATCAGAGTAAGGGAACTAGGTCTGAAAATCACTTCAATTAGTAATAAATTATTTAAAGTGATTGCTATCTATGTAAACTATTCCTCTTGCATGTAAAAACATTAATGAAAAATTCCAAGAATTATTTATAGGTTCAAAAAAGTCAATAAATACAACATAATTCCATCCTATGTAGAAGAAAATTCTATTGAGCGATATTATATGTATCTATATATAAATAAACGGTTCAAACTTTGGTAAATTACTGGATTATGCAGTATTATATTTGTGTACATATTTCTGTTGCAATGTAGAAATTGCTAGAGACAAATTAAACACCCTCAGTATATGAAAATATAAACTCCTTCACACATAGTATAAACTTATTTACGCAAATATGTATAACCTTAGACAAAGAATGACAAGCTAACATACGTTAAATTCTCTTCGGAAGACTCCGGTTTATTCCGTGAAAACTTAGGTTTACCTACACGCCAAAAAATATTACGCACGACTTTGCTCCGTTTTTCCATTGTTTCGGTTATTTGTTACTTTTTTGGTCTGTATAAACAGGGTGATTCACGAGGATTTACCATCACTTACGGAGCTTATTTCCGAAGTCATTCTGAGCAAAAAGTATCATATAAACATTTATCCTAATCGCAATATTTTCAAAGTTACATTAATTTGAAATTGTTTGTAAAATAGTTTTAAGGGTAAAAGAATATTAGAGGAAAAGAATGAATTGTTCAGGAGTATCATTTCTTTAGTTAGCTAGTATTCTGACTCTAAAAATGTGTTGTGAATTCCATAGTTGCTTCGTATATATTTTTTTTAATTGTTAATTACAAAATTACATTTTTTTACGCATTTATTACAAAATTGTTACAAAATCACGACACTCTTGTAAATTCTTCAAGATTGCACATTAGGACATATAATTAAACTGTAAAATCTCAAGTTCCTAAAGTCGTATGATTTGTAACAATTTTTGTGATAAGTGTGTAAGAATAATGTAATTTTTAGTTAAAAATTGAAACACACAATCTGTACAAAGCAATTAACAACACATCTGTAGCTTCAGAATACTAGCCAATTAAAGAAAGTATACTTCTGAATAGTTAATTCTCTATTTGTAATATTTTTTTTTACCCTTAAAACTGAAGAAGAAAAAAGGTATTTTACTAACAACTTCAAATTAGTGTAACTCTGAAAATATTGAGATTAGGGCAAATGTATATATGTCTATTTTGCTCAGAATGTCTTCGGAAATAAGCTCCGTAAGTGACGGTAAATCCTCGTGAATCACCCTGTAGATCAAGTACTATAATTAATCTGTAACAAAAATATATTCAAGGGTAAATTAGATGCAAAATAAACATACTTTCCCTAGTCGTGTGAACGAAGCCGTGGCCGAAGTGTACTTAGACAAATTCACACTAAAGAGGATCGATGATTTTTTGTGTCTAAGGCTGCAGACATACATACAATTTTGATGATACACACGTACGCATATTTATGTACGTACCTGTGTGTGTGTGTGTGTGTGTGTATATATATATATATATATATATATACACACACACACACACACATATAGGTATATATATATATATATATATATATATATATATACCTATACCTATACCTATACCTATAAACACAACAACAGGGATATACAGAGTGATTCACGAAGTTCTCCTCTGGTTTATGGAGGTGGTTCCTGAGGTTATTTGGAACAATAACTGTAAATCTATACTAATAATAAATCTGTAGCCGAAATACTTCTGGTAATTTTCGATTTTCCAAAAATAATTGGTCCTAACATATATAATTAACCACCCTGAAACCGAAAATCGCTTTTTTGAAATTTTTGTTTGTATGTCTGTCTGTCTGTATGTTTGTTACCTTTTCACGCGATAATGGCTGAACGGATTTCGATGAAAATTGGAATATAAATTAAGTTCGTTGTAACTTAGATTTTAGGCTATAAGGCATTCAAAATACATTATTTCAAAGGGGGTTATAAGGGGGCCTGAATTAAATAAATCGAAATATCTCGCTTATTATTGCTTTTTGTGAAAAATGTTACATAACAAATGTTTCTTTAAAAATATTTTGTGATACGTTTTATTCCTTGAAAAATTTTGATAGGACTGATATTTAATGAGATAAATGAGTTTTAAAATTAAAATAACTGCCATCTAAGGCCGTGTAATGAATTAAAAAACAAATGACTTCGTCTATAAGGGGCCTTGGACAGCAACAATCGAAAGCTATGAAAGATAACCTACAGATAATGTTTCTGCGTTTCTATGAAGTAATATCGGAAGCTAAATTAACCGATTTGTATAATTAATTATTAATTCACCATTGGAAAGTGTAGTTTCTCTAGATGGACATAATGCTATAATGTTATCACAGTAACTTCTGAGTGAATCGAGGACAGGTAAGATTAAAATAGATTCTTATGCACAGAAAACTTGATAGGCTATTCTGTATATTCGTTTCCTGTATTTCCTAAACTAATTTTTATGACCAAATGAGTGGTCTCTGGATCAAAATGATCGCATTTTAATTTTTTAATTCAATTTAAATTAAGTAATATAATAAGGGATTTATCCTTCTATCAAACACGAATGTTCCCTGAATCAAATGTCCTATTTTAATTATATAATTACTTTATATTTATTTCTAACGGGTGCAGCGGAGCGCACGGGTACGGCTAGTAAATTAATAAGATCACATTCATAATTACGGAGTTACAACACATTTTCGGAATGCGTCATAGTGAATCGAGCGCTAGGCATGTTTGTTGCCATAACTACGTGCACTTTGTTGATAGTCACATCTGGGAGTGGATGAAAGACATCGTGTATCAGGTTAAGGAACAAACACGAGAAGAGTTGCTTTAACGTATTCTGGATGCCGAGGCGACAATAAGCAAAGAAATTAGTGAAGCTGCGAAATGCTACACGTGCGTTTCACATCCGTGCCTTGAGATGCAGGGAGGCATTTTCGAAAATGTGATTTAAATGTTTTAATTATTTTTATGCTCGACCATGCCGAAATGTAGTAATTATACACCTGGTAGCAGCCCTTTAAGGGATCTCATTAAAGTACACCTATTCATTAAAGTTCAGGTGTTCCACCAATCAGAAAACACCATTGTAGCAATATGAAAGGGCAAGTATCGATTATTCCCGGATACGCAATTGAAAGACAACTAGCGAAACGTCACGGAGGTTGGAAATCCAATACTGTCGCAGAAGGTTATGTTCTGTTACTATAATAATTAACGTTAATTGTAAATAATATTCAAATAAATTCAATTTGTCATCTCGTTTTTCAATGTATAAATCAAATATAAGGTTATATCAAGATTAATGTTCATTTTACTCTCTAGATTATATCAAGGTCAATGACATTTGTTCCTCGGAAAAAATCAATACTTTCGCGTCTGCGCACATCTCACAATTTACGAGATATTGCACAAGGTCAGTTCCGCTCCCCAGTCAGATAAGAATAACATGAATACTTATGAATAATTTCAAGTTAGAAATATGGTCGAGCATAAAAAGTCGTATGAAACTTGCCTATAATAGTAATTAAGACGCTCGTATGAAAATTATGAAACTCGCTTTCGCTCGTTTCATAAAAATACTCGCGTCTTAATTACTACCATTATAGGCTCGTTGCATAATGTGCTATTTACGTTTTTGTTAGTGAAATCCTGAAATAAATGTTTTTTTCTGCCATTTTCAAATTACAGTAACTCTGTAATTATTAATATGATCCCATTAATTTATTTACATTTCTGTTCCAAACAACCTCAGGAATCACCTCCATAAACCGGGGAAAAACTTCGTGTATCACCCTGTATAAAGAGAGCGTCCGTACATACTCCTACATACATACATACATACATACATACATACATACATACATACATACATACATACAGTCCACACCTGTGGAGTAACGGTTAGCGCATATGGCCGCGAAACCAGGTGGACCGGGTTCGATTCCCGGTTGGGCCAAGTTACCTGGTTGAGGTTTTTTCCTCAACCCAATATGAGCAAATGCTGGGTAACTATCGGTGCTTCACCTCGGAATCATTTAACCGACATTATCACCTTCATCTCATTCAGACGCTGAATAACTAGGATGTTGATATAGTGTCGTAAAAATAACCTAACCTACATACATACATACGACTGAAAGGAAAAAAATGCACGTTAGATAATTTTGAGAATCGTACGACACTATTTTCTTTAACAAATATGAAATTCTTGATAAGTTTGTACAAATATTAATCAATGTGTTTTCCTCATGGTAAATTAGACTCTATGAATAGCCCTAGAAGTTTTGTATAGTGTAGACTCAGTAATATTTATATAAAGGCTATTTTCATAATATTGTATTCTGGAATACGAGTAATAATCCTGCTGTATATTTTGTAATGTGACGTTTTGTGACAGCATAATAGGAAAGCCAATATATTCTGTTTTCTTTTAGCCCTGAGGGATATTTTGTTTTAGCTACAAAATTATAACTGGGATATTCCGCTTTATAACTGTTTACAGAACAGTGAATTTTGTTATTTGAAATCAACGATTTGCAACTTAAATGCATCATGTCGCATTGTAGCACACACGTATTAAACACATAGTGCACAATCTGGTGCCTGTTGCTCGAAGCTAAACATTGTGGTCGAAAGCAACGCTTTTTGTTTTGATCAGGGATTCATATTCTGGTTCGTTACACATGCGTGGGAATTCACAATTTACATGAATGAAAGTAATACTGGTACTTTCCATAGCCCGCGCTACGAATGCGAGTTTGATTATGGAAAGTTAAGTGTGTAGTCATCTTCATTCCTTAGTGATTGATTGTGTCACGTGTCATTATCCCGTCTTCTGCTTTATAAAATGCCTCGTTGCCGTGGCCACGTATCTAATGAGTCATGCTGAATTGGACTCATGTGTTGGTTTGTATCATGATTCCCAAAATTTCTGAAGGTGTGACAAACGTTTAGGCGAAACTTTTGTTTGAAAACCTAACCCTCCTACTACCGTGCTGTTACGTAACCCCACTCGAAACATTCAAATCTCTGTAAAAACGAAAGAAACGATAACTTTTCTCAAAACCTATGGATACCATCTAACTTCTAATATGTCGGTAGTTCTACCTGCATGACTAGTAATCGGAATATGCAAACCTATTTTCCAATAAAATTCCATTTGGCTTCTTAGACTAGCCTTCCTTGCAGATATATTTTTCTAACTCTCCAACAATTTGAATAGTGATTTGCAAGGCCAAGATGTTAACATAACTGTCAGAAATAAAATCGACTGATTTGTAAGGAAATTTAATTTCTGGTCGATATCACTCGAAAAAATAATATGTGATTCATTCCATTGCATTACAGAATTCATGGAAAATTAGCTACGTAACATACATCATAACACGAAAAATACCGAGTTTGTTTTTATGAACATGCAATTAAGTTTGCGCTACTTCAAACAACAGATTTTGGAATATTTTCCACGTAACTTTTGATGTTCTTAATCATTATTACTAGCTTAGAGGTGGAAAAATTCAAATACCTGGGAGCAACAGTAACAAATATAAATGATACTCGGGAGAAAATTAAACACAGAATAAATATAGGAAATGCCTGTTATTATTCGGTTGAAAAGCTTTTATCTTCCAGTCTATTGTCAAAAAATCTGCAAGTTAGAATTTATAAAACAGTCATATTACCGGTTGTTCTTTATGGTTGTGAAACTTGGACTCTCACTTTGAGAGAGGAACATAGGTTAAGGGTGTTTGAGAATAAGGTGCTTAGGAAAATATTTGGGGCTAAGAGGGATGAAGTTACAGGAGAATGGAGAAAGTTACACAACGCAGAGCTGCACGCATTGTATTCTTCACCTGACATAATTAGGAACATTAAATCCAGACGTTTGAGATGGGCAGGGCATGTAGCACGTATGGGCGAATCCAGAAATGCATATACAGTGTTAGTTGGCAGGCCGGAGGGAAAAAAACATTTGGGGAGGCCGAGACGTAGATGGGAAGATAATATTAAAATGGATTTGAGGGAGGTGGGATATGATGATAGAGACTAGAATAATCTTGCTCAGGATAGGGACCAATGGCGGACTTATGTGAGGGCGGTAATGAACCTCCGGGTTCCTTAAAAGCCAGTAAGTAAGTAAGCTTAACAAATATGACATTAGGAAAACTCGTAAAACTTTCCCAATTTCAAAGAAATAGTTAGTGATGAATTTTTGCATTGAATATGGCCCAGACAATGAAGAATGGTTTTAAAAGTTTGATGGAAAAAGGCATGAATGAAATAAGTTCTTTTTCCATCAAACCATTCAACTGCAAGTATTGCCTTAAACTTTATTTAATAATACGGGGGGGGGGGTAGATACACTGGTGATATCCTTAACATTAATGCAATTTTTTTTTGTGCTAAGGCAGGCTACATTTCAAACTGTTAACTTCATTAAAAGTACCTCTTTGAGAATTTACTTAGTTCGAAGATATTGGTTTTAGCGGTGGCTCTTCTAAGGGCAAATAAAATTAGTTGTGGCTTTGGAAAACGACTGATAATATGTGATTTAATTCTGTAATCGTATATTGAAAATTGTTATTGAAATGTTATTGAAACAATACATAGTCTACGAATTTAATATTCTACCCAGAGGAAGTATGCAACTTGAGCTGAACTCAGAAAAATAAATTAGACAAAATTATCTCAATTTATCTTCATTCGAAAACCAGACTAGAAATCCAAAGCTGGACTGCATGTTTAGTAGTAAAAGATGCTGACAGCAGTTACCAGTGTTTGTCGCAACGTAGTGGCGTAATTGGAGCTGGGGAGAAGGGTCTGAAGGCAAGTTGTTGCGGGCTACTTGTTCCGATTTGAATGGCCATTGCAGAGGTCTTCATTAAGAACTTGGTCACAACCGGTCATTAGCACAATGGAGCTAATCCCGGCTCATGACGTCATAGCCTGCAAGCGTCTTAAAATTCAATTGCCACACTCGACCGCTGTAATTACTGGGATTGAGGTTCGAGGGGACGTCTTCTACTTCAGGACTGTAAGGCGGAGGCTATAGTGCACAGTGTGAAACTAGGACAAGAAAGTGGTTGTTCTGTCAATCCGGTATAATTGAAACGGAGTAAGTAAATAGATCGATTAGTCAATAAGTGAGTGTGGGGAAAAAGAATGTATTTAACTTCGGTTTTATTAATAACATGTCAAATGCGTGAATGGTTAAAATGATGAAGAAGCTAGTTATTGCGTATAGGCCTATGAGAAAAAACAATTCTTGAGTTAGGAAAATAATAAACGACTTTGTGGGCCAATTCAGAAGTCATCATTGAGATTGCATCAATAAGTCAGTAAATGAGTGAATGAAGCAATGAGTTATGTAAATTATTGAGCTGGAAAGCTAATGAAAGATGTCTTGAATAAATAATGTGATAGAAAAATGATTTGTCGGGCAGAATTGTTGAATGAGAAAGTGTCTGAATGGATTATAGAACGAGTAATTGTTTGAAAGAGTTTGCGATTAAAGAAGATGCAAGATTTTTAAAGAAGTGGCTGAACGAATAACTGATTCAATGATTTAGTAAATTACATAAGCAGCAGGATTATTGAATAAGTGATATAATGGCTTATTCTACGATTAACTGATTGAGTGAGTCAGTATATAAGTAGCAGATTTATTGAATATGTAACAATTGGGTTATTGAAAGAGAAATTAATTGAATTAATAAATAAGTAAATTTCAGGACTATTTAATAAGTGACTGAATGGGTTACTGAAGGCGTAATTAATTGAATTAGTAAATACATAAGTTTCAGGATTATTGCATAAGTAACTGAATGGGTTATTGAACAAATAACTAATTGAATGAATTATTAAATAAGTAGGCCTCTAACTTGTAGAGTTATAGAAGTAGTAACTAATTTTAAACTTAACAGATATATAAACTTGTATGCAACATTTCATTGCGATATATCTTGAAAACTTGAATATTAATAACTAATTAACTAGTTAATTAATTAACTAATTGAATAAATCAGTAAATAAGTAAATTCCTGGATTATTAAATGAGTAACTGAAAGGATTGTTGAACGAGTAGCTGATTTACTGTGTCAGGAAAAAGAGAGTTAAAGGATTATTGAATAAATAGGACCAACTAAATGGGTTATTATTTGAAGTAGTAATTGTTTGAAATGTACCGATGATGAGTAATTTTTTTCTTTTAGTCAACTGTCCGTAGACAGGTTTTAACTGCATAAGTAGCATAAATAAGGCATCACTCATGAGGTAACTAGGCCAGGAGATAATGGGGTAGGCTGGCCAGTTCCTTCCCCCTTCAATGCGTACATCGTCGATTAGCTACGTAATGATGAGTATAAATATATTATGTTGTAGAGAAATGATCGGAATTGCGGCAGAGGAAACGGGTGTATTCTGAGAAAATCTGCCAATATTCTATGTTCATCAGAGATTTCACTTTATATAATTAGGATTTGAAATACAGATTCCAGTGTAAAAAATCTGTATTCTCAGCAGTGAGTCATAGTGAGTCCAAACTCTTCGGCAACCAAGATTAAGAAACTTCGCTGCAGATATAAGTCAATAAAAGAGTAAGGAATAAAACCCGAATATCCGATTTCTGAGAGAAGGCACAGGAATTCGTATTCCCACTTCAGCAAAGGTCAAGAGTTTTATGACTTGTTCTTGGGTTCTGAGAGCCTGGATATGGTCTGTGATGGATTCTAATCAAATACTCGAGAGCTTTATAAAACGAAGACAGAGTGAAGGAGTAACGTCAACTGCCAAGACTCTGCGCTCACTGCCTACTCGCCACGAAATAAAACAAAATCATATTTTAAATTTACGAAACTAGGATTCTTTAATAAACTCATTTTTTAATCGGATTTTGACGAACTTCTATTCAGTTTGTTTGTGATAATTGTACATTTTTATTTTACACATTTTTTCATGTTTTATGTTACTTTTGTAAGATACTGTAATACAATTGACTCGAGTGATAACTTCAAAGCCAGTTCCTTCCCTCCTCTATTGCATACATCGCCGACATATTACACTAATGAGATTCAGATGCATACGAATAACAATGACTGATGACATCAATAATAATAATAATAATAATAATAATAATAATAATAGTAATAATAATAATAATATTAAAATGGATTTGAGGGAGGTGGGATATGATGATAGAGACTTGATTAATCTTGCACAGGATAAGGACCGATGGCGGGCTTATGTGAGGGCGGCAAGGAACCTTCGGGTTCCTTAAAAGCCATTTGTAAGTAAATAATATTATTATTAGGGTCTAATATTGTTATTATTGCAGTGAACTCATCTGCAGAATAAAAATTGAATTCTTGAAAAATTAAAAAGAAAATTAAGAGTATTGCAATTGATTGTACGAGTATTAAACCTCCATTTCCTTGAATTGTGCTAAAATCTATATCTATACATATAATTTTCTTCTATACATATAATTTGAACTTGTAATGGAAATTACGGGAAAACGGCTGAACGGATTTTAATGAATGACACGACATTTTGAAGCTTGGCAGCCAAGGATTTTCAGAAAAATAGTAACTTTCAGTGAAGAGTTAGTTTTCCTACATAATTCTCCTATTTTCCAAAATCTATCTTTAGTCAGTTTTGAGAACTAATTGCATTTCAGAATAAAACAAAACACACACTACAATATACAATAGGCTATTACACGAAGGCCATGACCTGCAGGATTGCTGACATATTTAGAGTTAAAATTCAATTGATCATATTCAAAACTTCAAGACTTTCTAAAAATAATTCTGCGGAGTGTAATTTTCTCAGTACAGCTGTATATTCGATATTAAAATACACAAAATGTGAGGTGATGACATTATTACCATTACAAATGAAATATTATTATAGTTAATGTCATGATGTTAATTTTCTATGTTTGTGCGTGTGTGACTACAAAACTTGCGTAAGATAATAATATTGTTATTAAATATATATTATTTTTATAGTTATTAATCAAGTGGGTTGGGTCTTCTTCATATACTTGATGGCGGTGTGGTGTAGATACTTATATGCGTCTTTCTGTTCAGTATTGGCTCGAGAGAGCGCAAAAATTATTGTTCCTACGAAAAGACCAAAAGGTATTTACTTACTGATAAAATAAGAGGCCTAAAATTTTTTTCCAGTCAAGTTTATTTTTAATTTGGAATGTATCAAAAATTTTATCTTATAGTTGAAAATTAATTTTGTTAAGTATGGGAGAATTTCTTTTTAAGTTCGCTAATTTTACAACTTGTAAAGAAAATCTCATAATCTGTTACTTAGCTCAGGAAGCATATTTTTGCTCCTTAAATTTAAAAGAAACATAGGCCTACATACATAATTTCGAAACTCAAAAAGTATTAGAGAACTTTACCCCCACAGAATCTTCGTAGTTTTGAGTATAAGAAGAGCGGAGTGCGTTCACCCTCAATTGCTTCACACAAAGCGAGAGAAACACGCAAATTTAATGGTCTCTTTTATTGAAATTCACAATTTCAGTAACTCTGACCATTATAACTTTTGGATTTTCTGCAATCATTTTTACCGTAGAAACTTCTTCATGAATAACGCAGTAAGTTCATTCAGCTTTAGGTGTTAATTCTCCGAGTGAGCAATAACACAACTTTCAACACCCGCCATAGTGCGAGCAGCATCAGTGTAAGCCCCACAAAACCATGAAAGCATCAAAGACACTCTAGAGTGCATTGTGCACAAGTTGATTTAAAACTAAAGTTATTCATGAACTGCATCCCTATTTATGTCGAGTGAAAAATAATATGTTTAATTTATTTGCAAAGTCTATTTCATCATTAGGCTAAAAAAATTATTGCTTCGTTTCACTCTCGAAATTGGCTGCTTGTACATCATTTTTGTAGACTTATTATATCTTCCTTTAAGGGGGCACATCCAGCTTAACTGATCAAAAAGAAATAAATAATTTGTTTTGTCCAAAATCTGAAGTATAGAATTTCCCCCTTTTGTATGTGAGAGAATTTTCTAAATATCTCTTCATTAGTTTCCGATTTATGACCAAACATATACACCAGGAGGCAACTACAGTACACCGCCTGCCTGTTGGTAAGTTTATCGTTCGTTTTTCGAATTTTAAAATTTTCAAAACTTTTCCTTCATATCTAAAAAACTATTAAAGATAGTTTCATCAAATTTTGTATGGTTACTGTGTATTTTTCAGTGAACATTTTCAGGAAAAGTAAAAAATAATAATAATTTTTAATTACACTGCAAATGATTTACTAATTCGCGTTCTTGCCAGAACTTTCTCAAATTGGACGGACACAAACATGGGAGGTAAGAGGGAAACGGTGATTAGTTGTAAAATAAGTGCCAACATTTAAAAAATTTGAAGCATGGTAAAAAATTACGCATATTTTTAAATCCAAGTAATGGGTCCTGTAAATGAAGATGTTAATAATAACTTTGTACATTTTCAACTTAATTCAGTACATAGGACTTGAAGAAATGAAAAAAAAAATAATTTTACATAGTTTTCATGTATTTAAGCTGGATGTACTCCATTTACTTATTGTTCGAGAGCCAAATCGTGTTGATTTCTTTAGCTACTGCCGTTTTATTTGTACATATCGTGATTCAGCCATGTAGTACATTCTGTCAAATCAGCCATTTAGATAGAAGATCCGATAAAATTCCATGAAAGAGCTTACCACGCCTCCTCGGACAAATATCATCTGTACGCCAGTCACAATACTACATCACACTGCAACGTTGTCAGTGGTTACTATTAAAATTATGATGTTTATTATTGGAATGAAGAGTAACGATGGACTGAGTGAGGAAAATGGGAGTACCCTGAGAAAAACTATCAGGAGTCATGGCTTTATCCGCCACAAATACGACTCCCCAATCAGTGGAATTCAAACCCGGGTCAACATTAATCGTTTTCAGTGCTCTCTGCCACCGGCGTGGCTCAGTCGGTTAAGGCGCTTGCCTGCGGGTCTGAAGTTGCGCTCGGGCGCGAGTTCGAATACATGGTTGGTTTTTTCCGAGGTTTTCTCCAATCTTAAGGTGAATGCCACGTAATCTATGGCGAATCCTCGGCCTCATCTCGCCAAATACCATCTCGCTATCACCAATCTCATCGACGCTAAATAATATCGTAGTTGATACAGCGTCGTTAAATAACCAACTAGAATTAAAAAAAAAATTCAGTGCTCTGCCAGCCGATCTACCATTGCGACTACCTTCAAAATTGCTATGATGGGGTTCAAGCCAACGATCCGTAAGTTCATACATCATGTTATTTTAGTATTTCACTTGTCCCTCTATCCCTCGTCTGCAAACAAGTGTAACTAAATTCCTTTAATACATATCCTGCAGCGCCTGGTGACGGGTTGATTATTATCTATATTTATATTACTATTTCTGTTTTTTATACACTTCGTAGATGTTACTTATGTTGTGTCGGAAACAAATTCTATTTATACGGATCGAAATCCGAAACCACTAACTACTCGTGTTACTGAATCACAATTTCATCTTTTTCGAATGGTATATTATTTTTCCATTGTATCATGATATAAGTAGATTAGACCCGTTCATTGACTCAGAACTTAATAAATCATTGCGTTCCCTTGTTTCCAAAGCAACAAATTTATTTTACGCCGTGTAACTGCTGCACTAGACAATGTCAGTGGTGGAAACATTCACTGTGTGAACATGTGTGCAGTAATTTTGTTTCCGTAATAAATTTATAGATGACGTCATAGTCGTGCATTGCAAAATCAAGATTTATTGTAAGCCATATATCAGAGCAAAGTTAGTGATGCTAAACTTAGATATCTTTGTCACGGAAACCTTGTTATTGTTATATGAGACTACATTTACTGAACTAAATAATTCTTGGAAATACCTCTTTCATACTATTGATGAAATTACTCTTATCACAAAGAGAAACAGAATATTTTAGTCTTCTTTAATATAGGAAGAAACACTCGTTTAGATGAAAATATAAGTGTTTTGAAATTGGACGGAATGATATTAGTGTGTAACATGGGAAAACAAGAGAACCGTAAAATATCACCGAAAAATCTCAGATTTGATCGGGATTCGAAGTGAATAACCTGTGCGACAGACGATTGACCTAGAATACTCAGAGGAAATGGGATTCTGGTGTCGTTCCGAAAAGCTGAATATTTTAAATCCCAGTATCCTAAATACTTAAAAATATCTTCTGTGTGTATATTGTTAAGTGTATGTTCTAAGCTTCATTTTAACCTTTGCATTGTGTAATCTTTGGTTCAGTTACCGTAAATAGTTCCAATACGTAAATTATACACTTTTTGAGGCATTACCCAGTGTAGAGACATCACTCGATATGATCATATTTCGTACCTCGAAGGATGATGAAACCATAATCTGAAATAAAACATTAACTAGATTATTGTCTACTCTAAACTGGCCGCAAGTCGAATTATTTTGTTCTAAGCGTCTAGCCAAGGAAAAGTGAAGGATCACCGTGTCTTGTACTTGTGCTTCTATAGCCTGAGAAAGAGGATACTTAAATGCAGATTTACGTTATGTTTAATTTTGTTTTTGTTTACGGTTAATATTCGAAGTTATTTCTTCGGTTAACTATTTTTAATTTTGGATATAACCTAGTAACTAGAAAAGACCATGGCGAAAAATGAAGGTATCAAGAATTGGTTCATAAGTTTTGGATTTAATTTGCAATGGAACGTTGTCCGATTCCCAAAAGCGTTTTTTGTATAGAGCAGTTAATAAAATAGAATTAATTGGCGCATAGATGAACAGTTCAAAAAATATCCTGTCTTCATAAAAAGATGGTAAGTATTGCAGAAAATATTGACAAGGTAAGCATTGCAATGCAGCATAGCCCTAGTTGTTCAGCAAGGCGATACTTTTTAACACTAGAGCTTTTGAGAAGAAATGTTAGAAACATTTTTCATTGTGGCTCAAGATTCCATGATTACAAACTTCAGGTAGGTCAAGATTTGACCGATCTTGACAACGATAATCCCAAAGAATGCTGCTACACTTTATTTGGTATGACACAGGGACATCCAGCTCTTGTTATCTGTGTGTGATATGACCAATTTTTACTTGTCAGATTTCATCAACAAGCAGAGCCTTAGACAATGGTCAGTCGAAAATACAAGAGAAAGCCATGAAATTGAACAAATTTGTAAGGAGTTGTGGGTTCATGTAATGACAAGTTTCCAGAAGCGACTTCAGCAGTGCATTGCAAATGAAGGTGGCCTCCTGAAAGATGTGGTTTATAAAAATAATTAATTTGTGTAAATAAACAAATTCCAAAAATATACATTAGGTAATAGATTGTTTAAATACATACTTGATACTTTCCATAAAGTTTTATTACACCTAAAATTAGTTAGCTGAAAATGCTTCACTTTCTATATCCTTGCTACTTTTAAAGTTTGGCTTTGAGCTGTGAGATACAAGAACAATTCGACTATAATCTCGAATAAGATAAATCTCAAGAAATTTCTATACACATATTTACTGTAGTTTGTAAGTATGATGTAAAAAGTCATTCGAAAGCTTTGGGGAATACGTACTTTGGAAGAATACATAATGTTCAATATAGAACAACATTTAAATGGTTATCTATATAAACGTAACTGAATCGTCACAAAGAGGAATGGCCAAAGTTCCAGAAACAAAGTTTTAGAAAATTAAAAAACATTGATTTGGTAATTACCAAATTTCTGAAATTATCTGAAACCATTATTATGACTAGTAAAGTGATAAACTTTCTCAGGGCTAAGTTATTTTTAAAACCATTTTACAATTTGATAAAGTTTAAATTAATTATGAACTTGGGATCTTTCTCTCCGTTATCAGTGAAGGGAATTTTTTACTGAATATTAAATTAATCAGATGAAAGGCATGAAACAGCGAAATAAACATCTGAAAAACAAATAGAAACAGCCGCAGGATGGTTTACACCACAGTCTTGTACGCAATAATAGTATTCAACTTGGAAAGTCAAATTATTAAGAAAAAGAGAGAAAAGTGCCAAGTCCCTGGACATAGAACCTATCTCTTTGGAACAAAGACATAGGCAAGCTCACACTGCAGTTAATGTTAGTAGGACAATGTGGAGGATGTATTTATCTAGAATGATCATTTTTCTGGCGGTGACTCATTTTCGCATTTTTATGGCTTTAGATTCTATCTCTTTGGGACGATTTAATTAAACTTCAGCACTCAGGATTAACAGGCACGACTACACAAAAAGAAACGCTTTGGTGACACGTTAATTATAACTTAGCATTGGAAGAACTACATAAGTATTACTTTTCTTAACTCATAGACCTAATTAACAGAGAATTTGAAAACACTCTACTCGGCTACCATTTTTTGCATCATTTGTTTATTTTAATATTTAATAACACTTTAACATTCTGGCTTTTTTAGATCAATTAATAGTTATCTGCTCTTAAGTTGGGTCAGTAATGCGCCAGGTCGCTCAAAGACAAAAAATGACATCACATTGACATTGGTTAAACGTTTATTCGCTTGGGGCACATTACTAATCTTCTTCGCACAGTTGAAGCTGCATCTCAGTGGCTATGAATATAGTGACCGAAGGATTGGTAATGATTGCATTATATTCCACATCAGTGGAGGTGTGACGTCGGTATACAAATGGAGGACTTCAGGAAGGAAACCGCTGGAAATATAAACAGAGAGGACCAATACAAAGACCTCAGTAACATCAAAGCAACGAATATCCGGACCACAGCAGAGCGGACGATACAAACGAGGCCATTGAGTCCAATTTCCGAGCTCTCGTTTTCCCTTTACTTTCTGTTCACCACACTAGAGAGAAAGTCTAATGATGCGTGAGATGAAAGGATAAACAAATTGCACATTAAGGACAGGTACGATAGTGGGTTGTGTATACAACCTTTGCTATTATACATGCCTTCC
Organism: Periplaneta americana; assembly: GCF_040183065.1. Classification (NCBI taxonomy): domain Eukaryota; kingdom Metazoa; phylum Arthropoda; class Insecta; order Blattodea; family Blattidae; genus Periplaneta; species Periplaneta americana. The sequence continues at coordinate 91,057,095 of NC_091125.1, read as the reverse complement.
AGACAAACGTCGGTAGTGCCTTTTGGCGTCCATGAGGTGGCTGAGAGGTCTAGATTACCAATCTATCACACAGGTGGTCCGGGGTTCGAATCCCTTTGAGACATTAAATATTTCGTGCTATTTTTAGCGGACAAGGTGGCAATTGGGGTTTTCTTGACTAATCTCCATTCCGTTCCCAACTTTTAGGAATTTCCCTGATCATAGGTTGACGCGACTTTGCAGGTAAATGAGCATATGCCTGCTTCAAACCTGGGTACGCGGGTAATGCTAGTAATGTTAAATGATGTGTGAGAATGCGCCCAGATGAATTCCGTATGATGGACGTAGCGTTGAGATTTACGATTATTATGATAATAGTAATAATAATAATAATAATAATAATAATAATAACAGTAATAATTTGAACTGCAGAAATGAAATTCCTTAGGTCTGTTAGAATATACAAGACGAGATAAAATCGAGATTCAAGAATAAGAAACAAATTAAACATAATTTCAATAAATTATAAAATAAAACACTACAGATATAAGTGAGTAGATAATAATTTACGTAGGATGGAGCATACCAGAATTTATAAATGGTGATATACAAGACTAGATGCCGAAGAAGCCCAGGACGTCCAAACCTGACTAGGACAGAACAGATTGAAAGTCCTAATCCTTAAAAGGAATAATAATAATAATAATAATAATAATAATAATAATAATAATAATAATAATTACAAATGGCTATTAAGGAATCCGTAGGTTCATGGCCGCCCTCACATAAGCCCGCCATCGGTCCCTATCCTGAGCAACATTAATTCAGTCCCTACCATCATAATTATCTCACCTCCTTCAAATCCATTTCAATATTACCATCCCATCTAAGTCTCGGCCTCCCCAAAGGTCTTTTTGCCTCAGGTCTTTCAATTAACACTATATGCATTTCTAGATTCATCCATTACGTGCTACATGCCCTGTCCATCGCAAATGTCTGGATTTAATGTTCCTAATTATGTTAGGTGAAGAATTCAATGCGTGCAGTTCTGCATCGTGTAACTTTTTCCATTCTCCTGTAACTTTATTCCTCTTAGCTTCAAATACTTTCCTAAGCACCTTATTCTCGAACAGCCTCAGTCTCTGTTACTCTCTCAAAGTGAAAGTCCAAGTTTCACAACCATACAGAACAAATGGTAATTGTTTTACATATTCTGACTTTGAGATTTTTCTGAGAGCAGACTGAATGATAAAAGCTTCTCAACCGAATATTAACAAGCATTTCCCATATTTATTTTGCGTTTAATTTCCTCACGAATGTCACTCTTGGTTTGTCTCTCCTGGTTGAGTGTTAGAGAAGGTCGTATGGCCTTAACTCTGCCAGGTTAAATATTATTATTATTATTATTATTATTATTATTATTATTATTATTTATTTATTTATTTTTGTTACTGTTACTTCAAGGTATTTGAATTTTTCCACCTCTTCAAAGGATATATATCCAATTTTTAAATTACCATTTTGTACCATGTTCTGGTCACGAGATTCCCTACATTCACAAACCTGACCAGGACTCGAACCCACACCTGCTGCGTGACAGGCCAAAGATCTGACCCCTCAGCCACCGCAGGGGAAACCATAATTGTGCCAATTCTGTAATGTTATCTTATTATCAACGTCCTATTAGAAACTGTTCCCGTTTCTCACACCATAATTGCACCATTTCTGTATCCTTATTATCGCAGTTCTATCAAAAATTGTTTCCGTTTCTGATACCGTAATTATCACCAATTCTCTTTTCCTAACTTATCTCTTAGAATTTAAACAGTTTATGTGGTATTGAAAGAGGAATAATTATAGTTCTAGGAAGAGTCTTACCTGCAAAATTTGTCACTGTTTCTTCGTCCATCAAGTATCAATCCTTCTGTCTCCACCCTAATGGAAGAGCTCACTTGCGCATAGCTGTGTCAATTCAATTGCCCACGAACAACGCGAATAATGAATGTATTTCATTATATCACAATTGCCACGTGCGATGTTATTTATACTAGAAACAAACCGACACACACCAACAAAAAAGCACGTGATTTATTTTCGAAAAAACCACGGAAATATAATATTGTATGTCACCAGGACTAGGGTTGCCATGGAAATCAAACGCAACTGAAATTAACTTTTGCATGAATTGCAATGTGTTTTACAACCTTGTGTTCGAAAAACAGCCAGAGATAAAATCTGACTGTTCCCATTTAGTGGTGTGCTGTGGAAATATATGAAAAGGATATATGATATATTTTATTTTTAATATATGTTTCTATTTATCTTAATCGGGTTCAACCGTCACGTTTCCACCGCCCCCAGTGTGTTCCACACGTAACAAATCACAGACCTTGGCGTAGCTCAGAGATAACAAACTGGTCTGGTGATCGGAAGCTGAGTTCGGGCGAAGGTTCGAAACTCGCTAATGTTTATTACATGATTGAGTTTTTTTATAAGCCTTTCCCAAACTGTAAAGCGAATGTTAGACAATCTCATGGTGAATCCCCGGTCTAGCCATGCAAAAATGAGATATGATAATGCCAGTAGTTACCGCTGATTGAGGTTCTGGCTGATATCTACGTCTATTATCAGGCAGTACATCTCACTTGACGGTATGTGTCAGAGGAACAATTGTTTACATATATATATATATATATATATATATCTGAATTCTAATTAGTTTAATATGTTACTAGTCAGCGATGTATGCAATGGAGAGGAAAAGGAACTATCCACCCTACCCATTATCTCCTGGTTTAGTTGCCTCATGAGTGATCATTTATTGGTGTCACTTAAGAGGTCCAAACCTGTCTTCGGACAGTTGACTAAACAACAACAATGCCAGTAGATTCCTGTTGGGCAGTGACCTCCTAAGGTAGGCTGGCTCCGTTGATCCCCATGGTGATCCCAGTGAGCTCTATAACAAACTGGAGGCATAACTCAGTGCTTTAAAAGCGTGACGCGAATGCTGAGCGGCAGAGCGTATTGCTATCTCTTTCTAACATAGTATTGTCTTTGTCTCTCTTGCACTGAATGCTATCTTACACTAACGGTATTTTTATTGCTTACTGCGCATGTGCAACATCAACCTCACGAAAGACTCATTGAAACACATCAGTTAGAAAGAGAGAGCAATACCCTCACCAACATGGCAGTTACAGTCACGCTTTCAAACAGGAAAGAGCATTGCGGTGGTGCCTCAAGTTTAGAATAGGACTCACTGGGTGACCCAATCCATGGAAGATGTAGTGTAGTGTTTACCCTTTTAACATTGACTATGAATTTAATGAATTAGATAATATTACTGACAGTATGACCACAAACTCCATTGTACGAGACAACTTAGCAATTGATACAGCATCATTAAGTAACCAATTAGAAATAAAATAAGTATTATTACACTGCATATTTTCTTTTACATCGTAATAAAATGGCTTCTACTTTCGTAAAAAATGCAATGACAGGGTGTGAAATTTCGAAACAGATTTTAATCAGGTTCTCCTACACTCGAATGGATATCTTCCTTACGGATTTGCAACTGCCGTCTTCTCTGGGGTGTACTTATCTCCACCCTTCACACCACAACCCGGAGTTTAGCAGTCTAGGTCATAGAGGACCAGTAAGCTGGCATGGATTGTGTTTTCATGACATCAGTTGCAAGCTTCATACAGTATATCCAGTCTGAAACGCGATTCTTTATACTACCTATTTTGTGTAACGTTTCCATGGTAACCAGAATATACCCTCGATAAATTTCCGATTCTGTAAGACACGCTCATAGTTCAGTTACCTGGCGGCTTCTCAACACAAAGGACCGAAATTCAGTTCCTGACATACATTGGAAGTTGTCGTCGTCGTCATCAGCTTCCATGGATTGGGCTAATTGGCCTGTTTCGACTTGAAGGACTTCTTATTCTTCCCGTCTTGCGTTGGGATGTCCTCTCGTTCTTTCGTTTATAGGTTTATGTTTGAAATTATTTTTCTGTAATGTACTTGTGTTCATTCTGGTTGTAATTCATAGTAGCTAGGTCTGCAAGGAAAACTCTCATTAAGAGCTGCAGCTTCAAATTATAACAGCCTCACACATCATTATTTTACCAAATGAGAAAATATGGTTCGCAATACACGAGCCAACAGATGTTCACCGAGGAGCAAGAGTACCAATTAGTTAATTATAGCATTAAATGTACAAATATTAATATTATGCGAAGACGTGGAAAAATTCAAATATCTTGGAGCAACAGTCACAAATATAAATGACACTCGGGAGGAAATTAAACGCAGAATAAATGTGGGAAATGCCTGTTATTATTCGGTTGAGAAGTTTTTGTCATCTAGTCTGCTGCAAAAAATCTGAAAGAATTTATAAAACAGTTATATTATCGGTTGTTCTGTATGGTTGTGAAACTTGGACTCTCACTTTGAGAGAGGAACAGAGATTAAGGGTGTTTGAGAATAAGGTTCTTAGGAAAGTATTTGAAGCTAAGAGGAATAAAGTTACAGGAGAATGGAAAAAGTTACACAACGCAGAGCTGCACGTATTGCATACTTCACCTGACATAATTAGGAACATAAAATCCAGACGTTTGAGATGGGCAGGGCATATAGCACGTATGGGCGAATCCAGAAATGCATATAGAGTGTTAGTTGGGAGGCCGGAGGGAAAAAGACCTTTAGGGAGGCCGAGACGTAGATGGGAAGATAATATTAAAATGGATTTGAGGGAGGTGGGATATGATGGTAGAGACTGGGTTAATCTTGCTCTGGATAGGGACCAATGGCGGGCTTATGTGAGGGCGGCAATGAACCTCCGGGTTCCTTAAAAGCCATTTATATGTATGTATGTATGTATGTATGTATGTATGTATGTATGTATGTATGTATGTATGTATGTAAGATTAATTATTGTATGACTTACATAAATATACGTCAATTAGTATATGATTATGCTCGTCATTTAGATTGCAAGTATATACCGAAGCATGAGATAATAGAATTGTCTGACTTTAGGGCTTCATGAAGCTACATTACAACTCAGAATGAGAAAACCTGAGAACACCAGTCTGTCAAGAGCTACATCTACAATGTCAGGTTTATGTGGAAATCTACAACATATAGTAGCCATAGAAGAAAATTTCATTGAGTAAATTTTTTTCTGACGTAATATGCTACAAAGGAAGCCAAAGTTATACATGTTGGACCTAGGTCTAGGTTGAACAAGAAGAAGAGGTACATGGGCAATGTTAGGTGTATGTGGAGATTTCGACAAACATGGGACTTCACATATCCTAGAACTGAAGACTGCAGTAAGAAAGTAAGACAGATGAAAGTTATATTGTCATGAAATTCACATATTTCAGAATTCGGAAAGAAGTGCTCACACTATCACAATGAAGCACTTTGATGTGGACTTAAGTAGTTTTAAGTAAAAAAAAATTATGTTACCATAGCAGTGCTCTTTACATAATATTTTTTAGCTTTAATTAGTTCTTTAACAGATGATTTGAACATTGTGCAGAAGGTAACTCATACGTGGGGCAGTTTTGAACAGTTACAAAAGTTCGTTCTGACTTAATTTACGTTTCAGATTTATGCAATTTCTGCAAATATAAAATTGTAAGTTGTTTATTGAGCAATGTCTTATAATTCTGTGCCACTTAAAGTTGAAAAAATTGGTAATGGATGTGAATAAAACATGTAAATACAAAAACTGTTAAATTGTGCCCTCTCTTCCCCTACGTAACGACAACATATTGCTATACCGTCTCTCTATTTCTGATGTGAATATAAGCTACTAAGACCTACACAGCAGTCATATTAAGAGGGATGATATATAACATGTTTTAATCGATATTAATAGCATTGTGTAATGTATTGAGGGAACAATCACTAAGCCTACTTAACCTCCTGAGTCCTGAGAGTGTAGTATAATATACCATAATTCATACATGATTATGATATAAGATGTACTCGTATGTGCAGAGACCCAAATTATAATGTAATATACCTGCATTTGTGCCCTAACTGTAACCTACAGAATTTTTACAGCATTTTTCCTCATCTCCGTGACTTTTTTTTTTTTAAGTGTAGCATTATATTTCACTTGTCTTCACGCTTTCAGTTCCTAACTGCTACACGAAATCAGCATCAATCTCTCCTTTCTATTCCTCGTCACAGAACTTCCCTATACTCATCCTCCTATATTGTATCATTGCCTCGCCTCTGGAATTCGTTATCTAATGACGTCAGGGATTGCCGGACACTGTCACAGTTTAAAAGTAAACTAGAATAGTACATTATGCAACGAGCCTATAACGAAGGTAATTAAGAAGTGAGTATGGATATTTATGAAACGAGCGGAAGCGAGTTTCATAATTTTCATACGAGCTTCTTAATTACCATTATAGGCGAGTTTCATACGACTTTTTATGCTCGACCATATTTCTAACTTGATATTATTAATTTTATTGTATCTGACCTGGAGCAATGTCCCGTATGTTGTGAGATGTGCGCAGACGCGAAAGTATTGATTTTTTCCGAGGAACAGATATCCACATTGACCTTGCTGGGCCATAAGAACTTACAGAGATAACATTGAAATAAAATTAGACATTGAAAAACGAGATGACAAATTGAATTTATTTGAATATTATTTACAATTAACGCTAATTATTATAGTAACAGAACATAAACTTCTGCGACAGTATTGGATTTCCAGCCTCCGTGACTTTTCGCTAATTCTCTTTCGATTGCATATCCGAGAATAATCGATACTTGCGGTTTTATAACGGTAGAAAGCTGACCTGTCATTGGCTGAACAGTTGTAACCTGAGTCGTCATTGGCTGAAAGACCTGACCTTTAATGAGTAGGTGTACTTTAATGACATGCATTAAAGGTCTGCTACCAGGTGTATAATTACTACATTTCGGCATGGTCGAGCATAAAATTATGTTTTATCTCACGAAATCCGTTTCTGAGAAGTTGCTAGATTTATGCCGAAGTTTTTATCTTTAGTACTTTGGCAATAATTTTCTTTTGTTGGATTAATCCTTTCTCTTGTCTGTGTGCCAGGACACTAGATCAGCTGATAACAATGATGCTGAGTGACACAGTTATGTTTTTACTTTTTGTGTGTTCATTTTTTGCATAATTTAATATGTTAGACTAATTTTTATTATTTTCAATTTCAATTTGTATGTTCAGTTGTTTTTTATGTCATATTCATTCTGTCACTTGTTATTACTGTAGATTAATTACATTCATGTAAAATTTTTTTGTAGTTGTATTTTTTGTGGTGTGGAAGAAAAGGCCTGATGGCTTTAACTCTACAAGAGTATATATATATATATATATATATATATATATATATATATATATATATATATATATATTTAACTTTAACTTTAAAAATAAAACCACAAATATCTCGGGACTTAGGAGGATATGTACTATACACCAATTTACGCTAAACTGATTAATAATAATAATAATAATAATAATAATAATAATAATAATAATAATAAAAGTAAATACATTATTCAAATGAATTTCTATTAAATATAGTTATTAATTTACAAAGATGAGGTGAGTTTTCTTGCAGATTCAGTTTGCTATGAAACAGTCTGTACCAGTTACCACGACGACCGCAGTCTCAGAACCTATTTCTAGTGGTCTAGTATAGATTCCGCCACTATACAATAACTCGCTTACATAATGGCTATCTACTACGGGAAAGAAAGGCGTATGTCACGCCTCATTACTCATTCAGCCATGTTATTAGAACCTGTGGCAACACAATCTTGTTGCATTGTTAAGAGATAGACACAAACTAAATTTGGTAGTCCAGTAGAAGCATCCAGTGCAAATTCAACTCACTGTTTCTTAGCAAGGAGTGCTGGGTTCGTTTCCAGACACTACGTTCCCGATGTTATAGTGAACACTAAGCTTGTTACTAGATCCTAGGAGTATTCCTTCAGACCTGACCTAGGGCGATAGAGTTATAGAGGCAATAACATTATTAACAAATCTCCTTTAGGAAGAAAAGCAAAGTTGAGAGGCGCGTTTCGTATAGTCACAGCTTAGACCTTATTGAGAGAACTCCAGACATCATTATCTGGTTATTCATCGCCCACATCATAATACTATAGGGACATCATTTTATTTTTACTAACATTTCTAATATTAACCTGGCTATACCTTTGGATCAAAGATTAAGGACCGGAAACACCGTTTGCTACCCCCTTCCACGACTGGAGTTCGATGATACTGGCGTAATATACAAATAAATCACTTTACTAGGTATAGGAGGGAAGAAAATTATTTCATCCATTTACATAAACTAGGAAATATCGCGATTTTGAGTTTGACAATTTTCATTAGGTTTTTGTTTAATCAAAATACAGTGCAGTATTAACAATGAGTGTGTTTACTCACGAACTGAGCTGTCCATGCGGATGTATTCATTATGCAGTGTATATTATACTGTTTACAGCACATTAGCGTACACTAGGCCTATAGAGAATGAAGTTAAATTGAAAAATAATCATAATATGGATATTTAAACACATTTTTGAAAATGGTGGCCGTTCATTTCTATAGATATAGGCTTCAGTTCTAATGTGCACATTATCGCACTATAGACTGTTGTACCTAATTCCAATTACCAGTATTCGTATTCGTATCAGTAACTCATGTTGAAATAATTCTGTACTTATTCTATAAAAGAGAACTTACGTACTGTAAATTCAATCTTCACTTCTGCCCGATCCGAAAAGATAAAATTATTCAGACATGCTATCTACTGTCCGTCCAAGTGGTTATGCCGCAGGATTGTAGAAAGGGAGGAAATCACGTGACAATTAATTGCTTAACGAGGCCCTTTTATTTAAATTATTTTCAACAAATGTATGGGTATAATATTACGTAGACGTCCAATTCCTAACAGAAATTAATGTTGTCAGAAAAGAGCTAAGACAGCCCAGCCACTAGCATTTACAGAGAGGCGAATAGAAGCAGGTGGGGGAAACCGGGATGCGACGTAGGCAAATGGAAAATGATGCAATATTGAAAGCTCTTTCGTCACTGGAAAACGCGAACATATTTTTGGAACGTACTGTTTACTATGACCGTAAGGCTACTATGACTGTATATGCGGTCTTGGATCTGTGCGGAGGACGGTTGAACTTCATTGGTAGAAGGGGTGGGAATGAAGTACATTCAAAAACTCAGATACAATAAAACTGAAGTAAAAATAAAATAATGTCCCTGTATAAAACTGGTATATGAATGTAGCCATATGTCCATGGTTTGTCTCAGGCAAAAAATCCTGCTGATGAATATTGTTCTTGCTCTAATAATATCCCACATATGCAAGGCGAAATTCTATGCACAATGCTTTGTTATTATTTATTAGTTGATGTGAAAATCATGACTAGAAACCTTGCAGTACTGAAGGATGTCATGAATAATTGGCGGGCGCTGACATTGGACACATTCGCTAAATCAGCAATGTGGCGAACGATCAAACGTCTATATTCTCTGACCAAGCCGTCAGCTCGCCGTGTTATCGTCCCTTATGGTAGTTAACAGTCTCCAATATTCTGTCACGGTGCTCGCTGTCTGATAATCTCTGCTCCAAATTTGAGACATTTCGACGTGTTACAACACACATATAATTTGGACTGTAAACGTTCGATAGTTGGGTATCAATGAATTTCCACATCAGAATTACTCCTCGTACTCAGTTTTAGACAACGTTCTGAAATTCATCGTTATTTTAAACTTCCAGTTTCTTGCCCATTGTAGTATTTCTGTGCTTTCTGTGGACATCCATACCGACTATCACGGTCACTAGAGCAGCGGAGAAACCAAAATAATTTCAGTCTTTTATTACGTAAACCAGTCTTGCGATTGTGACTAGTAATTGCGAGCGAGAGCTATTTTATGCCCGCTGCGCGCGCGCGGAACTTTTTTACCTGTAAAAATTTGCTAAAGGATGTACAGATCTTAGAACACAGCGCATCATGACGGAAAGGAAGCGCTTAAAGCTTTCAAGGAAGAGTGAAAGATACAATATTTATGCTTCGAACATGGTGATGAAGTCCTGTGTTTGTTGTGTAAAAAAATATCATTTGCAAAAAAGCAACATAAAACGGCATTATGAGACGCAACATGAAAAAAAAATATAGGCATTATTCAGGAGAAGAGAGAAATAAATTCATTTCGGAATTTACATCGAAGGTAAATTAATTTACATTTGGGTCAGTAGATAGTATCTAGATTCCTTTTATTTCTTTATTTTAAATGTATTGTTGATGTTTTATTTGTTGCTTGTTTCTGGATATTTACTTTTATTAGACTACGTGTTTCTTTAATTTAGAAATAATATTTGATCTTTGATTGCACTTTAACTTATACTATTACTAAGCTCAAAATGCTAATTCACTTTTATTCCAATAACTATTTTCAGGATTTTTAGCAAATATGAACTAAACATTTTGAAAACTTTGATGCAAGGAGCTTTTTTAGTAACGTCAATATAAAATATGCTTAAAGATATAATTTCAAAACAATTAGACCAAATTGCACCGAATTTTGTACAGATGATATTATTATAGATCTCTTTATATATTTTAATTTCACAAATTTTGCCCGAAATTGTGGAAGTTTTAAAAGTCATACATATCCCCTTACATGATTGACCCCAAAAATTACGATGGCTCTCAATATCTTAATTTAATCAATTTGTTTTTTCGTGTTACGTGCATCTCACAAATCACTCTAAGAAAACTCATTACATAATCACGACTGGAGAGTAAGGACTACTTTTTCACAAACTCACAATCAATATAGTCTATTTCAATCAATATTTCCATTATTATTTTTTCAACAAATACTCAAAAGTACTTAGAGATCACACACGTCGAGCAGGTAGACCCTATTAGTTTCTCCTAACCAATGAAGTGAAGTATTTACATAATAAATAATTGCTTTTAACAACATACAATTAAATTTCCCTATTTCTCTTTTTGTTCCTAAAAAACCCTTCCCTTTTCGATGTGTTTATATATGTACATGTATATTAAATAACTTAGTAATTAGCCCTATTACATATCCAGAAATTTAGTAACGCAAGTTATTGTAACAATTGCTGCCTTTATCCGCTGCATGTGCATGTACATCCCTGTTGTCTACGTTACGACGCCAATAAGTGGATGCGCTATGCGCTCGTGATCAAGGTCGAGTCTTCTACCATGATTGGGAGCTAATATCGTCTCGTCCCTGACGTAAGCTTTTAACACAATTGGAAATTACTATCTGACGATGATACTAATGATAAGAAGTAAATAAATCAGTGACAGAAACGGCATAAGTTATAATTATTGTTTTTATACTCACTAATCTATAAATATTAAGCCTAATAAAATTTTTAATCTATATATTTTGTTATTCATCTCCGAGCTACGCGGTAGCGTCCTGCTAAAGCCTTGGTTTTTCTGAACCGACGCATGCGATGTGCGAGGTGCAAGGTCCGCCTCGCACAAATCCGGACTACACGAGAGATAGTGAGTGGTTTCTACAACTGCGAGATGCGAGGTCTGACAGTGCGTAAAGTTATTACTTACTTTTTATACACTAGTGTTTTAAAGACTCATTTTACGCACTGACAGCGTGGGTAAAATGCAACATTACTTATTATCGTAGAAAAAACACACATAAGATTGCAACCTCATTCAAGAAATTAAATTACAACATCGCATACGGAACAAATAATACCCTACGAAAACATCTCAACACACAAACAACATAAACAAATATAACCACACAGGCGTATACAAACTCAAATGTAAACCTGCAACAACTTCTACATAGGACAGACAGGCAGATCATTTCAAACACGTTACAAAGAACACATCACAGCCATAACAAAATTACAAAACATTTCCACATATGCAGAACATATCACAAATGCTAACCATACCTCCTGAGACATCAATACAGACATAGAAATTCTACACATTCAACCAAAAAGCCAGAAACTAAACATACTAGAACAATACGAAATATACAGACACAAAAACACACCCAAATCAAATTCTCAATACACAACTAAATTTTAGAACACACATACTCTTTGACTCCACATTACACTACACAAACACATCCCCACGGGAAACACAAACAAAAGGCGCCAAGACCAGCAACAACCAGTTCTGAAGATGGCCAATAGCAGGCTGAAACATGTTAACGAAGTAATGCAAAATTTAACACGTGAAAGACACATAATACGTTTTCCGAAGTGATATAGTGTTAAAAGTTGTGTAATTAAGATGTGTAAGAAAAAATAAATTAATAAGCGATTTCCTCTCGTATTTGTTTCATTATCATTAACAAACAAAATTATCATACTATTTGGTGTTATTTCTATAATATAATCTCATCATAATATGTTGCATAGCTTCAACACTATCATTAGTTGCGGTATTGTTACCAAAGAGAAGTGTGTTATATGGCAGTAGAAATTTTTAATAGTCTTGCTATGGTTTTAAAAATCAAACTTGAAACATAAGATTATTTAGGGCTAAATTAAAGAAGTACCTATTTCTTACGCCTTCTATTCTGTAGGTGAATTTATGATATTCAACAACGCTTCATGAATATTTCTGCCTTGTATAAATATTGATACTAAAACTTTATGTTGTACTAGTAGACTATAGTGTAAAACTCTTCTGTATATATTTCAACGAGACTGTGACTATAATTTTATTAATACTTTATAGTACTATTAAGTTTTTTTTGACATGTTCCATATTCTACCTGTGTAGCGATGTATGAATACCATGGAAAGTAAATAAATACAATGCAATACAATACAATACAGTTGTGTGTAAGATCTGACATGTGTTGACTGAACAATGTTGTACGTACCATATTCGGGACCAATATTAAGTTGAGTCAAATTTTGACTTGAAAAAAATCCTATTGCATGAAATGAAAACATTTTCCTACGGGATTTAATGTTACTTTACACGATACAAGCATTCAAATATTGTATGCATTTTCCCTGTCTAAAATCGCAACGAAGCAAAAACAAAAAGCGGGATAAACTCGGTTACTCCTCAGCATCTGTCAAGTATGTATTAGTGACTAATGACTCGATTTGTTGTCAGCTTTGTATGAGATCTGTTGATATGTTGCGCCATCTGCTGCACAGACGAGTATTCCCCTGTGATACAGAGATTGTAAGTTTGCAGCCGTGGTCATTTGTTTCAGAATTAACGCCTGCTATGTGCTCAAAGCAAAGTTACTATGACAACGAGAGAAGAGAGACAGGCCGAAAGCAATTGACAAACCACAGGGATCCGGTCTCACAAGCTCAATCCTTATAGATTCCGGTAATAATATACTGTGTTTCTCGTCATCTGTGTTCGCTTCAAGTGTCTGCAGAACTATATAGTACTCACTGTTAGAGAATATATTTATTATGTGTACATTATTAGAGGAATATTTTAGGTCTGGTAAACTATTTAGCAGAAGCAAAAATATACATTTAAATTCAATTGTACTGTTATTTTTTATTTTCTATTAAAACCAAATTTTAATGTAGCGCTGGAACCAACAGTACTATTATATATCGGAGTAAATATTCTTTTGTTATTAAGTTAATTAAAGGAAATGATATATATTATTTTTATTGTACCGAAGAACATATGCTATTTCCATGCAGATATTCTGCCTCATCGTACGATGAAAGAGTAGTGGAACGGAGAAAAATTCTCTCCGGCACCGGAATACTCTTTCATCGTAAAGGAAATGATATCAAGAATACAGAAGAAGAAAACATATGTGAAGAAATAAGATAAGAGCGGCTTAAGTACCACAAATTCAATGAAATTTAGTGGCACGAGTAAAAAATCAAGTGAACTGGGAAGTGATTTAACTAGATTAATGGGAAGGAAGGTCAGTGTAGAGAGGAGAAGTGAAATTGTTTCAGTGAGTGCAAGAGCTGAAATGGGGAGAAGGGAAGAGAAGAAAAAGAATGACGAGTGTATTAAAGAAAAAGGGGAAAGTGGATGTTTCTCATCCAGAGACGGCTAAGGACATAGTAAGTAAAATAAAAAATGAATTAGAGGAGTGTAATATGAAGTTAAGTAAGACGATAGAGATAATGAACATAGGTGAGGAGTATGGTCGAGGAGGCTAGGTAGGATAGCGAAGTATAATATGTAGAAAATTAGTGAGGTTTGAAAGTGGAATGTGTACAAGAAATATAATAATAACGAACATATTGGACAATGGTGTAGTATGGTTTAGTAATAAGTATTATTAGAAACAGAGTGTCTTCGATATAAGTGAACTGGAAATCAAGAACGGAGTTGTAAAAGTGTCAATTTTGAAAGACCTAAAAAGTTTTAGGTTTTAAAGGTGAGAATACTGTTCAATTTAAATGGGGTCGAAAGTCAAATTATAAGAGCGTCTACAAAGATATATCTGTAATGAATGTAATTGTGGCACCGGGTACAATATTGTGAGATCCACGTTACATGGATGTAAATGTTGACATCAAATATATATAATATGATATATCATATCATATCATATCATATCATATCATATCATATCATATCATATCATATCATATCATATCATATCATATCATATCATATCATATCATATCATATCATATCATATATAATACCATATATCATGTCATATCATATCATATGATGTGATATCATATATCATATATCATATCATATCATATCATATCATATCATATCATATCATATCATATCATATCATATCATATCATATCATATATATCATATCATATCATATCATATCATATCATATCATATCATATATCATATCATATCATATCAATTAAAGGAAATAGTTTTTACCAAGGACAATCATAATACTATCTGTACACAGGATGATTCAACACTCAGGGCTTGTTTCAGCAACAAATTTAAAAATTCATTTACACATTATTTAACACAAGTTAAAATTTTAACATTTGTGTTAAGAGTCCGGATGGATATTACCTAATATTTTAACTCTCACAAAAATTGGCAATGTTATGATTTAGAGAGAATATATCAGAACAAAAACTTTTCTGAACGTTTTTCACCCACTTCACTGGTGCAATATTACGATCGCTTTGGCAATTATTATGTTATTGAAAGTGAACCGCGAAAAGTATACTGATTGTGTGAAACGAAATAGAAGATAAAATTTCATAATATAGAACAGTCCTTAGTAGTGGAATTTGTGACCAGATATGTACGAGTATTATAAAGAAATTTTGGAATGCAAGAAAACAGACGGTTTCAAAATCAAAGTATGACGCGTAGGTGCGTACTACTAATGAATTCAGTTGCAATGGAGATTTAAATATTGTATTATTACATGTAGAATCGCATTTAATAAAGTGTCATTAAAATATCAGAACTAAATCTAGAAAAGCAGTGTACAGAACACGTGAGAATCATGTCCTCTTCAAGTACCAAGTGCGTTACTAGCTTCTAGGTTAGGCAAGTAGTTTGTAAATTGTAGGCATATAATAAATTATACAAATAAAGGTCGTTGCAACTTGTTAGTAATAATAGCTTGATGATCTGTTTTACAAACACATGTTAAGACTTAAGAAATTGTTTTACTTGGTGTTTAACAATAAACTTAACATAAAATTGTTTCATGAACAGTTGCTAACTTTAACAACGTGTTAAAATGTTTGTTAATTTAACATCAGAATTTACTGTGTTAAATAGCCATAACAAGAGATTAGAATTATATCTCTAAGTAATTGGCAACTCCTTCATAAAATATATTCGAAGCTTAGATACTTCTATACGTGTTGAATTTTATAAGTAACATAACAAATTCTGTAGACAATTGTTATTCTTTAGAGGAAACAAAAGTCTGTTTTGTATGAATTGTACAAGGTTATGTCTAAGTATACAGTATTTTGCAAAGCAATTTCTACGGATATTTTAAAAAATAACGTATTTTTTAGGTAAAGTTTGTGATTACAGACACTATTATGTAAATAAATATTTCTGTAGAAAATATTTTTTTTTTGTATGATGGTGTGATGTCTCCTGCGGTTGCTGACTGATCATACCTTTAGCCTACGTAGACGGTCCACGTTCGAATCTCGGTCAGACTTGATACAAGATCGTAATTGTGCTTTTTCTCGGGGTTCTTCCGTTTGCTCATATTAGGTATCTACATCATTTCGTGAACATTTCTCCAGTTCGTTATCATTACATAGCATTCCCCGAACGCCGGTGGCGATGCCCGGAGAGGGCTGGCCTTTGTACGAGGGGATTTGACTGCTCTAAATCTAGGTATGCAACGAACCTTAGTGTAGTCAGTCGGTGTGGGTTTGGGAATACGCCTAGGTTAGCGCAATAGTTTGTAAAAGATCGCAGTGCTGGGTCATATTGCCCCTCTCCCGACAATTCCATTCTATTCCAATTCATGATGGTGTGTTATTTCATACTTATCGCTATTGCTGACATGCCGTATATGTTGATTACACCACATGAAGACTGGTTACTATAGAAATCCTAAAAATAACAATGTTATGATTATCCCAGGAATGTGAGATAAACAAATTTGCTTACAAGTTCTCAATCAACCAATAGAAACAAAATGGAAATTGAAACCAAACATTACTTATTTATAGTAGAATTAAATGCACAGTTAGTACATTTATTAAAGTTATCTTTTTATGCACCAATAGATTCACATTTTTATACACAAGTTGATAGAACCGCACTCTGATGCAAATAGTTTCCCATAATTACCCATTATTTTGACTTAGTAATTGTTTGAATTTGAATTAATTATGTCTTTCCATATTCTTGAATTTGAATTTGAATTAATTACGTTTTTTTCCATATTCTATTTTCGGTTTTTGGGGAACTTATGGATCGCAACCAAACTTTCACACCGGTTCTAACGCTTCATTTTCGGTTATTTCATGTTATTCATTATCACTGATATTCTTATGAGGCATGCTGAAATTAATGTTATATATATATTATTAAAACTTTGAACAAAAATGCGCACACTACACTAATGATTTATTCATTCTTAAAATCCATATACTGCAGCTCTCTATACATTTCTGTGCAACATGCAATAAGTAAATTTGCTTAGAAAATATTACATACAGCCGGTTCTAAATGCATTCAAAATATACTTCCTTTTTTCGTACAATGAAATTAAAAACTGTCTTCTTAAAATTTACGTTTATTTTAAACTGTTATTATCGTGCAAAAATTATATACGCTTCTTCTTCTTCTTCTTCTTCTTCTTCGTTAAGTGCATAATAGGATCTCGTAAAGAGAAAAAATCCATTGTGTGTTTTTTAAATTATTTTCCTTCGATCCTGTTATAATGAACTAAGCACACACATAGAGTAATATACTATCTTAGAGACATTTATAGTCTTTTATTTGTCATTTAAACTTATATTAGGAAAGCATTATGAAGTTTTATAACGCCTTCGAAGAAAGTATTTTTTTTTTTTTATTTTTAAAAGGAGTTAGTTGTTAATAAGTTAAAAAAATTTAATTTCTTTTCTTTGCTTATATTAAAAACGTTTTTCTTTCTGAATAGTTTTAGATATAATTAACATATATAGATTGTGAGGCAATTCTACACTCCACACAAAGCACTTCACTAGTCTCTGTATGTGCATGTACTGTAATTATTTATAAAACCCCAATTAGGTTATTAATTTTTTCTAGAAGTAAAGCTGTGCATCAGAATTTATGGACTATAGGACTATTTAAGAAATAGAAGGAGGAAGTATAAGCGAAAACTTAGCGTGTAGTTATATTAGAATCAAAGTTATGACACTTATGACGTAATAAAATATAGCCTAGCTATATTTTCACAACTTTCGCATGGCTTAACAACCAATAAATGCTTTATCTTTGTACTGAAGTGGTTACATTTTAGGTACATCACATTAGTTTTTCAATAAAAGATATTGACTATGAACAAGATAGTATCTAATGCAATTGAATCGGTCGGAGCTAAAAGGAACTAAGTCAAAATATGCAGTTTTGGGTTATGCAACAATTTGAATAACGGATGTCATGCGCCTCGAACGGTGGAAGAAGGAACTAAGACTTTTAAATATTCTTTTGTCTTCTATAACATAAAAATATAATATAATATTTGTGTTATTAGTGGAATGATTTTTGCTTCTCCTGGAAAGTTGTGAAAAGTGACTTCGCAGCAGCAGAAAATTGTATTTTTATAATTCGTGTAATGAGACAGGAAAAATAAAATAGAAAAGTAATTTTCTACGCTTGAAACAAAAAATGTTACAAACATGCCACTTCTTTCAAATTAATTAAAAGACAATTCCAACAACTTTTGTAGTTGTGTAATTGAATGTTAAAAATTAATATCAAGCAAAACACATACAAGCAAAATGTTTAATTTTCAACATAAGCCCACGTCAAAACTCCGTCGCACGGAACGCTTTATCTCTGATTTGTTCTGTATTTTATTACCAAAGGGTAAACGCAGAACAAAAGAAAAATTTAGGTTCAATCTTTGATGTGAAATTACATGCACTCCCTCACTCCCTCACTCACTCATTGGAAACACTTTAATCGAAAACAAATATGTAGCACAGCTACACGATGAAACTGCTGAGAATAACTCGTATATTGAGGTAAGTTGGAATTGAACATACCCATAGGCGGAGGCACTGCACCCCTCCCCAAACTTGGCCGAACTCTTTTTTTTTTTCCATTAACATTATAAAATATTGAATTCAAAATATTTTTCTTGCTTTTGTTTGTGATTAAGTTTCTGTGTTTAAATTGATGAATTAATCCCTTCAGACTATGTGTCTGGACTATAATATTTATTTTAAATTTCTTAGGGTGGTATTCATATACATTTCGCAGCACGCGCTACGAGCGTACTAAGCTAGCCCCGGCTATTCACTGGTTACTTGTACAGAATTCAAATCATAACCTATCGCTAACACTGGTTTATGAATACGAAAAACGCTGATCATCCACCGGAAGCCCGCGCTAAAAATGTCTATGAATACGGCCCCAAATGTTTAAGAATTTCTATACCTCATTTAAGGAATCGAAGCACTGTAATGTTTCTTTTTTAGTGCTGATGTGTTAGAACTCTGCAGGTGTTCAAGCAGCCACTTGGAGAAATATGAATAACATACTGCACAACAATGCAGAAAAAAGAAAAGTGATCCTGGTATAACGTGTAAACTTAAAGACGAGATTAAATAAAATAATTAGAATTTACATTTGATATAACATCTTACTTTTTTAAATAAATAGATAGAGTAAATGTAAAATTGGTCCACCGCTGTGGAGTGATGCTTAGTACGTCTAGCCATGAAACGAGCGGGGTCAGGTTCAAATCCTGGTTGGGGCAAGTTACTTGGTTGGGGATTTTCCGAGGTTTTTCCTCAATCAGTTGAAGCAGAATTGCTGGGTAATTTTCAGTTTGGACCTCGGACTCATTTCGTCATCATTAATTCACATATCGTCATCCATACAAAAGCCCGGGTTAAGTTCACGGTTCGACGTGCTGTACTTGTACAAAAGCGCGGCCGTTCGGCTACTCAATCATTCACAGAATAGGAGTGCTAAGCACAATAAGCCTCAAACTGCAGTGTAAGCCTTCAGGTCCCTCGTCTGTACAAGAGGGGGAAATAGTAAAATTGTATGTATATTTTGTTACAGTGTTACTTCACAATACCTTATTAAATGATCATATTCCGATATACTGTACCAAGGTCAAGCTATAACGGGGGAGGAGATAAATGATGTCTCCCATAATCTCATTATATCGGGATTCTATGGATTTGCTTTGCCTCTGCAAGGAAACGATTCTCTCTCCGCCTATGAACATACCAGATTTCCATAACCCAGAGTTAAAGGAAACATATTTTTGTGTTAATATCAACTAATATTTCTCGGACTTGTAACAAGAAAATTTTCGACACGAACATCTCGTGAAGGGCCAAAGACTATCAGTCGACTATTGGTCTCACGTCCACATTCCCAGTGGAGGTGAACGATCAACCAGCCATAATGGATATACTATGCGGTCATCACGATTATTCCTGTAGCCCATGTAGCTGATTTTCGAATTCGGAAGATATGTAACACAAATATAAATAAGTGCTACATGTACAAGGTTATGGGAATATGTCAAAGAAATATAAGATAAAAATACTCACCTGTAAAGCAAGAGTTATTAATCTAATGGTATTCCTAGACATTCAACATGTAAAGCGAGAAGTAAATACAGGATTCAGCTTAATATATTATATTAATTGCATGAGCTGTCTCGGCTGCAAAACAGGCTACAAAGAAAATAAGCTGGACTTAAAAATAATGAATTTGAAAATATGTATGTAATACAATTAAAATATGTATATAAATATGATATCCAGCCAAACCAAATTAAAATATATGACTTTAAAAAAATACATTTTGAAGAAATTTAATAACGTTATTTGCAAAAGACACGTTTATGAGGTTTTCATCAGATCATAAAAATTTTCTCCAAGTTTCGCATGAAATATATCATTAGTAGCTTTAAATCAGTGACCGGCAGGTTACGCTGTTGTGACGTAGGAGCAAGTTCAGTCTAGATGAGCACCTGTAGAGGAGCACTGTAATCGTATAGAAACAAACTAGTGGAGTTCAGTGCCGGCTTGTAGTCTACAATAAATTGGTTGTTCGAGAAAATTCGTTTAAATTATGATTTAAATTTATACGTGGTAATTTGTTTGTATAGTTAAAGGAATGTACCGATAAGTCTTGCGATAAAGGAGTGTACTAGTGAATGCACATGAACATTTATATCATTTTTATCTATGTGGGAATATTTATCCTCATTTGTGTAATATGGGGGTAATGGCAAAGGGGAAGAGTTTAATTCGTCAAGAAGTTCAATTTACAATGTCATTATTCAGCATATCATGCCAATGAATATGGATAAATGAGGGAGATGATCGACAGGTATTAGTAAAATGAAAGACAAGCTGTTAAGTGTTTTGTTCTCTTCCACATTATAGTTATGTCATTTTATGTTCATAGAAATTCTTCTCTTAGTATATAGTCGAATTTATAACAAAATATCTGTCCGTGTTTTAAATCAATTTACAGTGCCATTAATATTATCACGGATTACCAGGTGGAGAAAATAAAATGTACTGGTCATCACTATAGTTTTCAATTGAAGTTTATCAACCCTTCTTCGCTCACTCAGAGCTCTGGATGCCGATGCTCTTAAAACAGAGCACAATTGCTCGGAGGGATGAATCACAGAGCACTGATCCTGCCGTCCACTGTTCTAAATTTTTAGTTCCTAAAGAGCAGAATCATAGCAGGCATAGAAGGAAAGATAGGTGACATATTCGATCAAGTATGGAAGGAATATGTCTGTCGCGTGGATGTGTATGGTGTAACCATTGAAACACACCCAGAAACTCTTCGGGACAAAAATGTGGAGAGTTTTTCTACAACTACTGTATAATTAGCATAATCCTACCTGTACGAATGTACATTTGTAAAGATTTGAAATTGGTGTATCGTTTTTGAATAAGTTTTCAAAAATTAAACAGTTTTATTTTATGACTCTGAGGTGTAAAATCTTAAAACAAGCATGAAAGAATGTTCCAAGCTGCGAAAATATAATTTGTAATAGTAATGTCTGGAAAATCGCTCAGGACTATCAGTACAATCAAATTAAAACATTAGCAATAAAGTTGAAGTGAAATATATAAATAGAAATAATACTGTTTAACTACAAAAGACAAATTCACATTACATCACGAAAATAGAACGGAACAGAATTCCTAAGCTGATGCTACGATACCCCGAATGAAAGATGCGATGGAACGTTGGAAGGCCAAGACAGAGATTGAATATACAAATTAAAGGGGATGGAACGAGCAGAACTGCTCATATCACGATAAATAATGAAATAATTACCGACATTTGCGTGGAAATATGCAGTCAGCTCTGCTGAACAAATACACTTCAAATAGAATGTACCCCGTGCAAATTAATTTTACTGTAATCTCTGATAGTCCAGCATGTAATGAAGTCAACGTACATTTTTTTTAGAACTAGTACGCCTCTCACTAAGAATACAAAATACACCATTTTGTCATTATTGTAGAATACAGTACCCCATAACTTTGTGTGTATACGGATGTTGTAGAAGCGGAAAAGAGTGTACTTGTTAATTTCATGCAACCATTTAATGAGTACCATTTTTATTCCAGTTGTATTTACCGAGAAATTTATTTCTGTCTTACTGATAACTACGAATTCATATAAAAACCACTGAACTCACGAAGTAAACTAAGAAATTTTATCAGATTGAGGGTTCAATGTAAGCAAATAGTTCGCATTATGCCAGCGGGCTGTTGGTGTATCTTGCCAGCTGGTTCAGTCCACTCTTTCTACATGTTGCTTTCAATTTTTCCTTTAGGCCGATATGTCAATATGTTCAGTAGTAGAAGTGATGTTTTAATTCTTTGACTTGGAACTTTTTTATTCAACCATGTATAGACTGTATTTCGTCTTAAAATCATATTTCACAAGCTACAATTCTGGATCTCTCACAGTTGCGAATGGTTCACATTTCGTTATCGTATATTAATGTCTTATTATTGGACGAGTGAAGATTTGAAAAGTTAGTTAATGACACTCATTTGATATAATGTCCAAATAATTTCTATAGATTATGTTGTACCCAAGTTATTTAAATGAAGATACTATTTCTATTGGTTTATTTTGCACTCGCACTCGTAGTTTGTCCCTAATAGGATATTTGCCTTGTAAAGTGATAACTTTTGTATTCTTAATTGAAACTGTTATGTTGTATACCTTAGCTAAACGTTAAGGCTTGTAAATATATAGTAGAATCCCTCTTAACCGGCACCAGAGGAATCAGGCAAGTTCCGGATACGAAATTTTTCCGGATATTTGAATAAACACCAGTATATACAAAAAAGTTTGTATTTCATTATGCCAAATGTTGAAACTGCAGCTATATGAAGCTTATTTCTCGTAACTCATAACTGAATAAACATAAAGACTGAGTGGATTTTCTTTATTAAAACATATCGTACAACACAAATAATACATATTTTAGGATCGAATATTCACTGGAAATGAAAGTTCGTGTGAACTTCCTAATATGGCAACACTGACGGCCTGAACATAACTAACTAAACACAAAAACTTTTTGAATTTTCTTTAATAAAACACATCATACAAAAAAGTGCCGTTGTTTTGGTATTGCCGGTTACGGGGGATTTTACTGTACTTGATCACCACAATTTGCCCATTCTTCGACGTTTATTATTATTATTATTATTATTATTATTATTATCATTATCACTACTTTTGGAAGCAGATAGTGTAAAACTGCTCACCTTATTTCCATCTGAATTAACAAACCCGGATGACGAGACAATAAAATTCAATGTTGTCTTTATAAACCCGTACGGAGACCCCTTGAGTGACAGGCATCTTCTCTCACTGCTGCGCGTAGCGTGAAGCTTAACTGTATATCGCAGGCGTTCCGGGAAGAGCAAACAAGCAACAGAAATTTCTGCTGCGGCGGAGATGTTACATTTAGTTTTAAATAAATTTAATTAATATTAAACTAATTTGTTAATTTAATTTTTTGTTCTAATAAGTTTATGTCGTGTTGAATTTGCTTTTATGACAACCCCTGACTACGCAGTAATAATAATTTCCATCTCAAGTTGTGTTGTCATCTACAACTGCAGAAGGAAAAGGCTTTTGTTTTTTTTTTCTTTTATTCCATTAAGGTTAAGCCCATCTCAAATTTTCGTCTCTATATTTACAATATGTCCTTTATGCATGGACGGATTATTCCCGATATTTTGATTTGCTTCATTCATATCCCTGGAGCATGGTCGGGTCGATAATCCAGCCTGAAGCAAGACTCACACAACAGTTGTTAAATATCCCGCTAGAGTGCACGGCGGTCACGGCTTCCTGGATTCATTACCGCCATGACGACTTGCTCATTGTTGTAACGACTCCATGGGATTTGCATTTAAATTAATGTGGGAGACCAATACAGCTTCTTGCTTCATGCTGCACTCTTTGTTACGTTGCATGCACTGCCAAACATTGAACACAATGCAACTTCTGTAATAAATTCACGTCAAGATGTATAAGTTAACAAGCTGTCCAGAAGTGATTCTGCAGTCAGTGTACCGAATGTTTCGTACAATATATCGGAATATGTAATTGTAGGGAAATTTACATAGTTTATCGTTACCAAGCTTTAGAATTAGTTTTTGCCGTGAAGTTAGGTGAGTGGGTCGGGCAACTGAATGTTTTTTTGTCTTAAGCTTTCTCGAGCTTTAAGTCGAATGTCAGATAATCACATGGCAAAATTCTCAGTTCATATCACCGAATGCTGATTTGCTACTATATCTCCAATTTCGTCGAAGCTAAATAACATATTAGATAACACAGCGTCGTTAAGTTATTTTCAGTCGAATAAAAAACAAATATCGTGACAGCTTTGAATCAGAATTATTTATTACTATCATCTGTTACAAGCCTAAAAGATTTTCTCATAGCAAAAATACACATGTTATGCAATTGAACTAGGTTATGGCTCCATTGCAATAAACTATACCATATAAGAAAAAATACACTGAATAAAATTTAAAGAAAAAATACTCACAACATAATTACGTATTTTATACGCTACTATATTTTAATGTGTAATTATTTTATATTATCCTACAGTACTATTTTACACCGTTCATGTTTCCCTTTTATTGTTTTAAAAATGATAGGCCTATACTGGATTTTAGGAAAGAGTGAAATAGTAGAATAGGAGTAAAATACTATAATGTACAATAATTAAAGTGCATCCAGTACTCAGAATTAAAAGGAGTATATGTTAAAGGAATCCATAATTTTTTCTTCGTCAGTTTTGTCAAATACACGTACTGTATCACTGTTACCCTCAATTTCTTAACCAAACCAGACACACAACATTTTAATTGGTTATTTTGCGACTATGCCATGATTATCTAACGTTTGAGTGAGATGAAGATGTTAATGCCAGCGAAATGAGTCCAGGGTCCAGCGCCGAAAGTTATTTAGCATCTGCTCTTAAGGGGAGAGGATGGTATTTTCTTATGAAAAAGATTAAATTTTGAAAGAAATAATATTATTTAAAATACTCTGTGATATGTGTGGATCGCCATTTTTAAACTTCCTGCATTATGGATTTTTAAATCACTCGCCCACTTTTATTGTTGTTTCCGGTAAATTAAATTTTCAAACTTTTTTCTCTTTAAAATACCCTTTGATACGTGTGGAATGCATTGCATAACATTTTTTGGGTATTTGTGCCCTTATCGGATGTTGAGACGTCATTTTTAAACTTCCTGCGCTATGGATTTTTAAATCACACGCCCGCTTTTATCGGTTTCCAGTAACTTCATTTTTTTTTTTTGCTACATTGCCAGACAAAATGGATATAATTTCTGAAGTATTAAAGATACATGCATGAAATTTAGAACACACATTCTTTAGACTATTAGGAAACTTTTCTCCTTAACAGAATTTTGTTAATTGATTTTATTTAAAAAATACGTCCGTTTGTTTGCAAGAAAGGAAATCAGAAAATTGTTACTAAATTTTAATTATTTATTTTACAAACGTAGGGACAGATATCAAAATTATGTTACAGACAGTTTGTAGAACATACTTTTGAAAATACATTGCAAAAACTGTTTGAATCTATCTTTAAAAACGGTTTAGATATATCGGTTTTAGTACAATCCTGCATTGGATATATATATATATTTTTTTTTCAAATTTGGGCTCCCAAATATTTTTTTTTTCAAAATATTTTTATTTGGTTGAGTTGCCACAGCTATGAGCTCTCTACATACAAAAAATTAATAATTTCACCAAATAGGAAAAAAGTTAAAAAAATTACCATCCTCTCCCCTTAAGAGATTGACGAAAAACCCGAGAAAAACTCAACCAGGATTTGAACTCGGGCTCGCCCATTTCACGATCAGACGTCCTAACCTTTACCCCACAGAGGTGGGCACCATTTTAAAGTTTTTCCCCTATTGAAATTGACTGAGTTTTCAGGAAAATTGAAAATTTCCATATTATGTAAGAAGAAAGGAGATTATTTAGTTTAAATTTATCATTTATACAAAAGAATGGAATTAATTTAGTTCTCAAATGTATCTTTCATGCTCTTTATAGCAACAGGAATTAATAGTTTATATATATATATATATATATATATATATATATATATATATATATATATATACTGTATATGGAACTGATTTTTAATGCTGAAATTTTAACCAATTTTATCTCCATCTTATAATAATTATCATCTTGTAAAAATTGCACATTTTTTGCATCGGTAAAATTAAATCAAGCTTAACGCATGAATCAATATTATCTTTCATCACTTTGAGTTGACAAGTCAACACTGGCAAATAATACTTAACAGCACTGTACATTTGTCTGTGTATGTTATTCATTGCCAGCATTAGTCCCATATAATCAGTCGTGTTTTTATACCGTCTAGCTACAGTGCTCTGTGTTGTCAAAGTGTGTTATACATTACAAACAATAAGGCTAGATGTTAAGCTTGTGTTATTAATTTGTTCTGTTCCATTGAATGCAACAGTGAGATTAGTATCACTGTCTGCATATTTTCAAAGTAGATACTGTTTATAATCCCGAATATAACACATTAGGATTATTATTACAGTGGGAGTGTTGTGAGATGAGGAGGAAAAATGCTGATTTTTTAGATTAACGCAATGCATTGAAGTACTGAGCTGCACAGCCTGTCCGTCTGGTGAGGCCATCGCGCACCGCGTCCGATGTGACCGATAGCTACGATCTCATATTTAATTCATTCCAAACGCTGATCCTGATATAAGACACATCACACGACCAACGGCTGTGACATCGTATGTAGAGTTAACGAGGGCCACGAAATACTAAAACTGACATGAAGCAATCATTGCTAGATTCATTTCATATGCATTATTAATTACAATGACTATTCCTGTTATAACGGCTTCTATTACTGCTAGATAGACGATAACTAGCCCAAGTGCGCATGACTTTTATTTCCGCTGCACCTACAGCACTTGTGTTTCTTTTTAAGTGTCTAAGTTTCTGAGTAGTACAACTAAACTGAAACTGCCATCATCTTTAGAATTTTTAAACTATCTTCATGAACTTTTTAAAGTACCGGTAATGTTCTTTCAGAGTTTCCATTAATTATGCCTATATAAATTTGTTAGTTTGCTTCGCAAGTCGCTAAAGAATGATAAAGGAGATTAAATATTTAAATATATTCAACTGGAAACTTCTATCGTTATTATTAACTATTAGGCCTACTATTTTTGCTGTCTTTGGTTTTTTCTTACATCCAAATAAAGTTTTCTGTAGGAGTCTTTGTATAATCACTTTCTATATTCATTCAGAAAACATGATAAAATACACTCAGGGACAAAAAAAAACCGGACACTTCTATATTTGCTTGTATTTTGTTGCCAAATATTTCAAAATGAAACAAAACCCATTTAAACAAAATAATGTTCCATTTAGCACCTTATACGACAACATTTGAAAAAAATTAAAATCTCTGATGAGAAAATTTACAAAAAATTACAAAGGGCGTATAACTATGGCATCGTTTGGTCTAACTGTTTTTTCATTTTATGGTGCCTTAAACATTAAAAACTCTTTTTAGTAACGGATATTACCCCCCCTGGCTTGAATAACTGCATCCATACGTCTTGGCATGCTCTCAATTTGGTTAGCAATGTCTTCTTGAGGAATAAGTTCCCATTCTTCGGCAATTGCTCGCCTCAACTCTTGTAACGATTCTGGTCTCGGTGTCTATTCTTAACACGCCGTCCCATCATGTCCCACACGTGTTCAATTCGGTTCATGTCTGGACTCCTTGCTGGCCATGGAAGAACATGGATTCCCACTTCTTGGAGATAATCTCCGACCGCATGGACAATATGCGGCCGTGCATTATCATGCATTAAAACAAAATTATCGCCTACAAATTGGCCAAATGGCACAACATGATCAGCCAAACATTCATTTATATACCTATCAGCTGTTAGTCTTCCATTTTCAACAAAAACCAACTCTATACGAGCATCCGTACACACTCCTGCCCAAACCATCACTCCACCACCTCCATACGGCACATTTTCGGAAATGCAACACTGTGAAAATTGTTCTCCCCTCCTTCTCCAAACTCTTTCACGTCCATCAGGTGAGCACAGATTGAAACGGGACTCATCGGTGAACAGAACACAGCTCCACTGTCCATTTCTCCAATCCCTGTGATCATTTGCAAAACGCAGTCATTCAACTCGATGCATCCTGAAAAGTCTGGGACCAGTTGCAGGTCTACTTGATATCAGTCCACTTTCTTTCAACCTCCTTCTAACTGTTTTGGCCGAAATTGGGCGTCCATGCATGTTAACAAATTGCTGGGCTACACTAGTAGCTGGCAGGTTGCACTCCCTAAGAACTCTCAACACCATATATCTGTCTTCATTTGGATTTGTAGCTCTTGGACGACCCGAACCTGGTCTTCTGGGATATTCTAGGGTCTCTCTATACCGTTTTATGGCATCATGGGTTATCATGGGTTGTGCTTCTAGCCGTATTCATAACATTTGCAATGTAACGTACACTGCGTCCATTATCGTAAAGGACTACAGCTCGAGTCACATCTTCAGGTCGCATCTTGTTTTAAGACAAATGTTACAACCCCACTTAAACTCAGAAAATGTAAAAATAAAGAAATAACGAATGATAACGATAATGAAGCACAAAATGGTTAAGACAAAATTGTTATAGCTGAGACTACGAAAGCAAAATTGGAATATTTGGTTGTAATGGCTTGTTTATAAAACAAAAAACAATCAACAATGTATACACGTCTCCATAACAACAGATGGCTACCATAATATTGTATGAGAAGATAATATTTTGCAAAATACCAGCAAATATTAAAGTGTCCGGTTTTTTTTGTCCCTGAGTGTATTTTATCTACTGCTATCTAAACTGCTCTTTATTTCGTCGTTCTTAGCAAACTAATCAATGGCTTATTCAGAGTAGTGAATTTAAAGTTTTGAATTCATTCTCTCCATTAGCAACAATAAACTCCATACATATATTCACTCATTTATAACTTATTCACAAACAACACATTACATATAAAAGGCGTACAATTTAAAATGTAACTTAGATACCAGTAAAGGATAAAATATTGTATAGCTTACGAGAGTAAACAGATGCTACTTTCTTGTACTACAGGGACATCATTTTATTTTTACTAACATTTTTAATATTGACCTGGATATACCTTTAGAGAACCGGAAACACCGTTTGCTACCCCCTTCCACGACTGTAGTTCGATGATACTGGCGTAAAACACAAAAAAATCACTTTACTGGGTATAGGAGGGAAGAAAAGTAGTTCATCCATTTACGTAAACTAGAAAATATCGCGATTTTGAGTTCAATAACTTTCATTAGGTTTTTTTTTAATCAAAATACAGTACTGTGTTAAGAATAAGTTAAGTGTTTTTACTCACGAACTGAGTTATCCATGCGAACGTATTCATTATGCAGTGTATATTATACTGTCGACAGTACATTAGCGTACAATATAGAGAATGCAGTTAAATTGAAAAATAATCATAATATGGATATTTAAATACATTTTTGAAAATGGTGGCCGTTCAGTTCGATACAGGCTTCAGTTCTTTTGTGCATATTATCGCACTATAGACTATTGCATCTAATTCCAATTGCCAGTTTCGTTCTTCGTACTAGTAACTCATGTAGAAATAATTCTGTACCTACTCTATAAAAGTGTACCTTACGTACTTTAAATTCAATCTTCACTTCTCCCCGACCCGCACAGATAAAATTACTCAGACATGCTATCTACTGTCCGTCCAAGTGATTATGCCGCAGGATCGTAGAATGGGGGGAAATCACGTGACAGTTAATTACTTAACGAGGCACTTTTATTTAAGTTATTTTAAACAGTTGTATGATATTACGTAAACGCCCAATTCCTAACAGAAATTAATGTTTTCAGAAAAGAGCTAAGATAGCCCAGCTCTTACGGAGGGGCGAGCAGAAGCAGGTGGGGGAAATCGGGATGCAACGTAGGCAAACGGACGGTACCTGTGCGAAAATATAATTCAATATTGAAAGCTCTTTCGTCACTGGAAAACGCGAACATATTTCTGAAACGTACTATACTCACTAACTCAGTGATGTTTACTATACGCGGCCTTGGTTCTATGTGGAAGACAGTTGCAACTTCATTAGTAGAAGGGGTGGGAGTGAAGTACATTCAGAAACTGAGGTACAATAAAAATTGAAGTAAAAATAAAATGATGTCCCTGTATAAATTATTACCGTGGAAGGCGAACTTCCGACTTAGCCTTGTAGATCAGGGAGCTGACTCGATCAGGTGACTGTTGTTTACGTTACGATACGATGACGTCACAACGTGTTGCACATATTTTCCGTGTTGGAAGTTCGATTTGGCGGGTAGTAGTATGAACTTAAAATAGAGCGTTTGAAGAGCATTAGGTCCAGATTCCAATAGATAGTCGTAACTACATAAATATTATAAAGAAAAGAAAGATAATAAGAATATCATATCTGCCACTACGAAATATAAGCATAAAAAGGGTCCAAAATAAATCTTGGATTTGAGTAGTTTCTTCTGACATATTGTTGGCACAAGTGCATGAAAAGACCATCAAAGATGCAGTAATTCTCGTCAGCTAAACCGAACAAATATACCTATATAAACATTTGCTTTCGACCTTTTTCATTATACTGAATTATTATTGGCAGATAGTATAATTCTTATTTATAGTAGAAAATAATCTGCATTTAAACTTACAAGCTGTCAATCTGCCAATGCCGTAGTGTAGGATGTAAAGAAAGTACTGACTTGTTTTCCTTGCTGAAAGTTATTTTACGATGTTGTATCAACCGCGTCGATAGAGTTGGTATAGCAGAATGACATTTTCCGAAATGGGTCAGAGGGTTCGCCTCGGGAGGACCTAATTTTCTCCTAACAACAAAGGAAAACTTCGGAAGAAACGCAACAAGTGTTTCGTTTTCCAATAGTAAACTTGTAGGCATTATCAGCTGATTACAACAGCATAGAGTTCCCGCATGTAGCGCTCCCATGCTCGAGACATGTAGCATTCGTTGCGTGGCAACCAAACTGGAATCCAACTCGGGTAGATTTCGGTCTGTATTAATCTCTCTTTGACATGCGGACCGTGATATTCTCCACGTCTTACACAGATCAAATTGAGGCTCCAACCCTCCCCAGCGCTTTCATTATGTTGGTTTAGCGGATTCTATACCAGCAAGTTCTGAAATCCCTATTACAAGAGTTATTCGAGCCTACATACTGTACATACACATCCAGCAGTAATTAATACCCAGATGTATGGGGACCACTAATCAAACAAGAGGCGTACTGCCAACAATTCAAGAGATCGAACATGGACACTCACTTAATTGGTAGAGATATTTGTAACCAAGTAAGTCTTGCTCGCAAAGGAATTTACATTCAAAATCCTTTCTTCTGCACAGCCTTCAAAGTTTCTATTTTCTCTTTGCAGCAAATATGCTATAGTGCATACAACTACGCTTTTGCCCGCAAAGGTTATATTGCATCGAAATTTACCACTAGGAACTGCAAACTGAGCTTTCTCTCATTTTCCCCATGTTCTGCCTTCCTATTTGTGTCCGCATATGATCTACATATCTTAATGTCGTCTATTATCTGATATCTTTTTCTGCTCCGAACTCTTCTCCCGTCCACCATTTCTTCGAATGAATCCTTCAGTGGACATTTCTTCTCAGCTAGTGACCCAATCAATTCCTCTTCTTCTTCCTGATCAATTTCAGCATCATTCTTTCTTCACCCATTCTCTCCAACACAGCTTCATTTCTTATTCTGTCTGTCCACTTCACACGTTCCATTCTTCTCCATATTTCGAATACTTCTATTCGTTTATCTTCACTTCGTCGTAATGTCCATGTTTCTGCCCCATACAATGCCACACCCCATACAAAATACTTCACTAGTCTCTTCCTTATTTATTTTTCCAGAGGTCCACAGAAGATGGTCTTTTTTCTATTAAAAGCTCCCTTTGGCATTGTTCAGATCAGGGCCGAGCAATTGGAGCAAATAAGAGCACGAGTACAGTTCAGTCAATAAAAATTACACGCACCTTGTTGCGAAATTATTTCAGAACCTGCATAGCAGTTGTTCCGCCAGAGTATAAACAACTCAACACTAAAGAGTGCAGTTATGTTCAAGTGTGTCAGTCAGCTGTACGTGCACATTTCTTGCAGAGATACGAGTGTGCTGAAAAAATAGAACAAGTACAGTGTATACAAAATTAAGAGAACCTATTTAAGAATTTGATGGTATATTCATTGTTTAAAACAATAAACTAATCTCCAAATTTTGTATACGATATCTGCCAGGTTCTAGGAGTTTAATGTAAAGAGCCATATAAGTACTATTAAACACAAACGTGCTTATGAAGACAAATTATTGCGTTGTGAGACTCGAGTTACACTGCCTAGGCTGCTGCGCGACCGCCGATTCGTGCCTTAAATACTTCCCTCCCCAGCACATCGCTAGATGACGTCACCCACTTCAACTCTAGGTTATGGTGGATACATTGATCCTTCGTCTGCCAGTCACCCTATATTTCATTCGAATTTGCCGTGTAATATAGAAATAAAATTATAGACGCGACATAACTCGTCTGAAAATGTGTCGGTCGACTTTCGTGATGGAATCCTAGTACTGGAAGGAACTTACAGACATATTCACGTCAGAACAGTGGATATAGCATGTTTAGTTAAATTTCAAATGTGGTATCGAACACATATCCTGATGACGTCAATGAAGATGTATATTTAAGTGACGCGCCTAGTTTGAAGTATGCTGCAACTATGTCAGTCAACGTGGAACGCAGTTTTTCCATGTGAAGACCCAGTAAGTTTTTTCTCCCATGTAACAGGGTGTCGTTCTCAATGGAAATTTTGAAAATTATATCCACTGTGCACTATAAAAGTCACACAAGGATTGTAAGGTTTATGTTTGTTAATATTTAATGTGTAACATTGAAACATTTGCTATGTCGAAAAAGAATAGGCCTATGTATTTCTCTCTCTTTTCTCTTTTTCAATGGCATCAATCAATTGACGTAAATTCTGGGAAACTAACAAAAAACTATGTTAAGAGGTTAAGGGGTTAGGTACAGCTTAAAGCAGTAAAACTTTTGAAATATTCAATATTTTTTTCCCTCCATTACTGTATCTTGTACAATAATGAAAATTGGAATGTGTATAATACGAAAAAAAATTATTTTTACAATTTAAAAAACTATTTTTTTCTGAATTCAAAATGGTGGCAGTTCACTGTGCAGTGATGAAGTGTTTCCCTCATAACTAAAAAACTATCAAACATTCTGTGATGAAATTGTTTGTGTGTATTTATGCATGCCATATCTACAATTCGATGCAAAATCACTTCTCTACCTTTGATAGACTGTCTGATAAAAAATTAATTCTTTAAAAAATTGTTAAATATCAGTATTTTCTTCTATGCACAAAATAAAAAAAATATTATTTATTAAGAAATGTAATTTAAAGAGCATGATATTGTAAACATGAGTTTCAGCAATTAAATAAAAGAGAGAGAACATGTAAAAGTTAAAGAGTTTATGAGTTATGAGGGAAAAGCTTCATCACTGCACAGTGAATTGTCACCATTTTGAATTTAGAAAACTATATAATTTTTTTTTATCGTAAAAATATTTTTTTTTCATGTAGCATAAGAATAGTGTCTTACATATACCTTTTTTCATTATTGTACAAGATACAGTAATGGAGGGGGAAAAAGTTGAATATTTCCAAACATTTTACTGCTGGAAGTTGTACCTAACCTCTTAAAAAAGTTGTATTTTTTCTCTGATTCTTAATTATGTAGGCCTATATGATATTTTGAGAAGAATTTTTAATATAATAATTATTTATTTTTTATGAAGTCTCTTAATTTTCACACGAGGAAAATTGGTACAATGTCCTTAAAGAAAAAAAAAACTAATGGTTTCAATTATTTCGTTCGAAATGAAATGTTTATTATACATGTAGGCTAATATATTTAACTAAATTATGTAATACATTCATTTGTTCTTAAATAATTTTGTAACAAGTTGTGTGTAGTTTTCCATGACTGAACTGTACTTCTGCTTTATTAATGTAGTAGCTACGTTCCAGTTCACTAAACCTCGAGTTATACTCGTATAGGCTATACTACGTTTCATCATTACCTTATAGGCTAGTGCTCCAAATCCCTTGCCCAGGTTATTTATTTTAAATTCTATATCGTATTCCAGTTTTTTATGGATCTACGATTTTGTGTGTTGATATTTTGATATGTTAATGTTAAGTTGTGTTTTTGTTCGTTTATTATGTTCTTTGTCCCTTTTTCGTTGATATGTCTGTTATATTAGGGTTCTAATATTATCTTGTGCTAAGTATTTTAAATTGTTGTATCTTCAGTGTAGTCATCGTGGTTCATTGATATACTAATCAATTTTTTTATCCCTTGTGGAGCTCTATGTGGGTAATTTGAAGGAAAGTTTAGACGCAAGCGCATTAATAGTTGTTTAGTCATTAACGAATCACTTTTATACATCTTCAGTGAATATTGTGAGATTTCTGATATAGAAGAGAATATGTATGATAAAAACTTTCTTGTGTTAAATTTTAACGTACCTTGATAACATGTTTCGACCTATTTTCGGTCATCTTCGGAACTGGTCGTTGTTGGTCTTGGCGCCTCTTGTTTCCTGTGTGGGTGCACCAACCGAAGACCGAAAATAGATCGAAACATGTTAACAAGGTACGTTAAAATTTAACACAAGAATGTTCTTATCATACATATTCCGAAGTGATACAGTGTTAAAAGTTGTGTAAACAAGATGTAGAAGAGAAGTATTGTTATTCCGGATTACTTCGGTTTTCTGTGTGATACATATTAAATAATTTTGATTTATTGCTCATAAGACAATGTAAATTTTTGTGCCCGAAATAGTAGTGGGATCAGGCATTTGCGAAGTATTTTTGTTTCTCCTGCTCCACTAAAGAGAATGTAGATAGGTAGGTAGGTAGGTAGGTAGGTAGGTAGGTAGATAGATAGATAGATAGATAGATAGATAGATAGATAGATAGATAGATAGATAGATAGATAGATAGATAGATAGATAGATAGATAGATAGATAGATAGATAGATAGATAGATAGATAGATAGATAGATAGATAGATAGATAGATAGATAGATAGATAGATAGATAGATAGATAGATAGATAGATAGATAGATAGATAGATAGATAGATAGATAGATAGATAGATAGATAGATAGATAGATAGATAGATAGATAGATAGATAGATAGATAGATAGATAGATAGATAGATAGATAGATAGATAGATAGATAGATAGATAGATAGATAGATAGATAGATAGATAGATAGATAGATAGATAGATAGATAGATAGATAGATAGATAGATAGATAGATAGATAGATAGATAGATAGATAGATAGATAGATAGATAGATAGATAGATAGATAGATAGATAGATAGATAGATAGATAGATAGATAGATAGATAGATAGATAGATAGATAGATAGATAGATAGATAGATAGATAGATAGATAGATAGATAGATAGATAGATAGATAGATAGATAGATAGATAGATAGATAGATAGATAGATAGATAGATAGATAGATAGATAGATAGATAGATAGATAGATAGATAGATAGATAGATAGATAGATAGATAGATAGATAGATAGATAGATAGATAGATAGATAGATAGATAGATAGATAGATAGATAGATAGATAGATAGATAGATAGATAGATAGATAGATAGATAGATAGATAGATAGATAGATAGATAGATAGATAGATAGATAGATAGATAGATAGATAGATAGATAGATAGATAGATAGATAGATAGATAGATAGATAGATAGATAGATAGATAGATAGATAGATAGATAGATAGATAGATAGATAGATAGATAGATAGATAGATAGATAGATAGATAGATAGATAGATAGATAGATAGATAGATAGATAGATAGATAGATAGATAGATAGATAGATAGATAGATAGATAGATAGATAGATAGATAGATAGATAGATAGATAGATAGATAGATAGATAGATAGATAGATAGATAGATAGATAGATAGATAGATAGATAGATAGATAGATAGATAGATAGATAGATAGATAGATAGATAGATAGATAGATAGATAGATAGATAGATAGATAGATAGATAGATAGATAGATAGATAGATAGATAGATAGATAGATAGATAGATAGATAGATAGATAGATAGATAGATAGATAGATAGATAGATAGATAGATAGATAGATAGATAGATAGATAGATAGATAGATAGATAGATAGATAGATAGATAGATAGATAGATAGATAGATAGATAGATAGATAGATAGATAGATAGATAGATAGATAGATAGATAGATAGATAGATAGATAGATAGATAGATAGATAGATAGATAGATAGATAGATAGATAGATAGATAGATAGATAGATAGATAGATAGATAGATAGATAGATAGATAGATAGATAGATAGATAGATAGATAGATAGATAGATAGATAGATAGATAGATAGATAGATAGATAGATAGATAGATAGATAGATAGATAGATAGATAGATAGATAGATAGATAGATAGATAGATAGATAGATAGATAGATAGATAGATAGATAGATAGATAGATAGATAGATAGATAGATAGATAGATAGATAGATAGATAGATAGATAGATAGATAGATAGATAGATAGATAGATAGATAGATAGATAGATAGATAGATAGATAGATAGATAGATAGATAGATAGATAGATAGATAGATAGATAGATAGATAGATAGATAGATAGATAGATAGATAGATAGATAGATAGATAGATAGATAGATAGATAGATAGATAGATAGATAGATAGATAGATAGATAGATAGATAGATAGATAGATAGATAGATAGATAGATAGATAGATAGATAGATAGATAGATAGATAGATAGATAGATAGATAGATAGATAGATAGATAGATAGATAGATAGATAGATAGATAGATAGATAGATAGATAGATAGATAGATAGATAGATAGATAGATAGATAGATAGATAGATAGATAGATAGATAGATAGATAGATAGATAGATAGATAGATAGATAGATAGATAGATAGATAGATAGATAGATAGATAGATAGATAGATAGATAGATAGATAGATAGATAGATAGATAGATAGATAGATAGATAGATAGATAGATAGATAGATAGATAGATAGATAGATAGATAGATAGATAGATAGATAGATAGATAGATAGATAGATAGATAGATAGATAGATAGATAGATAGATAGATAGATAGATAGATAGATAGATAGATAGATAGATAGATAGATAGATAGATAGATAGATAGATAGATAGATAGATAGATAGATAGATAGATAGATAGATAGATAGATAGATAGATAGATAGATAGATAGATAGATAGATAGATAGATAGATAGATAGATAGATAGATAGATAGATAGATAGATAGATAGATAGATAGATAGATAGATAGATAGATAGATAGATAGATAGATAGATAGATAGATAGATAGATAGATAGATAGATAGATAGATAGATAGATAGATAGATAGATAGATAGATAGATAGATAGATAGATAGATAGATAGATAGATAGATAGATAGATAGATAGATAGATAGATAGATAGATAGATAGATAGATAGATAGATAGATAGATAGATAGATAGATAGATAGATAGATAGATAGATAGATAGATAGATAGATAGATAGATAGCTTTATTGATATTGTTCACAAAAGTACAAAACTTAATAATTTAACAAAAGATCTATATACAAATGTAGTTCTACATAATAAATATACAATTTCCTAAACTAATTAATCTATCGCAAATCTCAATAATTTATTGGTTCAAACTTGCACTTACGTCTTGTTTTAGTGCATGTTTAAACCAATCGTGATATCTCTTAAGACTTTAAACCTTAATTATTTGCTCCTTTTCAAAAATCTAATTGTAATATTTAGGTCTTATTTTACATAATAATTTATTATTCCAATTAGATGATCAGATGTCGACATACTGTAAGTCATGAACCTGAAATAGCTGAATCGGTACATTCCATATGTAGGTTAATCTTTTAAAGAGAATGTAACTAACCCCTATTTGTTTCACAAAATTTTAGATCAAAGATGTCATATTAAAAGAAAGACAAGAATGAAAGAAGTTCAAAGATTTAATGAACATCTAAATTGCGTGTAAGAAATATAATATTTTCACTGTCAAAGGATGAGAATTCAAGAACTGATATGTACAGAGTCAAAAGAAATGCGATCCGTCCAAAAGACATCGGAAAGAGAAAGATTTTCTGTTTATTAGGATCCTTTGACTAGCTTACTGCTCTTGTTACGAGTGAAAGCGAAAGACTACCAAGAAGAATTGAAATTGAACAAGTAAGGAATGGAACCATGCATGCTATTCAGGCCAGGAGACTTCAAGGGACGAACAAAGGGGCGCCAGAATACCTGCGATATGACAGGGGACTTGCTTCTCTTTGTCTCCCTCTTCTCAGACTACAAAGAGGAAGTCCTAGGATTTTCTCTTTAATTTAGTTACAATCTCTTGTTACAAACATAATGAAGCCTCCAATATCAAATGACAAGTTTACCTTCCTGGAAACCGCTTCCTATATCGTATATTATGTCTTCTAGAGTTACTGCAGAATTGATTGACTGAAACAAAATTATTCCATGAAAAGTGTAGCTATGTATTTCTCCGACATAACACAGAAATATATTCGTATTTTATATTGTAAAAACGTAATTTTTTTAAATATGATCCATGATTTGTATCTTCATAATTCACAATGCATAAAAGTTCCTTTATTTGACTATTTAGTTGAATTGTTGAATATAAGACGAGTAAGTGACCACATTTTACAAGTTAATGACCACTGATTAAAAATGAAATTTGCCAGGCTGCGATCATCTTAAGGAGCACTTATATTGACATAACATTATTTGCAACACAAGTTGCCAACAAATCGTATGAGTGTTACCAAGAAACTATTAAAACCATTTTCTGCGACATGGTGTTTAAACCAAACCAACATTCATGTCAGTTAAGTTCAGTATGTTGAGAGAGAAAAATTTGTTACAATTCAAAAGATTTTGAGAGATAAACTTCATTTCCGCTTCTTCATTGTTTTTGTCCTTCCCTATTATCGATAAAACTATACAATTTCGCCCTTCACTTTTTACTTCAACATTACATATTTTGGCACTGATATTTTTTGCAATACATCCTGTTTTTTGTTTCAATTATTAATAACAACATTAGAGACCGGCACGATATAAATAACATTTTGCCAAATATGAAATTTAGTTTATTTTGAAAAAATGTGAAAATATCAAACAAATATTTTAATGCTAAAATTGCCTTCGTTGCTAAACAATTCGGATCAGTTAACATCTTTATTAACAGATTCATTATTTTCTTTATATTTCATATACTACTAATTAAAGTAACATTTATCTTATAGTGTCACCAATCCTTATCTGAATGCAACAAGTACGTAACTTAAATTATTTAACACAGAAAAGGAAAAAAAAAACATGTTCTTACATTGTTTGGACTCAATACTAGTCACACACAATACAGCAGTGACTTTTCCATGTTTTCTGCAAAAAAGACTACACATTCTGTCAGCTATTAATTTGTACTTTGAAAAATCCATGAAGTTTAAGAAATAGGGCAAATTGATTAGTCTGCAAGATACACCGTTTAAATCAGTTAAAAAAAATTAATTTATACGTATATAAGTAAAATTGGCAACACTGAAGATACTTTCACTGAATTCCGAAGGATAAGCAGGAATCATTTGTTCTGAGGTTTCTCGAATTCACTGACGCTACGAGTTTGAAGACTTCACTTGCTCTTGGGAATCCCGGATTGTTGGTAAAAAGGATGGTCTGGGTATCTAAGTGTTCCCTGAAAAAATATCTGTTGTCTCTTCATATTGTCTGAAAAAACTTCTGTCCATAGCTTATTTTAACTGTGTTTCATTATTTCCATTTTGTATTAACCCTCGCAACCTATCTGGGTTCTTTTCTGAACCTGTACTTTTTACATACGCTTGTAAGTTGGCAGAATATAGTTCTATTCATCAGTATTTTATGCTTCTATTGCACTCTAAATTAGGTTTTATAGATAGTTTGTATTTCTTTTTTACGTGCTTATTTGTAATTGAATTTCGAATATTTGGACTTGGGGTCACAAACCACCCCAGCTAGGTAGTGCGCTACTTCCCATTTTATTTCTTTTTTTATCTGACGTTGTTAAATTCTAATGTTGTTATGACTGTACTAGTTCCAGGTGTTGCTACAATATGTAGCTGGTACTTAATTCCTTTGTTGTAACGTACGTTGCTTTAATAACTTTCTGTAGGTACTGGATAAAGTTTCAGTCATACTCATAAGGAATACCTGATTCTAGTAAATTGTGTTTTGTGCTATACAATATATTATACGATACTACGGTTATATACTAATGTTAATATAATGGAAAGCATACGTTTCGAAAAGGGATTCAGTGAGCAGTAAACCTTGTATGATAGTCTATTGATGATAACTTTGATGACGGTAGTGATGGAAGCGATGCGGAATGCGATAACACAGAAGTGATAGAAGTGGAAGAGAATTAAATAGATGTGACAATTGTCACACAGTAACATCTGTAACAATGGAGATAAATAATTGAAATAATTATTCCCGTCTGTATTATCTCTATTAATACTCTATTACCTAAACATTTACTAAATAAATATTTAATAAAATGTTTCTTATAAAAGTGGGAGGCCGGAGGGAAAAAGACGTTTGAGGAGGCCGACACGTAGATGGGAGGATAATATTAAAATGGATTTGAGGGAGGTGGGACATAATGATAGAGTCTGGATTAATCTTGCACAGGATAGGAACCAATGGCGGGGTTATGTGAGGGCTGCAATGAACCTCAGGATTCTTTTGAAAGCCGTAAGTAAGTAAGTTTCTTATAAAAGAGAAAAACAACACAATAATAATATAAATAAATATAATACAATTGTAATAAATTATATAACACATCATATGGTATACATAAAATAATTTAATTATAAATTAAAAAATTATTCGTGTCGGAAAAGACTCCAGGTAGGTTGTACGTAATTTCAGCCCTGATAGCTTGTGAGGGTTAAACCACACTACCCAGATTACCTAAAAGTGATCCTACTACCCCACAATTT
This sequence comes from Periplaneta americana, assembly GCF_040183065.1. Classification (NCBI taxonomy): domain Eukaryota; kingdom Metazoa; phylum Arthropoda; class Insecta; order Blattodea; family Blattidae; genus Periplaneta; species Periplaneta americana. The sequence goes on along the minus strand of NC_091125.1, from coordinate 91,015,451 downwards.
CAAAGAAAATTCACTACGGAACTGCTCGACAGTATTTCAGTGTTATGAAAGCTCCAACTACCATTTTCCTCGTCGACATTACTCATATTCTTCGTAGAAGAGCTCATATTGCAAAATATTTTCATAAGGGCTGCGTTTAGTCTCCTTCTCTGAAACCATGATTCAATAACAGCGAGTACAGAAGTGGCACACCACACTGTGTATTTTCTCGGATGGAGTGGAGGGTTTTCATGATTACTTTTACTTTCTGATTTCCATATTTTCTTATATTATTTCTAAAAATTTCATCGAAATGAAAACGTGCTTCTTTGGTAAACGAAATGTTGCTTATGATACCCATATTTTTTTCAGGATGACAGAAAATCTAAGAAAAAAATGAAAAACATACTCCTGTTTGTTTAAATTTATTTTTGGATAGTCGCTGATAAATACAGGTCATGTAAGGTAACATTATGAAATCTTTAGGACGTACTTTGTAAATCGTACCAAGACATAGCCTGTGCGTGAGATTTCGCTACACAAGGAAGTTGTTTTTTGGGAATGTATAGTTAACTATTTGTAGATTTACATTGTATTGATTTAGTATTGATCCCTTGTAGTCAACCACACGGTTCGTATTGGTTAAAATGGATCCTACTGCATAACATTAGAAAAAGAAAATCTTACAGCTTTTGGAATGCAAATTTTTAACATTATGACGTGCATAACACTTGTATAATATGAGATGCGTGAGACATATAACGCCATGTATATCTTTAACGCCACCCTATTAATTCTTGTTAACGACACCTGATTTTGGTAGTGCACTACTGTAGCCTGCATTCTCTTGCCATGTAGTGATGAAATGAGTTACTAGCTGTCCGCTGACATTTACCAGTGACATGATATTCCACCATTTTGCTGTTATGTGGTGATAGTGAAAGGCTGTTCTTATAGGCCATCAGGATAAGAGACAATATTTTATTTTGTGTATTGGGCAAAAAATAACTATACCAAACTATATATTTTCTTGATCCTTAAACATTCTTCTATGCAGAGAAAGTATTTGCTATCTATAAAATTTGAAAATGTTAGAGAAACAAGCGTGTAATGTTATCAAGTACTTAGTAGCACTTTAACGCTATGTGGCGTTGAAGGTCTACACATAAAATTTTATTAGTACGGTACTCATTTCTTTAACGATAGTCCTCAGTATTTAATAGTATTTCCATTGCTGTTATATTCATATTTTATGAGGTATGGTAAATGTGGAGACGTAAGGAAAAAACACTAACCTTTCAACTTACAAATGCACCAGAATGTACACAGTGATGCTATTGGTTCGACTGTTTATCAAACTCTTATTTATTTATTTTTTTGTTTTACTTGTGGAGAACATTCATATTCAACTAAGGTTAATGCCTTTGTGTTTATAACTTTTTACTGTGTCTCTTTGTCTCTTTTTTTTTAAAGTAAGGAGTTACCGGAAAACATATTTTCCTAATCAATCTGGTGTTTCGGCTTCAGATAAAGAATATTTCATTGGTGATTTTGTAGCTTTTATTAACAGATACTGGAATATAGTTGCTTAGTTCAATTTTTGTTGCTTAGGAAAAAATAATTAATTAATAATAAGTGTATAGATTACTAGAAAATAGTTGGCGTTAATTGGAGAAGCTGTTTCTAGTAACCCCAGTAGACAAAATTTTCGTATTTGAGTTGTAATTCTTCTTCGATATATAATATGACCATTTTCATTGTACTATTTCCTAAAGATAATATTAAAGTTCCTTTGTCATAATTTTTGTGTTTGTATGTAACTTATTTCCAGAGCAACAATGACTTAAGTGTTAAGGTGGCGTTATTTGGTACGTGTACCTTATTTGTTAGTCGCTTACACTTTATAATAAATAACCGCTAATTTACTGTATACGATGATATTTTAATATGAAAAGTGTATATTCGTCCTAAAATCTGGGAAAAGTCTAACATTTTTATGTACTATGAACTCCCTAAAATTGATTATAGGGGCAATACCGTCGCTTTCGTTATTACATCAACGTGTAGATCAAAGTTTCCAAATGAACTATATATAAAAGGAACTAACGACGTTATATTCTGATAACAAAACTTATAAAAGGGACTTTCGGTACTCAGAATTCAAAAGAGGTAGCAGGAGTTCGTATAATCCCGATAATTGCGCAGAACGCTTATGTGGTTGATAGTAGAACCGTTCCAAGACATTATGTCCAAAGCAAAATGTTCAAAGTGCAAAATGCCCAATATGTAAAATTGTCCAATACAAAAATGTTCAAAGTGTGAAATGTCCGCGGAAATGTATATAAACATAGAAAATCTAGTATTATCAACGAAACTGTCACTATTAGGCCTATATCACATATTTATTGGTCGAACCATGTGCATAACTATGAGAGAATTAAAAAAAAAGTGTATTTAATTGATATTAATACGCCTATAAAAATGAACTTCTCTGATAATTTTAGGCGTTTACTAGCAACTTATAGCGTAAATAACATTCGGGTAGCTTTATTTTACATGTACAACAAATGTATATATCTATAGCTTGAGTTTTAAATTTTAGTTCATAGGAGAAACGAAATTATATTGAAAATGCTATTCAAATCTTCCGTGCATAAACATGGTTGCAAGTAACTTAATTTTTGTGTTCTAAATCAGGGAGATTTTCCTCACTTCGCTCGCGGATAGAAAAGTGGCAATCTCCTCGGAATTCATAACCCAATTCTCGTTCCTCGCCTCGTTGATTGGCACGCTACGTCTGCAGCTGGAATTCAATAAAACCTGGGAAAAATATCACAACAATTCGATTTTGGAGTTATGACAAGAATTCTGAAAACACGTATTCCATTTTTCAGCGAAGATAATGACAAGAAAATCAAGAGATTACAATCCCGATGTAAGTGACGTGACAGTGGGATTTGGGAGTTCAAGCGGAAGGCACTAGTATGAAAATCAAACACGCAGTAAGATTGATGAATGCATTATTTCATGAAAATATCGACGGATTTGTTAGCACGAATTGGTTTGTTTGTCTTTTTAAGTTTCTTAAAGTTTCTGCTGTATAGTTTTCAACAACTTCATTCCTAATTTAACACAGTTAGTTAGAATATCATTGCAGGCAGGATTACAGCCTATGCAAAATGTAGTAGAATTACGCTGAGAGATTTGATATGTAAATGTCTTTATTTTGGGTAATAACTTGAGGGAAAGTAGCCATCGGTGGACCGGCTAACGATTTCTTATTTTATCTAACAAAGGCAGTGTGCCTTAAAATTCCGTTCATAGGCTTGAACAAGTACATTACTAATAAGGTATGATAAAATAAAGTTTCAGGGTTACATTCTATTTATATCTGTTTAAAGATTAGCTCATTTAAAATTCGGCTATTGGCTTAATGAAGGCAACAGGGTTCTATGAATGGATCACCATATTCCAATGAATGGACCAAAAGAAAAACTTTTAAAATATCTCAAAATAATGTCAACAAAGGAAAAATAATAACAATGAAGAAATATAGATTCGATTAATGGATGTTGAACTTAATTTTAATTCAATTTGTAATCGTATTTTGAAACTGAAAATCATGAAAAACACAGTTCTTGTCATTTCAATATTTTAAAGTTGTAGGCTATTTCAAATTAGATAATACATAGTTAAAAATGTTAGTATACAACTTTAAATTATAAGGCAGCAACATAATATGGTTTTACATATAAAATTATTTTCTGGAGTCTGAGATTAGGCCTATTCTTCTACTGTAGATAAAAGAGTTGTTCTTTTTCAAGACATACATGGTACACAAAGTATTTCCTTTGACTCCGCCTAACATTTTCACAAACTTCATGTACCCATTTCCTACAAGACATACACTGAATCATATTTTCCTTTATGGTTTCTTGATACATGAAACAAAACCAGGAGTCTTGATTTTGATTGCTTTCTGAAGGGAATTGGTTTCCATGAATGATCTATTTTAAAATGCAGTCCATTCATGAGAACTCCAACTGGTCCATCCATAGCGACTTCGCCATTTTCTAATCACACTTCAAGAGCGCTGAAGAGGTTATACAAAATTTATGAATATACAACTAAAAATGAAGCAGACAGAACACTGCTTCCAGCTATATATGTCACTTCATAACTTAATGTCATTAAGCCAATATGCTCTGTACTTAAAGTTACTTTAACATTACATTAAAAATAACAAAAACGTGTCTCAGCTTCTTGTTCAGCCCACGTGTTTGCTGCCGCCACCAAAGACAACTCAGGAGTGACATATACTAGGGGGAAACTTGGTGACGTTTCACGCATACGCAGTCACTGTGACCAAGAATATGGCAACGGTCCATTGAAAGCAACGGTTCATCGATGGCAACTCTCCCCTAATTATACATATTTTCTAATAATATGGTTACCCTTTAAAAGCAAAGCTGTGAAAGGTGATACCCTAGTGAATTTATGAAATCCCTTGGATGGACTTCGTACAGATAATGCTTCATGTAGAGTCTGCGCAAGCATGCTGAATATAAGAGTGAATATATTGAAATATTTAATAAAACGTAAATCCCACATGTAAGTTACAAATATATTATTATACTGTTATTTAGCGATAACTTGGGAACCATTGTATATTGAGATTTCTTTCTTTAATCTTAGATCGTTAAAATCTTTCAGTAGTTCCCCTGCACCTGACAGATGTGTGTAAGAGGATAAAAATTACAACGATTCTACTGTGATCTGTTGTCTCCTATGTATTCGATTCTCTGTTGTAATTTTCATCAGTAAAAACTGAATTTTCAGTGGAAAGTGTAATAGTTATGTTTGTAGAGAGTGTCACGATAAATGTCCTGGAATGTTCTTTAATTAAAAATCATAGAAGAAAATGATTTCAATATCCTAACTCAAATAGTTTTTGAGAGATCAGATTTGTGATTAGACAGTATGTTGGTGTACATCATAAGTATTGGACATTTGTTTACTAACTGGCATCAGACTGTTCAACAAACTTGCAGCGGAATCCGAGGTTGAGTTTCCATAATTTACTCATTAAAAAGTGGAAATCATTAATTGAGCGGAAAGAAACATCAGGAATGTCTTTTCTACAAATTACATGTACTATCTTTTCTTTAAAGGGTTAGGTACAGCTTACAGCAGTAACATTTTTGGAAACATTCAACATTTTTTCCTCCATTATTGTGTCTTATATAATAAAGAAAATTGGTATGTGTAAAACACTATCCTTCTGCTATATGAAAAAAAAATTATGAATAAAAAAATTATTTATTTATTTATTTATTTTTTTTTTTTACAAATTCAGAATGGTGGCACTTCACTGCGCAGTGATGAAGTGTTTCATAAACTTATTAACTTTTTCATGGTCTCTCTCTTTTGTTTTATTACTGAAACTCATGTTTACAATATAATGCTCTTTCAACTACATTCCTTAATAAATAACATTTTTTAAATTTTGTGATAGAAGAGCAATTTTTTTAATGAATTTATTTTTTATCAGACAATCTATCAAAGGTAGGGAAGTGATTTTACATCATATTGTAGATATAACATGCATAAATTTACACAAAAAATTTCATCACAGAGTGTTGGATAGTTTTTGAGTTATGTGGGAAATGCTTCATCTTTGCACAGTGAACTGAATTCTGAAAAAAAAAAAAGTAAATATTTTTTTATCGTAAAAATATTTTCTTTTCATATAGCAGAAGGACAGTGTTTCACAACTACCAATTTTCATTATTGTACAAGATACAGGAATGGTGGAAAAAATGTTGAATATTTCCAAAATTTTACTGCTGTAAGCTGAACCTAATCCCTTAAACCTTTCAGAGGTTATCTTTCATTATCGGGCTGGGCATTAACAAATTCAAAAAATGATAACTTGCAAAAATATTTAAAATAGGACTGTGGGGTTTTCACTGGCATATTTCTTTATGGCTACTACCATAATTAATTTGTCGTCTATTTTTGGAACATTCTGTATATATCAATTAATTTCTTCTAACCAAACATTTTATCTGTAGGTACTAAAATATTCAGTCTCATTTGTCAATTTATTCTGGAGATAAAAGTAACCATGAGCCTTAAATATTTTGTATAAACACGGAAACAGCTTCATATTCCCTACAATAAAGCCATGCAAAGGATTTTATAACCAGAAAGGCAATAAATGTTGGTTGCAGTTTTCTCGTTCAGGGAGAGATCTCTTTTACATAGAGTAAATCTCTGGAATGAAACTAGCTCTGTTCACTTTTCTGAATAGCAACTCTAAGGTTTCTTACTAACATTAATATCCATCGCTGTCTGTCGGGTCTGAATTTCGACTCTATTACTAAGTACTTCGATCTCGCAGAAACTTCTTTAGCACTTCAAAATGTGTAATTTTCATGCATTAATTTTTCACTGTCAGTAACATACTGTACACAACGATAAGCTCTATTTCAGTTGTGATGAATCACAATGGAGAATCGTTTTAGTAATATGTGCAACTAAAATGCATGAGCAGTAGACATTCATAGCTCTGCTGGGACCACTCCGAAATATGCAATGATATATGGGTCATATGCAGTGATATGGCCTGCATCCCTTATATGTTGGCTCTTTGTCTTCTTAGTAGAATTTGGAACTGTTTTAGTACACAATCTACCCAATAATTTTTTTCAATTATTATACCAATAAGTAGCTAAAAGTTGTTCTTTCATTATATGTGTATTAGGAATATGTAGTAAGCCTAATTAAAATAAATGAAGTAAAATACCAGTATAACGAAATTCTAGGGACCTCTGAAATTGTTCCGTTACAGTGAAAACTTCGCTATAGCGTTGTTTCAAAAGGAAAAAGCATTTTTGTTTATTTACCTTCAGTTACACCCGTACCTTCCGCACATTTTTGCATGTAGCTCTTGAAAATATCCTGAAATAAAATAAAAAGCTGAACTTGTGTTGCATTTGAAAATAAAAATTTTAAGAACAGCACAGGAAAAGTATAAAATTCAAGTTTTATGAAGCACTTTATAGGACAAGAGCTGCCATAATTTTTGGGAAGTCATGTTGTGGGATTAGTAAGCTGTGGTTGGAGGTGACATGTTGCGAGATTAGTGAGCTGATTAATTGGCAGAAGAAACTAACAAACAATTTAGAAACATAATACGTTAGCTAGATATTTAATGATCACGTGATCACTGTGCAATGGCAGTATCATTATATAATACAAAATATGTCCTCACTTGCTAACGAATGTTACGCTATGTTTACAATAAAAAAGTTTTCGTTCAAATTAGATTTTTTCGACAATGGAGCGAAACATTTATTTTGCCGTACTGATTTTTTCGTAAAAGCGAAATTAATTAAATTGAAATGTTTTAATCATATAGGCCTACAGGAAAGTAATTAAACCGACCAACTCCGGAAGTTTATATGGAACACCAAAACAGTTTTCTCTAATGTCATATTGTGCTGTGAGGCACTATTTCCTTAGAACACTAGATCTCCCGAATCCAGCGGGCCGGAGTTCGATTCCCCACTTGGGACGAGTTGCCTGAGTGAGGTTTTTCGGGGTTTTCCCTTACTCCTGTGGGTGAATATCAGGTAACTTTATCAGGCGTGTGGCACCTCACTAATTCTCGCCACTTCCTTTCCTCCCTCATCATCCTTTCCTAATTATTCTGGTTGTCTTTATTGGTTTTCAAATCGCGCCTTCGGCGGTCCTCCGAAGCTGCTGACTCTCTCGGCCGGCCTCCGTGGATATGTCAAGCGTGGTAGCTGGTGGTCAGCAGCGGAACTCACTCCCCTCCCGACGGGAGAGGGGGCTTACACCTCAGACCGTTGAGGAGACTGTAGTTTACACCTCAGATCGTTTGAGGGGGAATGTGGGGTGTTCTTGGGGTGCAATGGTACACGAATTTAGAAGGATGGCAGGACTGGCCGTTAGGGTGTTAGCGGTTCGGTCGGTTCGGCGTAGGTGCGATCGGTGGACTTGCAGCTCATCTCAGGAGCGCACAATAGACTTCAGGTTGCGGTGCACAGGGATGTTATCCTTCCAGCCTCATAGAAAGAGAGAAAAACACAAACCATTACCATGCTTTATTTCTTGAGTCTCTTATAAAACATTTACACACCAAAATCACTGCAAAAGATGTTCAAAAACATTTACAATCAAAATCAGAGCAAAAGATGTTCGAAAATACCTCCATTGACCTGTACACAAAAGTTATATCGGCGGAATATGAATTATCTTACGCTGTGAAAGAGTTCAGGATTATCGTTTATTTCCCCAGCTGCAGCAAATATCCAAGCCACCAGACTGGTTTAATAGAGCACTGCACTGGGTCAAGACGTACAACAAAATGCGAATTTGCAGAGTCGTCATGAACTGAAGTACGCATACGCCTTCTACCGGTTTAATTACTTTTCACCATGTACATTAAAAGGCAGGGGGCAGAAAATAATTTCGTTATACTGAATATTTCATTATATTAGCTTTCGTTATAACGATATTTTACTGTATATAAAATAGAAATTTGCCAAGTTATCTACAATTATATTCTTGCAGTTTGCTCTATGTTTGTAGGCCTACCTATGTACATGTATGTGTGATGTCATCCATATTCCATGCCAAGCTAACCTTATCTTATGTAACCGCACAATTCTCCGATCTCTAGTAAAGATAAGTAATTCTTAAACTTTGAATGGAATAATCTCATTCGGGGACACGGTGAGAATGTTGTCGTCTTTGGCCGGCTTTGAACATAAGAACAACTCATACAGGGCTCACTAGCCATTCACTATCAGATGGTATCCTTTCTTTTTCTAGCTGAATTGTCGGCTTTCCTCTCTGCTTTGGAGAGTTTGTGTTTGTAATCTGCATAATAGCTGGAGAGTTGAAAGCAGTTAAAATTCTCAACAGTTTAGCTACATAGGTAACTGAATCCTTAGCTTGCAATCGTGTTCCCTCGTCACCATGGTTACAACTTCGTTCCCACACTTTTATGGTTTTGGCCGTGTTAGCTACTTGCAGTTCGTAATCGAATGGCAAATCCACTTCACCTGAGCTTCCAACTCCGTGCGGAAGTTGGTATTTCCTCAGGCTTACCAACCTGACTAATAGAGGACACAGCAACTTCTAATTGCATTCGGAAATCCTTGACTACAGGCATTCTGATTAGGTTATACCAACCTCTCACCCCTCTGTGTCTACACGGCCCCTTTCACTTGTACTAAACAGATGATGCTCAGTTGAATTTGACGACGCTCGCGGCAGAAAACAATTGAATTCTGAGCTTCAGAAGCGGCACCGGAACATCTTCCTTTTTTTCGTCTCTCTTAATAAATTCATAACGTCTTTATTCCTTTGTTTATTAAGTCGAAATATCTCTTTATAGCTTCAAGGATTTCTCATCCGCATAATAACATGTCTGATACAGATCTAATAATATTTTGTGCTGGAAGCGGTATGTGATCTTTCCATTCTACCTATCGCCTCCTTACAACCCATTGGCTAACGTTTTGTGTTTAAGAATTTTGTCTATCATACATAGTTTTCCTCACTATAATGTATTTTGAAATATTATAGGCCTAGTACAAGAATTGTTGTATGCTTTAAAGGTGTAATGTTTGATTTTTATCATTTCGTGTAATGAATTAATGTGTGACGTAGATACATAAAAAATAATAAATTAAACTGTGCTAGAAAGAGTGAGTGAAGAAACGACAATGTTGAAGCTGATCAGAAGGAGAAAAAGGAACTGGATGGTCACTGGCTAATCTAGGAGGAAACTGCGTACTGAAGATTTACTGGAAGGAAAGGTGAAGGCGAGAAAAGTACGGGGCAGAAGAAATCAGATGATAGGCAATATTAAGATAGCCTTTATGGTTCTATATGGAGACGAAGAAGGAGGAAAAAAAGAGAACATTGGAAAATGCTAGGTTTGCAGTGAAGGACTTGCCCTTGGGCAGAAAATGATATCTTTGTGAAAGAATCTTGGGATTGCAACAACTAAGATACAGTAACTAACAAAAATACTTCCAGCTTACTATTCAAATCCTTTCATCAAGTGTTGCTGCTTACGGTTCATGCGTTTGAATTCTGGCAGACCAACACTATTAGATGATTTTGTATTATTTCAGTGTTGCGATTTGTAAATCTATCATACTTCTACAAATTTTAACTGTATTCTATTTCAAATTATCTTTAAAGTAGTTTAATAGTAGAGAAGTCGGCCTCGGTGGCGTAGTTGGTATAGCGCTGGCCTTCTGTGCTCGAGGTTGCAGTTTCGTTTCCGGCCCAGGTCGATGGCATTTAAATGTGCTTAAATGTAACAGGTTCATGTCAGTAGAATTACTGACATGTAAAGGAACTCTTGCGGGACAAAATTCCAGCACACCGGCGACGCTGATATAACCCCTACAGTTGCTAGCATTGTTAAATAAACCATAATTTTTAAATAGTAGAGAACACTGTTTCCGGCAGTGTTGCCTATATTGCGACGTTCAGATTGACGTATGAGTTTAATGGATGTCGACGGCCTGTCTCAATCCCTCATAAACCCTGAAGCACGTGTTGTGATTGGCGCCTGACATCTCCGCATAATTTCATACGTTCCCTAGGCCAATGCAGCCTGATTTTATCGCTGTCCGTCAGGTCTGTAGTGGGATCAGAGCGTACCCGGTAAACATTGCTGTATCTCTGATAGAGGTTTAATCGTTGTTTAATTATTTATTTAGTCGATTAAAGATAAATATTTATTAGCTGAATTGGTTTAATTCCTGTAATTCACTTTTTACTATTCATTTAATTACAACGCTTATTTCATATTCAATCAATGGTCTATTTGCACACCTGTTTGCTACTTGTTTGCTTTTATTCCTTGGACGCTCGCCTACCTGCCTGTTTCCCATCTATATCTATCTACCCGTCTGTCAGTCCGCTCGAACGTCCGTCCATCTCTCTGTCCGTCCGCCTGTCTGTCTTTTCTTGGGGTGTCCCCCTGTCTCTCTCTGCTTGCCTGTCTCTCCTGTCTGTCTCAACTCATCTAATTTAACCTCACGTACGCTTATATAATATAATCTAACCTAATCTTATCTAATTTAATCCCACCTATTCTCATCTAATGTTATGTTATATAATCTAATCTGGCTGCATATCTTATATATTTACCACTTTTACCGTCTGCCTTCCCATGTTTCTGTCTTTCTTCCTTTCTTCTTTCTGTATTTTTGTCTTTCTGTCCTCTTTCTATTTCTTCCTATGTTTCTGTCTTTCTTTTCTCTTTCTTCCTGTTTTTCTGTCTTTCTTTCCTCTTTCTTTCTGGATATCTGTCTTTCTTTCCTCTTTCTTTCTGTATATCCGTCTTTCTGTCCTCTTTCTTCCTGTATATCCGTTTTTCTGACCTCTTTCTTCCTGTATTTCTGTCTTTCTTTCCTCTTTCTTTCTGTATATCCGTCTTTCTGTCCTCTTTCTTCCTGTGTTTCTGTCTTTCTTTCCTCTTTCTTTCTGTATATCCGTCTTTCTGACCTCTTTCTGCCTGTATTTCTGTCTTTCTTTCCTCTTTCTTTCTGTATATCCGTCTTTCTGTCCTCTTTCTTCCTGTGTTTCTGTCTTTCTTTCCTCTTTCTTTCTGTATATCCGTCTTTCTGACCTCTTTCTGCCTGTATTTCTGTCTTTCTTTCCTCTTTCTTTCTGTATATCCGTCTTTCTGACCTCTTTCTGCCTGTATTTCTGTCTTTCTTTCCTCTTTCTTTCTGTATATCAGTCTTCCTGACCTCTTTCTTCCTGTGTATCCGTCTTTCTTTCCTCTTTCTTCCTGTGTTCTGTCTTTCTTTCCTCTTTCTTTCTGTATATCTGTCTTTCTTTCCTCTTTCTTCCTGTATTCCTGTCTTTCTTTCCTCTTTCTTTCTGGATATCCGTCTTTCTTTCCTCTTTCTTTTTGTTTCCTGTCTTTCTTTCCTCTTTCTTCCTGTATTTCTGTTTTTCTTTCCTCTTCTTGTATTTCTGTCTTTCTTTCTTCTTTCTTTCTGTATTTCTGTCTTCTTTCTTTTTGTATTTCTGTCCTCTCTGTTTCTATATTTATATCTGTCTTTCTATCTTCCTTTTCTCTCTTTTTGTCTATATGCATCTCTCTGTTCACCCATCCATTTATCCATCTATCGACATATCTACTGTATCTAGCTCCGTGTCCGTATATCTGTCCTTCATCGATCCGTCAATACAATTCCTCTGTTTGCCAGTCTCTGTCACTGTTATGGACAGCCTACGTGTAGTATGTCTGCAACCCGCATGTGTCGGCTTCGTGATGTGTTTGTAACCCAATTATCTCTCCGACGCCGGACAATTCATCCGCACTCTAACCTAATCTAGGAGCAGGACGGCGGGCGGAGCCATCTATCCGCGCCTAATTGCGTTACTCGTCTTGCAATGACGTGACCTGGAACTTGTCCTCCGTTCTGCCTCAAGTGCACTCGACCCACCTCCTACGAACATGATCTTCTGTCTTGATAGGAAGCTGTAAACCCTATAATGCCCCACAAGATTGTATCCGGCGAATAACGAGCCTAATGCACACCAGGGGTTAAACAATTGTCACTCCCCATGCCCAACCTGAATAAATGCCTTAATAATAGCAATTGAATATATTGTGGCGTAATATAATGTAACAGGGGCGGGCGGTAGCGTCGCGGTTAAGGCTAAAGCTACAAAGCCGGAAGATCGCGGGTTCGATTCCTGATTGGCTCATGGATTTTTCCAATGATGTAATCTTTTTTTTTTTTTAGTAGGTTATTTTACTATGCTTTATCAACATCTTAGGTTATTTAGCGTCTGAATGATATGAAGGTGATAATGCCGGTGAAATGAGTCCGGGGTCCAGCACCGATAGTTACCCAGCATTTGCTCATATTGGGTTGAGAGAAAACCCCGGAAAAAACCTCAACCAGGTAACTTACCCCGACCGGGAATCGAACCCGGGCCACCCGGTTTCGCGGCTAGACGTGCTAACCGTTACTCCACAGGTGTGGACTCTAATCCTTCCAGCTGCACTGTGGCCCTGGGGTCTACTCAGCTTGTAACAGAAATGAGTACCAGGAATATTTCTTTGGGCGTAAAGGCGGCGGACACGTAGGACTGATACTCCTCCTGCCATTAACTTTTCCATTGTCTTAACCTCTCGCCGCACTCTCTGGGCCGTCCTGGCCTTTCATGGGATTGCTTTTACCTTTTATGCTGAGTGTCTCCCTCGAAGGTAGCCCCGATAACATTAATTTCCTGTTACAAATATTTCAAGGATTTCAACCTTCAGAAACATGCGACGACGTATTCAATTTTGTGTGTGTGTGTGTGTGTATGTATGTATGTATGTATGTATGTATGTATGTATGTATGTATGTATGCATTTATTTATTCTCACTGCAATGGGTATATACCCGGTGGCATTGGTAACTAATTACACTCAATAATGATAATAATAAACACAATTAATAATAATACTAATAATTAATACTAACAATAATTTATAATAATAATAATAATAATAATAATAATAATAATAATAATAATAATAATAATAATAACAGGGAACATCCTAAATTAAATGAAGCACGATCACTTAAAATAACATTTAAAGTAAATCTAATTTGTATCTTAAACCTAAGTTCGAACTAAAACCCACGAGTATGATATGTTCATATCTGCACAAGCAACTTTCAACATTACACTCATTTCGCTGTCAACTCACTCACTGCACTGGAACTACGACACATTCCACTGATTCTATCCTAATTTCACTAACACTTCGAAAAAATTTCACTGTCAGTTGTGTATTAACGCTCAGCGAGGACTTTTTCAGCACTTATTGTGACAATCCCATGGTACTTTTTTACGTTTTGTACTTGTACTTTAAACTAACGGGACTACCTTCGAGTGGGACACAATGTATAATGTAACAAATGAATGCAGTGAAGCATGGTATAGTATACTATACTCTCAGGACTCAGGTGATTATTTACTTCCAAATTGTTTCATCACATTTAAAAATTTGGTGCAATTCAAGCCAATCCAATCTCAACAGATTTTAAGTATGTATTTTTCTATAAATTGTTCATTAACGGCCCCGCAATGTGCATCATGCCAATAACTTAACAATTATTATTAACAAACAAATGAGACACAATAAATTAAAACAAAAATAGAATTAATCATTAATTTTTAACATCTCGTAGTACAATATTTTAGAATTGGCCTATAGCACTATAGAATAATGCAAAAATTAGTAAATAATATTTATGCATACATCTACACTATGTTTATAACGTTTATTGTCCAGTTCATGTTATCCATTACACAAAGCGGTGGAATATTACTTCTATCGATTGTGAAAGTTGCACATACCTGCGTCCCTTCTCTTTGTAAAACTTATACAAAATTTCTACCCCCTTGGATCATTCCCCCTTCGCTTCGTTGCATTTATCTGATACTTCTTTTCGAACTTCAAAATATTCATCGAAATCTCCCTCAGTGATTTTCCTTCTATCAACTGTTCCTGCATGGATAGCCTCGTAATGAACAATACACGGGCCAGTTCATTCTACCCTTCGGCCGTTAATATCTCAAATCATCCATAAAACCTCACTTTTAATCCTTGTAACGAAAATAACTATTACATGATCATGAATTTGAATTGCAAATATTGAGTGATTTTTAACGGCATTGTTTGCTTTGAAAGTGCAAAGTAAATTCATCTGCAAAAGGCTCTGCGTATTGTTTTGTCTTAAGCCAATGGGTAACTAAGTAACCCCAAGAACAGAATTTGTTAATGGTTTGTCATTTTAGTCGATGCAACAACTGTTACACATTGAAGGAAGTATTATTTTGCTAGAACATTTTTAAAAGTTGGTGTTCTAATATATCCGATGCATTATTAGCCCTGATCACATATATAACAGATTGGCCATCCCCATGCTAAAAACGGTAACATGTAGAAGAGAACAACCACTAGGATCGCCACTGTCGATTAGTAACGACCGCTAGATGGAAGTACAGTTCTTTCATGCAATTAAAATGGAAGTTATAACGTGCCTTCTTCTACTGTCGCTAGTGGCAGCATATTGAAATTCATAAAAGTTGTTGCCTTCAAAGCTCATAGTTGATCAATCTGTTATATCTTATCTGGGACAAAAGCTATGAATCTGACATCCCAGGAAATAAATATTGAAAAGCTATGGAAAATTAGCTATAATTCGTTGGTACTGTTATGCCCCATAACATCACTAGGGTCCACACCTGTGGAGTAACGGTTAGCGCGTCTGGTCGCGAAACCAGGTGGCCCAGGTTTGATTCCCGGTCGGGATAAATTATCTGGTTGAGGTTTTTTCCGGTGTTTTTCCTCAACCCAATATGAGCAAATGCTGGGTAACTTTCGGTGCTGGACCCCGGACTCATTTCACCGGCATTATCACCTTCATCTCATTTAGAAGCTAAATAACCTAATATGTTGATAAAGCGTCGAAAAATAACCTACTAAAATAAATAAAAAAACAGCACTAGGGTATATTAGTTGTTACAACAATGTTTCTCGTCCACCGTTATGGAGTGATGGTAAGCATGTCTAACCGTGCAAAGAGAAGGCCCGGATTAAAATTCTGGTAGAGACAAGTTACCTGGTTGAGGTTTCTCCGGGGTTTTCCCTCAACCCATTAATAGCAAATGCTGGATAACTTTCGGCGCTGGACCCTAAACTCATTTCGCTGCTGACATTATCAACTTCATCTCACTCGGACGCTAGGTAACCAATGTACTTGATAAGACATCATAAAATAAGCGAATTAAAGAAAAAACTCTTTCTCTAGCAGCCATTCCGCGTGTTGTAAATCCAACATACAAGACCTGTAAATAACAGAGGTACCTACGTACCTTCGTGAGAAACATATCGTGCCCCTCGTAGAACATTTGAATCATTACGCGACATGGTTCAGTTTCTCAGGTTATATCGGTATTTTAAACTTTGTTACTTTGATCATCATTATTATCATCGCAAGGCCACTGGACTGTTCCGATCTTAATGCTAAATTACCCTTTCCATCTCTTCAGTGGACGTCCTGATTGTCTCTTGCCTTTTGGCTTGTAATTTACGGTTTCTTTCGGGATTCGGTCTACATGTTCATAATATTATTATTGATAACCCCTTAATTTGTCATCTATAGGCCTATTGAATATCTTGTCTAGCAGCATTTTATGATTTATAAAGCCAAATGCTTTGGAAAAGTCACAGAAAATCCCCCTACCTTGTAACTTTTTATTAACTGCTTCCAGAATTTGATCAGTTGAACTAAATGTTGCATTTTCCGTGGATTTATTTTTCCTAAAGCCAAACTGTTCTCGAACTACAAAGTTGTATCTTTCAAGATGATATAATACGTATAATATACATTACTTTTTCAAAGATTTTGGAAAAAACTGGGAGAAGTGATTTGGGTCTGTAATTTTCTGGAGACGTTGTTTCTCTTTCTTTGAAGATCGGAATTACCACTGAATATTTTAATCTCTTGGGGAATATACTATTAAACATTTAATAGTTATATAAATAACTTGGTGGCCTAGCTATAATATATGAACTAGCATTTAATATTTTGTGTGTTATTTCATCATATCCTGACGAGTTTTTTGACCTCAGATTTTTAATAATTGCAAATATTTCTTGTTTGTTTGTTGGAGATATTTACACATATTGGAATGTTGTTGGAAAATATTGGGTTAAAGAGTCTAAACTGTTAGTAACATTATTTTGGGGGATGTTGAAGTTATCTGTTATTGAAAGAAAATATATGTTAAATAAATTTGCAATTTCATTTGGGTCTGAAGTTTTTGTATTGTTAGATGTAAGAATATAGTTTTTTTTTCCCTTACATAATGAAACACACTTGTTACATTTATTCTTCATAATGAGACAAAACAATTCTGATAATGAAAGTGTGTACAGAGTAGCAACACTTCATGATTCAAATAATAATTATGCAAATTATAATATTTAGAGACATCACATTAAATATATATTTTCAGGCTATTTAGCCATACATATGTTAACAAATGCTTTTTATTTACTATCATAACAAAAAGGATGAGATTTCCAACCAGTTTTGCATGTGAAAAGTAAGCCTTTTCTGAACACTATGAAATAAAGTTAGGGCCTACTTTATTGCATGTGTGAGACAAAGTAACTCTATCACATGTGTGAGACAAAGTAACTTTATCGCACACTTTATGACCTGCTCTATTATATCACATCACTTGCTATAATAGAATTAGAATGCTATTACTATTAATGTTAAAAATCAATCCATGACCTACTGTAACTTACTAGAGATTTTGTTCTCTTTCAACATCTTAGGATATGAAAGTAGAATAAAGTTCTTCTAGAAAATATATTTTCGTTATGGAGGTGATATAAAAGTTATAACCAAATTAACTATTTGTTTCCGTATACAAAAAACACTCCCAAAAATAATATACACAAATAGTTTTTCTTAACTTTTTCATGTCAACTTTTTTTTTCTAATTATGTTCCAAGTTAAAATGTGTATACAATAATTTGTGCATCTACATCCAATCAAAGTACATACAATAAACTAAAGACGTAAAGACGGTATATTATAATTTCATGACAAAAAGAAAAGTGTACGAGTATCTCACATTTATACTGTTTATTGCCTTCTGTGAACATAAAATATAAGTTGAAGTCACGAGATTCACTTACACAGTGTCGGCCTCGGAAGCGTAGTCAGTATAGCGCTAGCCTTCTGTGCTCGAGGTTGCGTGTTCGATCCCGGCCCAGGTCGATGGAATTTAAGTGTGTTTAAATGCGACAAGCTCATGTCAGTAGATTTATTGGCATGTAAAAGAACTCCCGCGAAACAAAATTCCGGCACAACTGCGACGCTGATATCACCTCTGCAATTGCCAGCGTCGTTAAATAAACCATAATTTAATTTAATTTTTCACTTACACAGAGATTACAAACACAGTCAACAAAGATGTCATGTAGGCTCGCAATTGCTACTTTCCTAAAAAGTGTCTAGATCTCCGAAATGTCGAGATTTCCCAAGAGACCTTATTTCCTTCCGTGGTAAAAATATGTTTCATTGCAAATATAGGAAAGATCGTGTTAAAAAAATATAAAAAATAGGAGGAAATAGGACAATTTTCCATAACCTTTATAAATCGAAAATATTACACTTATTACAAAAATTCAGTAAAATATATTTTCATTAGGCCTATATCCATAATGACGAATTAAAAAATTTCGTACTGCAGTTTTATATCGCAAAAGTAACATTTTCAGGATGGGTAGTTTTTTACAATAATCCTAAAGCAGTAATAAGTTCTCATTGGTTCATTTTTAATCCACTATTATATTACCACCTTCCAGTTAGGAAATGCGTGCTGCAGAAAGAGAAGTCATTTAGGATATCCACCATAGTTACTATTAGTTCGTGGCATTTATAGTATAATGGGGAAGAGAACCAGGGCCCGATTTTCTCCGAATACTTCGTACTTCCATTTCCAATACAATTTTCCCTCTAGGGAGAATCCATTACTGCCATTTTATCGTCTCATCGCTCTTAAATAGATCTTGCGTTTCAAAAGGGATGTTAAATAACATAATACATTAAATTACCTACTTCGTAAAATGGGCCAATACGAGCAAATGCTGGGTAACATTCGGTGCTGGACCCCGGACTCATTTCACCGGCATTATCACCTTCATTTCATTCAGACGCTAAATAACCTTGATGTTGATATAGCGTCGTAAAATAACCCAATAAAATAAAAATAAAATAAAAATTTGCCAAGTTGAGGAGGCGTTCCATGCGTTTAGACTCGACACTCGGAACATGAGATTAGAAGAATGTGCTGATGGCAAATGGTCAGTTCATACAGTGATGCTATTGTCAACTTTAACTTTTAGAAATGTAATCCAACCAGATCAACACCAATGTGTACGCCAATTTAAATGTTATTATGAAACGCAGAGATAGGATAATGTGATGAAATAACCTGTCAGACCTTCAAGCCAGATGACACTTCGTTATCAAGGAATCAATATTGACAGGTCAGGAGGCCCACATATGAAACGAGTACAGTATGCGACAAAACAAACAGCAGACTACTCAAAATGGATACTGCGCTTTTAAAATGCGCTTATAAAAAGCAGTTAATTATTGTGCTTTAATAAACTGGGACATAAATATATCTTTGTGAATAAAATTCCATGTTCACTTAAGTATTCTACGTCAAAAATCTGGCAGACTTAGACAGAGCCAAGACAACCTTCCTAAAGAAAGCTGTTCTGTCTAAACGTACGAGTATGAGCTGTCGAGAGAATTATTTTACATAACTTTTTCATCATCAACTACTGCTGCCATCTACAGCAAGAACAAACCAAAAACAACTGATATGAAGACAGAAATATGACAGAAGTTCTATGCTACAGACACAATGGTGAATAGAGAATAAATGCGAGCCTGTTATAATCTCCGACAAGGTTCGCAGTACGTGGATTCCGCCATTTCATGTGCAAGTCTACTAAGTTTCATCACAACGCTTCTGCGATCTATGCGGAAAAAACTGTACTATTTTGTTTCGATAGGAAAGTGTCTCTGACTAGCTTCTGCAGAAACGAACGATCTAGAAAACTATCATCATTGTGCAAAAGAAGTGCTTCCTCTTACAGAATACGTGACATATACAGAGTGTTTCCGAGGTGATGTTACAAACTTTCAGGGATGATGGCGAAGGTCACATGTATCAATTTGAGATTAGGAACCATGGTCCGGAAATGACTGAGTCGAAAGTTATAAGCAAAAATTGTTGTGTGGAAATGGAATTGTAATTTGGTATCACGTGCCCTCCTTCCCTTAACTTTTGGAACAGTCGTGGAAAAATATGGGCCGGATGTCTCCTACGTGGGTACTTTCCCGATACAATCTGTGAGTTTGTCTACTTTTCCCATTGGCT
This sequence comes from Periplaneta americana, assembly GCF_040183065.1. Classification (NCBI taxonomy): domain Eukaryota; kingdom Metazoa; phylum Arthropoda; class Insecta; order Blattodea; family Blattidae; genus Periplaneta; species Periplaneta americana. The sequence continues at coordinate 90,995,420 of NC_091125.1, read as the reverse complement.
CATCTGTATTCGAAAATCAGGTCTGCTTATTCCGCTCTCGTGTACTCCTCCATTTCTCTAGGACTGATCGACTGGACACATACACTGCTATCTACAGACGTGCATATCAGGACCGACCATATCCGTTACACATTACGCTATCTGCATTGCTTTAGTGTAGTTTCCTGCCCCCATCCCTCAGACAGCGCATTGAATGGAATACTGTAAGGAGACAACGTGAACAACATCAGATGAATACAGTATGTGTGAGATGTACAGATAAATACACATAAATAAGGTGTACAGAGGAATAAAATTATTTCATTACCACATAACTATTTTTGCTTGTAACTTTCAACTCGATCATTTCCGGACCAGGATTCCTTATCTAAAAATTGATACATGTGCCCTTCGCCATCATCCTTGAAAGTTTGTAACACCACCTCGGAACCACCCTGTATACTTTCATACTCACTGATTTCAGTTCTCCTTCTAATAAGAACTGCCCATGAAATCCTATAAGGGCAAGGAACTGCTGTAACGCCAGTTACAGGGCTAGCTTGTTTACTCTCAAATGGAGAGCTAAATCCAATTGAGATTTTTGCCCGCTGTTCCTACCTCTGGTTAATTCCTTACTCTCCGCTCATTCGGCTTTCACAATATAATCCACCTTCAGACATTACACAGGCTTTGCATAGACTACTATTCACATGCAGTACCATATGAAGCTCAGAGGAAATCCAAGCACTGAGAGACTCGAATTTGAGCCACCGACTTAGCCCAGTCGACTAAGGCTCTTGCCTTCCGGCCCGGAGTTGCACTCGGGCGTGATTACCTGGTTCGGTTTTTTCGAAGTTCCAAACCGTAAGGCGAATGTCAGGTAATCTATTGCGAATAATCGGCCTCATCTCGCCAAAATAATTTCTCTATCACCACTCCCATCGACGCTAAGTAATATAGTAGTTGGATACAGCGATGTTAAATAACCAAGTAATAAAGACTCTAATTTTAGTACCTTCTTTTAAGTCGTTTACTTAGTCCTTAATATTTACATTATATCGGTTTGAAGAGCTCTTCTTTCTAGACTTCTCCAGTCTTCTCGGTGTGTTGCTGCACTAGACCACACCGTTCCTTCTGTTCCTCTGGACATGTCTAACCAACGCAGCTTCCGTCTGCCCTGCCCTCTCTTCCCTATTCTCGGTTCCCAATACAGTTGATGCATAGGCTCTGCTTGACTGGTTGAGTATCAGTACGTGACCACGCCTTTTCCACTTCAGTTGTAGAGTTTGGACAGCTAAATTCTTCATGACTGTCCGGGTTTTCTTGGTTGCTGATTCATCTCTGCATTGGATTTAAAGTAGTTCTATGGTGAACGACGATTTAATTCTAAATCACTGACACTATTTGGGTCAGGTGTTGCACTAGTTCATTTTGACAGTGTAGGAACGCTCACTAAATCGTTAACATTTTGTAACTGAACTTCACAAGAGAGGCTACAAAACGCCCTTTTCCTTATCCTGCATTCCCACACTCGTTCTAGTCTACTCTATTACGATTTTGTCTGAATCTTCGAATGTTCATTTGTACGTTTTCATTCAAACCACACTCTCGTTTGTTCAGCTACTGATTCCGGCATATTTTCGAGTAAAAAGCGTATCAACCGTATAATTTCATAGACTGATTTCGACTATATTTCGATTGCTGGTAAAATTCATGTTCTGGGAATAATAAGTTAATTAAGTAGTAAAATATCGCTGCAATCGAAAGGTATAGGGAATACATTTGAATAAGAAACAAAAAAAAAAGTTTCCTTCCCAGGCAGGATTCGAACCACGAAAGTCTTAGTTACTAGTATATTGTGCTCTGGAGTGAACAAGGCTCTGAAATCAGCTACAATGGTCGGTCCGGTTTTTTTGCCACTACTGTACATATCAGCCAGAATCTGTTAGAGGAACAACATAAATTTATTGAACGGTAAATTGGGGATCGAGACCCTGTTTATTTTTCTTGTATTTTCGATTGAGAACCCAAATTTCTCTCGCATATTTAAGACCTGATTTTGAAGATATGTCGTGTAAAGGAAGTTCTGTATTTGTTTCCCGAAATATGTCTTTATTAATACCATGTATTTAAAATCTTGATTTCCAATAAGAACCCATCATTCTTGACGTATTTGAACCCGCGAAACTAGTAAAGACTCGACCACCGATGATATTTACGTAAAGCTGAAATGAGTTATCAAATATCTTTTTCTTCGCTTTACGGATTACATACTACAGGGACATTATTTTATTTTTACTAACATTTTAATATTAACCTGTCTATACCTTTAGAGAACCGGAAACACCGCTTGCTCCCCCCTCCAAGACTGGAGTTCGATGATACTAGCGTAAAACACAAATCACTTTACTAGGTATAGGATGGAAGAAAAGTAGTTCATCCATTTACGTAAACTAGGAAATATCGCGATTTTGAGTTTGATAATTTTCATTAGGTTTTTCTTTAATCAAAGTACAGTACTGTATTAAGAATAAGTGTTTTTACTCACGAAGTGAGTTATCCATGCGAACGTATCCATTATGCAGTGTATACTGTCTACAGCACATTAGCGTACAATATAGAGAAAGAAGTTAAATTGAAAAATAATCATAATATGAATATTTAAACACAATTTTGAAAATGGTGGCCGTTCATTTCGATACAGGCTTCAGTTCTTTTGTGCATATTATCGCACTATAGACTATTGCATCTAATTCCAATTGCCAGTTTCGTCCTTCGTACAAATAACTCATGTTGAAATAATTCTGTACCTACTCTACGTACTGTGAATTCAGTCTTCACTTCTGCCCGACCCGAAAATATAAAATTACTCAGACATGCTATCTACTGTCCGTCCAAGTGGTTATGCCGCAGAATTGTAGAAAGGGAGGAAATCACGTGACAGTTAATTACTTAACGAGGCCCTTTTATTTAAGTTAAATTAAACAGCTGTATAATATTACGTAAACGTCCAATTCCTAAGAGAAATTAATGTTTTCAGAAAAGAGCTAAGACAGCCCAGCTTTTACAGAGGGGGGAGCAGAAGCAGGTGGGGGGAATCGGGATGCGACGTAGGCAAACGGACAGTACCTGTGCGAAAATATGATTCAATATTGAAAGCTCTTTCGTCACTGGAAAACGCGAACATATTTCTGGAACGTACTATACTCAGTAACTCAGTACTGCTTACTATCGGCGGTCTTGGTTCTGTGTGGAGTTGGAACTTCCTTAGTAGAAGGGGTGGGAGTGAAGTACATTCAAAAACTCAGGTACAATAAAAATTGAAGTAAAAATAAAATGATGTCCCTGTATAACCAGCACCAGTCCAATCCATTTCATAATTTCCAAGGTCTTTAAATTCGATATATTCTTTTTTTCATATTTAAAATATTAAATTTGTTTATCTACCTCTTGCGGGTTGAATAAACATTTATTCCTAAAGAAAATAGTCCCATGTGCCCCAGGATATTATACCGTCATTATTTTTTTTATGTTTGCTTGTAGCCTGCATTCAGCAGCAGCGGAGTGTACACACGGTGACGCATTCAGGGCACAACACGTTGTAAATCATGATTGAATACATGTCAAAAGAGAGAGACTGGCATGAAATGCGGGTGGGAAAGTCATGGTTCTGCTGCTCACTGGCGTGAAAATGAAATGAAGGCCGGAAAAATACGACCACGACAAGAAGGAGAAGGGAAGTCTTGTGGCGTGTGCGAGATTGGGAGCGAAGTCCTGGTTGTCATGGTGACGATATGCTAGTGGCAAGAAAATCATTTCAAGCTAGCCTAACTCAACAAGTGAAGCATGAAGGTAAAATGGAGCACGTAAAGAAAGGACAGTAGAACGTTGTGTGTGACATTTATTGTTGCTTTAATTTGTGGAATATACCAGAGAACCGAGCAAGTATCTCGACGAGTTCTGGGTGCAAGTGAAATTTATAGCGTACAAAATCGCTATTACAAAATCACATTATTATTATTATTATTATTATTATTATTATTATTATTATTATTATTATTATTATTATTATTATTATTATTATTATTATTCGCATTGTATTCTTCACCTGACATAATTAGGAAAATTAAAGCCAGACGTTTGAGATGGGCAGGGCATGTAGCACGTATGGGCGAATCCAGAAATGCATATACAGTGTTAGTTGGCAGGCCTGAGGGAAAAGACCTTTGGGGAGGCCGAGACGTAGATGGGAAGATAATATTGAAATGGATTTGAGGGAGGTGGGATATGATGATAGAGATTGGATTAATCTCGCTCAGGATACGGACCGATGGCGGGCTTATGTGAGGACGGCAATGAACCTCCGGGTTCCTTAAAAGCCAGTAAGTAAGCAAGTTTTATTATTATTATTATTATTATTATTATTATTATTATTATTATTATTATTATTATTAGTCTATTATTATTATTATTAGTCTATTATTATTATTATTATTATTATTATTATTATTATTATTATTATTATTATTATTATTATTATATAAGGTAGAAATGTGTGAAAATTATAGTATTATACATCTTTAAGCTAGAGACTTGATTTATAATTATGTGCTAAAAATCGGCCTGGCCGACATAGTCCCGCAATAGAGGTCCAGGGCACATACTTTCAAGTGAGAATTTAGACTGACAATATGTCAATAAAAAAAGTTGAATATTTAATGTAAATAAACATGCATTTTAAGGAAGATTATGTTGACTGTTACACTTTTACTACGTTATACTACTTTTGACCAATAAAACAGTATGGAACAACGTATTTCAACCTATCATGGCTGCTTATCTTACAATTTTATCACCTCCCTAGTATTTGTTTCTTTGTTTGCAGACATTGTACTTTCAATAAAATGATTGATGTTTATTTTATCATTCTTAATTAAAATTTTTCTATCATTTATCTTGTTTATATTATTTAGGTTATGTTATAGCTTCTGTGTTGAGATTACGGATAGCCTAGTTACGTATCAAAGATTGTTTAATATACATATATTGATAATTGAAGTGGAATGCAAATGTTTAAATAAAAATGAAACAATCAACAAAGCCTTCTTGTATAGTAATCGTCTATAGAGTTCAGTGAAGATTGTGTAGTTGGCACAACTGGTAACAAGTGAACAGCAGATTATAACACACTACTGCCATCTAGCGGAATATTTCTAATGATGAGATGGTACAGTAATACATTTTTAAGACAGTTCATTATTATAGTAAGTCAATTAATATTTTATTATATTAGAGTACTTACTTTATTCTAATTTTTATATACTTTCTTCTATTCGTGTACTAGACAATTAAATTCCACTCGGATTTTGATTTTCTCTCGATAAATCTGTTTGTGTTCCACTGGCAGGTTTATAGATAAATCAGAATTTCTAGTGAGATTACTGTTGATAAAATTTGGACAAGATATAAATGAAAATTCACTGATTATTTTTGCAAAAAAAAATTCTCTAAAAATGACAATAATTTCACTCATTTATAGCGTTCATATAAATTATTACAAATAATAGCAATGTTCACACAGAAAAGACAATCAATCAATTACGACCACTTAAATCAGAGGCATACATCTTAAGCCTGATTAGTGAAATATATTATTAGTTAGCGATATATGGATATATGTTATGGAGGGAGAAGGAACTGGCCACCCTACATCATTATTTCCTAGCTTGGGTTGCTTCATGAATGATACCTTATCGATGTCACTTATGAGGTTCCAACCAGTCGTCGGACAGTTGACTAAACATACGAGTACATACAACGAAAACCTGATTGTAGAATTTGATGAAATCCCCTTGATTGCGTATAACGTATAGTAGCCCTATGCAACATTAGTTTAATGGAATTTGGATGCATAAATTTAAGTTTCTGTAAGATTTAAGTGTGTCTTATGAGATGGTTTCTCGTATAGGATAAGGAGGTTTTGATCAGATTAGTATTTCGTGTTAATATTCTTATATGGATAGTAAGTGTGGGGCGTGTAAGAATAGTTTCAGAATGTGAGGCGGAAGTAACAGGTGGACAGGAAGGCTGAAGCCAAGCTAGGCGGACAGGAAACATGTGTCCAGGCGTAGATTTGACCGATGAGGGAATGCGTGGACTTTGCCTGCGGGTGGTCAGCAGATGACGCCAAGCCAGGTTCGACAAAGAGATGATCTGGTATATGTCAGAGAATTGTCAGAACGCCGGAAGTAATGGGAGGTTCTAGTTAACGAACAATTTTTGAAGAACGCGTCTTAAGTGACGTAAAAGTAATCATGGTCAATCAGGATTCTTAATAGAGTCACGTGATTAATAGATAGGAGGGCGAAATTGTATGTTTGGTGGTTGAAAGTAGAGGGTAGATTTGGCAGACAGAGAGAAGGCATATAGAACGCGTACGGAGAGGTTGCACTCCACATATTCTCGGCGAACCTAACTCGGAAGGATAACAATTTACGGACTTAGAATTTTTTTAGTGGTTTTAGTAAGAAGTCGTTTGTTGCATTATTATTATTATAAGTCTGAATTTTTTTCTCTCATCACGTTATCAACTGTCCGTTATATTACTGGTGTTTTATAGTACAAAATATATAATTACGTGAACTCAGAAATTAGTCTACCAACTTGTAGGAAGTGAGAGCAGTAAATTATACACTTGGACGCGCATTTCGGCTAATCTGAAACGAACACTTAATAATAATAATAATAAACGTTCTCATAGTTCTTACCAACAACTTCTGGTGTGCGCCTACGTCATTTCAATCTACGAGCACGTCTCCCAAACCCCATGTCCCGACCGTTTTTGCAGCTGACCTGGGACCTCATACTCTACCGGAGTAATCTCGAGGAGGCTGGCGCCCAAATTAATTAGTGTACATCTTTAATTATTGACATCAACGCGCCTCCTTGAGTTACTCTCCATATACGACGGAGCTGGCCGCCGAGGGCAAGGAAAGGCGTCGTGGGCAACAACGACGACGACCGACGACCGTCGCAGATTCTGGCGCCCCAACGACCACCGGCGACCACCGCATCACTTATGAACAGAAAGGCTATGAATAAGATTGTGTCTTCCAATAATAATAACAATAATAATAATAATAATAATAATAATAATAATAATAATAATAATAATAATAATAATATAATAATAATAATGATGAAATAAAACAATGTGAATAATTACGAGGCAAAAATTGTTCCGGGGCCAGGTATCGAACCCGGTTTAACGTACCAACGCTCTACCAACTGAGCTACCCGGGAACTCTACCAGACACCAAAGCTACCGGGTTCGATACCTGGCCCCGGAACAATTTTTCTCTCGAAATTATTCAAATCAACTTTACAGGTAGTTATACCTGAAAGCTTGATTTGCAAAACATAATCTATACTAATAATAAGTCTGTAGCCGAAATTTTTCTGGTAATTTTCGATTTTCCAAAAATAATTGGTCCTAACATATATAATTAACCACCCTGAAACCAAAAATCGCTTTTTTTTATTTTTGTTTGTATGTCTGTCTGTCTGTCTGTCTGTCTGTCAGTCAGTCAGTCTGGATGTTTGTTACCTTTTCACGCGATAATGGCTGAACCGATTTATATGAAAATTGGAATATAAATTAAGTTCGTTGTAACTTAGATTTTAGGCTATATGGCATTCAAAATACTTTATTTAAAAGGGGGGTTATAAGGGGGCCTGAATTAAATAAATCGAAATATCTCGCTTATTATTGATTTTTGTGAAAAATGTTACATAACAGAAGTCTCTTTAAAAATCATTTCCGATACGTTTTATCCTTTGAAAAATGTTGATAGGACTGATATTTAATGAGATAAATGAGTTTTAAAATTAAAATAACTGCCATCTAAGGCCGTGTCATGAAATAAAAAACAAATGACTTCGTCTATAAGGGGCCTTGGACAACAACAATCGAAAGCTAGGAAAGATAACCTACAGAGAATGTTTCTGTGTTTGTATGAAATAATATCGGAAGCTAAATGAACCGATTTGTATAATTAATTATTATTTCACCATTGGAAAGTGTAGTTTCTCTAGATGGTCATAATGCTATAATGTTATTACAGTAACTTCTGAGTGAATTGAGGACAAGTAAGATTAAAATAGCTTCTTATGCACAGAAAGCTTGATAGGCTATTCTGTATATTCGTTTCCTGTATTTCTTAAAATAATGTTTATGTACACATTCATTCTAATCTCAGAGAATTAACGAACAACGAGAGTGTATTGATTTAGGACGCAGTAATAGTATGTTAGCTTAGTATTCCATTATTTTATAATCCAGATTTTAACTATGCTCAATTGAATCGTGTTAAAATACATATGCATTAAATGCAATGCAAAAAAATTGGGTAATGACCCAAGCAGATTATGTTGCGCTGTTGTAAAAGTTGTTCCTCCTGAGATTCAAGAGCCCCCATAACAAATTAAAACTTACTTACCGGAGTACATTCGTTATCAACACACTTTTTATATAATATAATATAATATAATATAATATAATATAATATAATATAATATAATATAATATAATATAATATAATATAATATAATATAATATAACAATAATATAATATAATATAATATAATATAATATAATATAATCTATACTAATAATAAATCTGTAGCCAAAATTTTTCTGGTAATTTTCGATTTTCCAAAAATAATTGGTGTTAACATGTATAATTAACCATCCTGAAACCGAAAATCGTTTTTTTTTTAATTTTTGTTCGTATGTCTGTCTGTCTGTCAGTCTGGATGTTTGTTACCTTTTCACGCGATAATGGCTGAACTGATTTATATGAAAATTGGAATATAAATTAAGTTCGTTGTAACTTAGATTTTAGGCTATGTGGCATTCAAAATACTTTATTTAAAAGGGGGGTTATAAGGTGGCCTGAATTAAATAAATCGAAATATCTCGCTTATTATTCATTCTCATGAAAAATATTACATAACAAAAGTTTCTTTAAAAACAATTTCCGATAAGTGTTAGTCTATACAAAACTTTGATAGGACTGATATTTAATGAGATAAATGAGTTTAAAAATTACAATAACAACGCCATCTAAGGTGCTGTACTGAAATAAAAACAAATGACTTCGTCTATAAGGGGCCTTGCAAAACAACAATCGAAACCTATTAAACATAGCCTAAGAGAATGTTTCTGTGTTTGTATGAAGTAATATCGGAAGCTAATTAATTGTTTAATTATTATTTCACCATTGGAAAGTGTAGTTTCTCTAGATGGACATAATTCTACAATGTTATTACAGTAACTTCTGAAATATATAGCAAGTAATATAAACTATACACATTAAAACTAAATGATATGTCAATCTTCATTAAACTATGGTTGCGTGTTAAGAATTAATAAACATGTTAAAGGAATTGTCATTGCACCAAATGATTGTTCTCTGGACCAAAATGACCGCATTTTAAGTATTTAAATACAATTTAAATTAAGTAACATATTAAACGATTTATCCTTCTATCAAACACGAATGATCCCTGGATCAAATGTCCTATTTTAATTATGTAATTACTTTATATTTATTTCTAACAGGTGCAGCGGAGCGCACGGGTACGGCTAGTGTGTTATTAAGAGGGCAAGTAAAGAACTGCTTTCCAGCACAAACAATTAACAATTTACTAGTGTAGTGCATATAAACTCATGACAATAACTCGTAAATATTGTTATTTATTCATCTTTATGTGAGTAACTCAAAGCTTCTATTAACTTCCTGTGGTTGCACATATAATGTACACACTTCTGTTTCGCGTTCATTATTAACATTATTTTTAATGGTATTGCAGCTTCCCCACATGGACTATAATTAGATCGAGGATTTATATGCAGTAGAAACTTCCAAAATATGAATGCAAATATGCAATAAAAACTTTAGAAATGTGCACTTAAATATACACTAAAACGTAAAAAATAACCTTGACTATGAACCCTTAATGCACTTGTAATGAGAAATTGAGAACTTCCAGCTTTACATTTACTTTAAACAAATTCTGGTGGCAAATATAAAATAATTTCAATTCAGTTAATGCAATTGCTTTTGCCGTAGTTTAAAACGCAATAAACTAAGGGTTTTTTCCAGGTTTTCTTTTGTGGAAGAACGACTTTCTTTGAAATATAAGCTGCATGCTGAATGTGAATGTTCATTATCACAAGATATAACTGGGGAAAACTTAAAAATAGGGACCTTTGAAAGATCCCCAGTGTATATTTCACAGTTCACTTCCGCCTTCAATGCAGATGCCACTTTATATCAGTGACTTAGACCAATATTTTTCTGACACATTGTGATGAATTTTTTTTAGAGAATTTCCCCATGCTCTTTCAGTCTCTCGCTCTGCAGCTTCAAGGAGACAAGGAGAAGTAGAATCCTGGCCTCCAGTTTTTTTAGTGGCCTTAGACGGAAAAGAGTAGTATTGTAGGCTATTAGGAATTCCAGGCTGTCCTGCAGACCAGGCGTACCAGCGCCATGACATTTATAGGTATTCGCTGGAACTTAAGAGCCGGCTGTCCTTAATCGTTCATTTCTGAACTCTGAGTAAGCTGCGTCTTTTCTCCTTCTTGGAGGCTGCTCAAAATAAGCGCATAAACATCCAAACTTATTGAAATGTTTGGCCATTCTCATGGAGCCACGAATTCCTTGAACGTGTTTTTCACAATGATCACCAGGGAAAGGATTTATATGTAAATACATATTTACTTATAAAGCTAATATAATTTATATTTTGCATTATCTTTATGTTTCACAATGTGTAGGGTTGAAAAATCCTACTTTTATTTTCCATATTTTTCCATATTTTAGAGTTTAGTACATATTTTCGTTAATTTCCATATATTTTCCATATTTCATATAAAACAGTCCATATTATATTAGGTTTAACAATAAAACAAAACAAAATTCCATTAACTTTTAAAAATACATTTCAACAATAGAGATTTAAACACATGTTCAGTAATCCCTTTAACATCAGAGTTATTTGAAAATTAGCAGTCCTATCAACAATGGGAAAGTAAGTTACAAAACTGTATTAATTTAATTTCAAATTTTTAACAGACTTCAGTTGTGCAGCTCAACAGTTAAATGCCAGTCAGAGTACACATAGGTTCAGTTTTGTAAATCATACTATAAAGACGGTAAATATGCCAAAAGTACGTCATTCAGTCAATTTAAAATCAAAACTAACAAGTTACATTTCAGAATTTAAAGAAGATGGTTTATCAACTGACAATAAAGTATTATTTTGTAATTTGTGTCAGTGTGCAGTATCATCTACACAAAAGTTCCTGGTGCAACAACACATTACAACTAGTAAACATCAGGCCAACAAACAACTAAATTCCAAGCAGAGACAATTGTTTTTAACACAACCAACAACATCGAATGTAAGATCTGAGTTTAACATCGACCTGTGCCGTTCTCTCATCTCTGCTGATATTCCTCTCTACAAACTAAAGAATAAGGTCTTCAGGGAATTCCTTGAAAAATATACTCAACATACAATCCCGGATGAGTCAACACTTAGGAAGACGTATGCTCCATCCATCTACGATGAGACAATACAGAAGATAAGAGATGAAATTAAAGATAGTTCAATTTGGGTTTCCATTGATGAGACTCCCGACAAAGAAGGTAGACTTGTTGGTAATGTAGTTATCGGTTTGTTAAGTGAACAATATTCTGAACGAATTCTTTTACATTGTGATGTTCTAGAAAAGTGCAATAACAAAACTATAGTTAAACTGTTCAACGAAGCTATGGGTATCCTGTGGCCAAAGGGTATTATGTACGATAATGTGTTATTCTTTATTAGCGATGCTGCCCCTTATATGGTCAAAGCTGGACAAGCATTATCTGTTGTATATCCTAAATTGACTCATTTTACTTGTGTGGCGCATGCATTTCATCGTGTGGCGGAAGTGGTCAGAGACAATTTCCCTAAAGTAGATTTGTTGATTTCATCAGTGAAAAAAGTATTTCTCAAAGCTCCCAGTAGAGTTAACGTGTTGAAAGAAATGTACCCTGAAATTCCATTGCCACCAAAGCCAATTTTAACTAGATGGGGTACATGGCTAGAAGCAGTTGAATATTATGCCGAACATATAGACTCTATTAACAATGTTCTCCTTGCATTGGACTCTGAAGATGCAGTCTCAATTGATACTGCGAAAACAGTTACCTGTGACATAAGTGTGAAGAATGACTTAGCTCACATTCAGCATACATTTTCATGCATCATAAAAACGCTCAAAAGTCTCCAAAATAGGCACCTTTCACTATCTGAAAGTTTTGAAATTATAAATAGTACTGTGGAACAACTGAATCGTGGTAGAGGTAAAGTTGCAGATGCAGTAAGAGCTAAGGTGGACACTGTACTTTCAAAAAACCCTGGATATGAAGAACTACAAAAGGTTGTTGCTGTGATGAGTGGTGAATCAACAGTGAAGATTAACTTGGACTTATCCCCAGCAGACATTGTGAAATTGAATTATGTACCAGTTACTTCTTGTGACGTCGAACGCTCTTTTAGTCAGTATAAATCTATCCTCAGAGACAATAGAAGAAGATTCACTTTTCAGCACTTGAAAGAAATGTTTGTAACCTATTGTTATGGTAACAGACAATAAAAATTGTGTTTTGTTGAAACTACATTGGAAGATAAGGTACGTCCATTATATTTTTTGTTTAGTTTGATTAAAATGTACCAATATTTAACGTACATAGTCATTTTTTTATAATTTTAAGTCCATATTTAATTCCATATTTTGGTAAAAATCCATATTTAATTCCATATTTTGGTAAAAATAACTACATATATATTTACATATTTCATATATTTTTAGTCCATATAAATCCGTTCCCTGATGATCACTTTCACTTTTTTTAAATTTCATCGTAAAAATTTGTGGTAATCTTAGAGAAATGGCATAATAGGAAATTATATGCAATTATATGCAATATTAAATTAACATTTTCGCCAAAACTGTTGAAATATGCGCAATTTGCAAAATAAAATTTGTCTTATTCGATTATTTTTCGTCCGAAATTCAAAGATATAGGTAATATGAGTAGACTTATCTACTTCTTAAATATGACACATCAATATATACATGTAATTTCATGCAAATCGTCGGTATAAATTATAATAAATTCTACTATGAGTAAGTTGCCTATGTACATATACGGACTTCATCACAAAAACCACCGCATTTGGCGTGTAAAATAATTAACGGCAACGTTTAGAGGAGTACCTTACCTTTTTCGCAGTCTGTGGGCGATAAGCTGGCTAATGTGATTGACAGATTTCTAACGTGACGTGCATTATGAGGTGGACCATTCAAAGCCGCAATGGCAATAGATGATCACTGACTGGACACTGTTATCAAGGACACACAACTGGCATCAGCAAGCCACTGTTTTAGGAAATAAAATGATGGAAAATTAATTGTGGATATCTTACCTTTGTCTCAGTTAGCGGGTAATATGACAGAACTCTGATTGGCAGATCGCTGATGTGACGTGTGTTACGGAGGTGGTACCATTCACAACTGCAATGGCAATAGATGCTCACTGACTGGACGCTGTACCCAAGGATACATCACAGAAACACTGGTGCCAGCTGTATAGGAATGGACTCGTTCACATTGTTGAGTTTATCAGATATGATAAATACTGCATGACAACAGAATTCGAATTACGTCAGTGTAACTTCGGTTATACAATTTTTTTTTTATTTCTTCTATTAGTGCAGATCGAATATAGATAGTACACGTTAAAATTTCAAAATTCTCTTATGCTCAATATATAGGTCTATATGGCATATATGTTTAGAATTATTGTTCATAAGCCTATGTCTACCAGAACTGAATATATTTTCGGATGTGTAGTACTACAGAGAATTATTAGACCCATATATCTTCAAAAGAAGATAAATTCAGAAATAAACATCAGCATGATATTCAGAGTTCCACATGAGAGGAAATAAAACATTCACCACATGATAGTTTTGATTATATAATATTATGTTAAAAAGTTCGACAATTTTTAACCTTAAAATTCGGGGAAAAAACCTGCAGGGAGCAAAAAATAAAAGCTATAAAATTGAAAGAAAATATTTTTATTCGTCGATTTAAAAGCAAAGCTTACAGCAGTTGACTTATGTACATACAAATTGACCTCACCTTTGCCGGAATAACATTTCACTTTATGAATATTTATTAATTTATCACCGACCCTCCGGCTTTGAACACCTGACTCCTCCAGCACTGTTCTGCAGCTTTCAGAAAGCAGTAGGCTTATATTATTTACACTATAATTGTTAGCATGTTAAGTAAATGTTAAACTTTGTGTATGGAGCGAGTGATATTTTCACTCACATTTAGTTACGTTTGAAAAACAAACTTTTATTGTTCTGTGTGTACTTGTATTAAATTGTTTTCACGTGTTTCCTGAAGGTGCCGTGGAGCGGATGGAACAGTACTCGTATTTACATTACTGAAATATGTTTCGGGAAAACGAGAGCTGACAATTTTAATTCAAGCAGAATTGATATCAAATTATATAAATAACGAAATGTTTATAAATCACCGAAAAAAAACATACTTCTAAACAGAATAAAAAACGATATTTCACTATGTTAAAAGTGACTTTAATTTCATAATATTTCAATGAGATTTCAGAGATCATAATATGTGACACGAAAAGTAGGAATATGGAAAACTTATGCGTTCCTTTATGTCTGTGCTTGAAGAATGCTATGTGGCCAGCATCATAGTTTTGCATGTGAAGCTCCAAATAAAACATTTCTCTTTAATTCAATTAAATGTTTTTTTTTTCTTTAAATTTCAACACATTATTACAGATATGAAACTATTCTGTAATTCCAGATCTGAGAAGCAAAGTATCCAAGATAATTAGTTTGAAAATCCTAGTTAAAGTGGTACAGATTTAGGTCCTGAAAATATAATTGATTGATTAATTTGATGATTGATTGAATGATTAGTTTATCCATTGAATGAACTATTTATTTGTTCTTTGAATGATCGATTGATTTATTGAGCGAATAATCGATTGGTTGGTTCGTTGATTGGTTGAATGATTGATTGCTTAATTGAATGACTTTTTGTTTTACTGGTTGATTTACTGAATGATCAATTGCTTGGTTAATTGATGGGTTGATTTATTTATTGATCGATTGATTGACTATTAGTTGATGGAATGATTAATCGATTGATTGGTTCATTGATTGACAATAAACCGGAAACGGAAACGACAACAAGAACGAGAATGGAAATACATTTAACATTATTTCCGTTCTCATTCTCGTTTTCGTTCCCGATTTATTGTGAACCAGCCTTCACCTATTCAAACCCGTATGAGGATGACATATTTCCAACGGGTGTAGTATCTTCAGCATTGCTTTCCTCCGACAGGGAAGTAAACTGTGTTTCCTTGTCGAAGATTTTTGCCACGTAAAGGAACAATGTCACTGATAATTGAGCTACAGGCAAAATTTCTATTCTCGCCAACATTGAATTTCAAATCTTATTAATCCTTGCTTTCTGACATATTGTAATATAAGTACAGGCACCTTGTCAGAAGTGATGTCGGTTTTGGAACAAAATTTTAGTTGTAGTGTGTTGTGACAAGAAACTATTCTAATCTTCAAAGTAAAGGCCGTTAGATTTATGGACTTGAGCCACTTCACCGAGGATTGTTATCCTGCGACGGTACCAGTTTCTATTTTTTGATGCGAAGAGTTCGGTGATACCCATTTCAACGTCTTCAAAGTTTTAGAAATTTCGTCCACGCAAGACTTTGGCCCAGATCGAAACAGATAATATTTTGAGGATAAAATATCAGTACTATATGCCAGGGCTAGTAGCAGTTCGCTTTCTCCCATTTCATGCATTTTTTCATGGATGTTCGAGCGGTATCAGATTTCGAATTGTCCTGTTGCAATGGAATTCTATTTTGATTAACTAATACCTGGTACCTCTCTCTCAAAACTTCATGAAATCGTTCTAGCTGTTGATAATATAGATCCGCACTGACTGAGCATAAATTTGAAAAACCTTCAAGTGAATCACATATTCAAGATCCCATCACGTAACATCATTACTTTGGGACCGATCCGATTTTCTTTAACGATTTTGGAATGCTGACGGAGAACGAGCCACAGTTTCGAAGTGTGAGTGTTACAGTAACATACCCATTTTTCATCGCATGTGACAATTCTCATGATAAATATATCATCCATGGGATGAACGATAATCTGACGACAAGATATCCACTCTGCGTTGAGCCTGTTCAGGTGTCAATTTGTGAGGTATACATAACTTCTGTATGATTTTCTAAAAATGTTAATCTGGCGATGTATTGTATTTTTCGAAGCACCAAGTACTTCTGACAACCTACGAATACTTTTTTGTGGTTTTTCTTCCAAATCTCTTCGTTTAATCTCAAAATTCCATACCTTTGATCTTCCAGGACGTTGTAAACGTTCAATGTTACGTTGTCATTATTGAAACGCTAGAGCCATCGCTGTGCTACATGGTCAATTACCATATCTCCCCCCTCCACTTCAAATATATTTTAGTCGCAAAGCAGATTTAATATGTTGCTTCCGATAGTGCTCTAGAATGAATGTAATCTCAATTATACTTACTTACAAATGGCTTTTAAGGAACCCGGAGGTTCATTGCCGCCCTCACATAAGCCCGCCATCAGTCCCCATCCTGTGCAAGATTAATCCAGTCACTATCATCATATCCCATCTCCCTCTAATCCATTTTTATATTATCCTCCCATCTACGTCTCGGCCTCCCCAAAGGTCTTTTTCCCTCCGGTCTCCCAACTAAAACTCTGTATGCATTTCTAGATTCACCCATACGTGCTACATGCCCTGCCCATCTCAAACGTCTGGATTTAATGTTCCTAATTATGTAAGGTGAAGAAAACAATACGTGCAGTTCTGCGTTGTGTAACTTTCTCCATTCTCCTGTAACTTCATCCCTCTTTGCCCCAAATATTTTCCTAAGAACCTTATTCTCAAACACTCTTAATCTCTATTCCTCTCTCAAAGTGAGAGTCCAAGTTTCACAACCATATAGAACAACCGGTAATATAACTGTTTTATAAATTCTAACTTTCAGATTTTTTGACATCAGAGCAGAAGACAAAGCTTCTCAACCGGTAATATAACTGTTTTATAAATTCTAACTTTCAGATTTTTTTACATCAGAGTAGAAGACAAAAGCTTCTCAACCGAATAATAACACGCATTTCCCATATTATTTTCCTCCCGAGTGTCATTTATATTTGTTACTGTTATTCCAAGATATTTTAATTTTTCCACCTCTTCGAAGGATAAATCTCCAATTTTTATATTTCCATTTCGTACAATATTCTGGTCACGAGACATAATCATATAGTTTATCTTTGGGGGATTTACTTCCAA
Organism: Periplaneta americana; assembly: GCF_040183065.1. Classification (NCBI taxonomy): domain Eukaryota; kingdom Metazoa; phylum Arthropoda; class Insecta; order Blattodea; family Blattidae; genus Periplaneta; species Periplaneta americana. The sequence continues at coordinate 90,977,900 of NC_091125.1, read as the reverse complement.
ACCTATCGTTTTACTTGCTTCAAGTAAAATTTCCGTGTTTTCCCTAATCGTTTGTGTATTTTCTCCTAACATATTCACGGTATCCGCATAGACAAGAAGCTGATGTAACTCGTTCAATTCCAAACCCTGTCTGTTATCCTGAACTTTCCTCATATTATATTATATTATATTATATTATATTATATTATATTATATTATATTATATTATATTATATTATATTATATTATATTATATTATATTATATTATATTATATTATATTATAGTATATTATATTTTTTGTATTAAGAATTGACGACTGTCACACGCTCATAACATGCAATAATAACCATAGTGTTCTGTAAATTGCATTGTCCAACTGAAGAAAATCCTTAAAATATTATAAAACATCAAACTGAAGAAACGACATTACTTGTGGGACGACCTAATAAAATATATACTATTAATACAAGGATAATTAAATAACAATTCTCTGGAGAGGAACTGTAACATTAGCTGGAAAGTCAAGCCCAATACAGTGTGAAATGGGAGTACAATTTGTAACGTAGCTCTTCCTCTAATTTCAGTAGAAGTAAGTTATTGGGTGAACTCTTTACCTCTCGCCACGAAAGCGGCAATTTCCCTATCGTTGAGCGCTCTCCCACACTCTGGTTATGGGGAAAACATTCGAGAAACCACAAATTATTAATGTGAAATATTGTTAAAACATTTACTCGTTCAAGTTAAGGAAACAAATGCTGAAATTCTGGCTTTATTGTTCGAAATAATGTTTACATCTGCAAATGAAATGGCGCATTGCTCGAAGCACTCCCAGCAGTTCCCTTTGTGCATTTGAGGTAATGTTGCTTTTAAGAAAACGGAGAAGAACGGAAATTTCCTGCATTGACAGAGATAAATATTGCGTGAACAGAGGTGGGGATCCGTTTGACAGTGTGATCCCATTCTACAAAACAAATGCCGATCTTCACAATTCAACAAGAGTTCGAAAGCAGATCCGTGAGGCCAGACCTGCGCTGCTTGTTCATCCTTCAATCTGAAACATTTCTGCATTATCTTGCCTCTTCTCTCAGTGTTTGTAGAATATTTTATTTGAAAATGTAAACATTCCGCATGCTAACACCGCAGGCAACGTTCTCAGAGACGAAAGCAACGTTGGCACGGATAACAAAGTGATGTTATATTTTTTTGCAAGCTAAGCCTGTACCGTTTCATTTTTTTTAGCATTCTGCGTGATATTTTAACAAATGGACTGTGATGTTACAAAAAAAAAACAGAATAATGAGGCTCGTAGCTTTGGGGATTATTTACTATAGTTTCTAAATACTCATTGATAATGAATACAAATACATGCTTTTTACTGTTAACCAATGTCTTTGTTATACCACAATAATTCTATAGGATGTTCGGAAAGTCACTGTACATTTCCACTGCGAAATTATAATGGACGTTGGAAGTGACGTCCGCGTGTATTAATACAGATTTGGACCAGTTTTATTCTATTTTATTTTGAAATACTTTCTCCAGTTAATGTTACGAAATACTTCCCATATACGAGTGCAGCTTGCAGTTTATAAAGTACTGTATATGTGGACGATCTCGATACGCTACATTTCGCTGCATCTCATAATTACAAAGTTCAACAAAGAGAGGATTGGGAAAAGGGGTGGGTTTATAAAATGCAGAGAGGGCTGCATCATATAGGAATGGGATGGGTGTGGGAGAAAGGAGAGAATAGCAGAACGAATGTATGGCGTAATGTGAAGATGCGTTTAATTGATATCGAGAGGCAAGAGATTGAGCTCCAATGTTCGGAAAAGTCCTCACTACATTTACAATCAGATCTCATGCTTAACTGAGGGAGGTGTGACTACATAAATTCTTGTAACAAAGACAGCAGAGCAGGTTTAGCGTAGCTAAGATTGGGGGCATGGAAGGGTAATAAAATTGTCAACGAAGGAGACCGCCTCTGTCTACTGTGCAGAGAAAAGGACTCATATAAACATACTTTATTACAGTGTGTCGAATTTGACCATGTACGGAGAAAATATCTACCACCCTCGATGCTAAGTCAGAATAGGGGTTCGCTTGCATGTCTTGACCTCATGGGGAATAAAGAATGCGAACAAAAGACTGGATTGTTCCTCTTGAAGGCGAGACAGATTAGAACTTCAGCTGTTAAAGTTTGTGACACGAACTGAGGAAGGGATAATGGTATCTACCCAATTATACACTTTTATGTCTGTTTTAGGTTAGGATATATTATAAGTTATAATGTGTTTGTTGTGCCATTTTCATTTTAATATGTGTGTTCTTTTAGAGAGTAGTTGGATATAATCATAGGTGAGGGGGGTGAAAAATACAAAGTAGAACTTGTTTTAGGTACAAAGCACGTACGGTTAGAAGACCTGTGCATTGGATTTTAGAGAAAATTATGATAATATAAAATCTGTATGTATAATATTACTCAATAAATCCATTTATCTATCTATCTAAATAACATTCTTCTGGTGTCAGGAAGCCATAGATTTTTAGAAATGATTCTTTCTACAAAAATCTCAGCCAGAAATTGAAGAGATCTGTCACCTGTAGGTGTAGTGGCACTGCCTTTTTTTTAACCATGCGTGCTTTATTTTATCTTCTTTAACTGGCGAGTGAATTGTACAGATTATAATTATGATAATTATCAGAGCAATGCGTTTACTGTTGGTTCTTCCGTTAAAGAAAAAGTACCGGTACCAACAATATGACATCAGAAAATGCCAACCCAAATTCCAAATTGCCTTACTGATGATTATATAATTTTGTAGCATGCAAACTGTGAACATTACCGAGTACACACTTGTGGAGTAACGGTCAGCGCATCTGGCCGCTACACCAGGTGGCCCGGGCTCAAATCCCGGTCGGAGCAAGTTACCTGGTTAAGGTTTTTCCCGGGGTTTTCCCTCAACCCAATACGATCAATTGCTGGGTAACTTTCTGTGCTGGACTCCGGATTCATTTCACCGGCATTATCATCTTCATTTCACTCAGACGCTAAATAACCTGAGATGTTAATACAGCGTCGTAAAATAAGCCAATAAAATAATAATAAACATTACCGACGATCATAATCTTGTGTTGTTTGAATTGATGTAGCAGGCAAGGTAAAATTCATTCGTGTAAAAGTAATATCCAGTACATTGACACTTCTCTGTCGAATGAAATTTGGAAACTATTCGCAGTAACTTCATCGCCATTCCTGGCAGCTTTCATTTATTTTCTGCCATTACATTATATGGGAAGAGTTTTAAAGCTATATTCGAACGGCTTTATTTGATGTTGTAGGACCGATATCTGTGTGTTGTGCTAACTTGATGATTTTGATGGGCCGGACTCTGCGTCATAGAGTCAGAAATCTCCAATAGCTTGTTTTCGGCCAGTTTATGTGGTCTCCCATTCCTTTCGACGTCATCACTGAGCCTGTTTCATGGAATTTATCGGTATATGAATGTACTTCATTACGATGTGGAATTGATGCGTCTGGAAATTTGTCAGAGAATTTCTACTGCATTTATTCCTTACATCTATTGTCTTTCCGGAACACATATTCGAAAAGAGAACCACTTTATTTTCGAGAAAGAACCATGGCATCTAATTAATAGAACGCAGCAACTTCAACAGTTATTACATCGAATTGTACAGCAGTGGCAAAAAAAAAAAAAAAACCGGACCGACCCTTGTAGCTGATTTCAGAGCCTTGTGTTCACTCCAGAGCACGATAGACTGGTAACTAAGACTTTCGTAGTTCGAATCCTGCCTGGGAAGAAAACTTTTTTTTTTTGTTCCTTATTCAAATTTATTCCCAATACTTTTCGATTACTGGTAAAATTCATGTTCTGGGAATAATAAGTTAATTAAGTAGTAAAATATCGCTGGTAAATTTATGTTCTGGTCATAATAAGTTAATTAAGTGTAATATATCGCTGCATTCGAAAAGTATTGGGAATAAATTTGAATAAGGAACAAAAAACGTTTCCTTCCCAGGCATGATTCGAACCACGAAAGTCTTAGTTACCAGTCTATCGTGCTCTGGAGTGAACAAGGCTCTGAAATAAGCTATAAGGGTCGGTCCGTTTTTTTTTTTGCCACTACTATACAGTTATCAGTTCATGAAGTTAAGAATAATGGATGTAATTCATTCAGTACTTAATCAATGTGGTCGTTACTTCAGAATTGTAGCTACTACAAAAAAAAGTCTCTCGCTGGATCATACAAGTGCACAGCGATATTCTGAACTCTCTGTACCACTGCCAAAAAAAGCACTCACGTCACACTTTGGTATGCCTTACATGGAAATATATTCATTTCGTTCTGAAACCAAGAAACATACTTTTATCATCCATCTCTGTATTTAGTACCGGATTAGTAATTCATCTAATTATTTACCATATTATGATTCTATTTGTCGCTGCGACCATCTTCATCCTCTTTTACTGAACACTTGTTGTCTTCATCTTCATCGTATTTCCTTTCTTTTCGTCCATCATCTCATTGTTAACTCCATTGTCTCCACTACCAATTTTATCATCTTAACAATTTTCAATATTTTTAACTTCGACAAGATCATCTAAATTTTCTTCAGCTTCTTTGAAATCATCTCTATCTCCTTTAGTTTCTTCATCAACTTTATTACAGTTGTCTTAGTTTAACCATTAATGGTGTTCAATTACTCATGAAATAAATTTAATAAATGTGTATGTACCTCTTTCATGCATAATTTGTTGCACTCTTAAACTTTACACAATCAAGGAAAATTGTAGAACATTTGCTAGGTTTAGAAATAAAATATATAAAAAAAAATATTTTGTAAAATTACTCCTTCAGTGCGAAAGGAAACACATGTGAAGTGTGCAAAATTCCATTTGTGAAATTTCGTCTTACTTCATAAAATTTAACTTTACAAATCCAGTTTGTGTAGGACAAGTTTACAATTTATAAAATACAATTTACAAGAACTGTATATATTTTGAAACTGGTCCCAGAAAGATTACAAAGATTACGATACACACTGAGACGTTCTTAATTAACATTTACTTTAAATTTATTTGCTAGCGACTTAAGTGATAAACATAAGTTAAAGTAAAATTAAATTATTATTATTATTATTATTATTATTATTATTATTATTATTAATATTGTTATTACTCTCATTCATTCATTCAGTGTTCTGCCCAAGAGTAGGTGTTAAACTGTAAACCCAGCTTTCTCCAATCTTTCCTATTTTCTGCCCACTTTCATCATATTCTAATTATTACGCTTACCTGAAAGGAAATGTCACTCTGTGCTACTGTTGATTGAAATAGGCCTATTAGCTAAGTATCTGAACTTGTACTTCGTCGTATTTGTCAGGAAAGTAGGGATGTCTGAAATATTGCATAGGCCTATGGTCTATAATAGTTGCTTAAAATATTTTTTTTCATATTATTATTATTATTATTATCATCATCATCATTGTTATTGTTATTATTATTATCGTTATTATTATCATTGTTATTATTATTATTATTATTATTATTATTATTATTATTATTATTATTATTATTATTATTATTGTGGTTAACTGCTATTCCAATTTATTAGTAGATTCCTATTTCCCTTATACAATTTTAGCGGGTTGGACCCATCTTGCAGCACAAGCTTGACCACCTCAAGGCCTCTTTGATCATTCTGTGGCCCAATTGGGCTCTGTGGGCTTTGCTCAAGTTCGTACAGCAGACCGCTGTCTTGCGGTGTCGAGTCTGCAGAAACCCAATAAGTTATTTATATGTAACAAGAACACTACGGGCCACTTTCCAGTGTCTTTGATAAGGCAGCAGCACATAAGCGCAAATACAGATTTAATTAGAGCTCAAAAGCGCGAATATTTTAGGTGTAATACAGAACCCATAAGCTCGAACAGATCAAGTTATAAGAAAAACAAGATACTAACCTCTTTGTGCAATGTGACAGCGTCTACACTATACTCGGCTGAAACCTGTTTTAGGATCTTCCACTTTATACGGTGGTAGAAAACACAATCAAAAAAACATTTTTAGCCATATTCCAACTTCAGAGTTATGGTTTTTGTAATTTATTTTTTTCTAATTATGGTTTATTTAACGACGCTCGGAACTGCCAAGGTTATATCAGCGTCGACGATGTGCGGGAATTTTCTCCCGCATGAATTCTTTTACATGCCAGTAAATCTATCGACATGAGCCTGTCGTATTTAAGCATACTTAAATGCCATGGGCATGAGCCGGGATCGAACCCGCACGGTCTTTGTAAAGTGCTTTTAAACCATAATTATAAATGTGTCTATACAAGGATTGCCATAAATGAAATTGACAACCTTTTAAACCACATATCATTTCACTTGAAACTACGTTTTAACTGAGATATACTCAGCTATTTAAAAGTCTAGTTTCACTAATTTGGGTGTAGAGTCAAATCCAAAGGATGAACACAATGTCTTGATCATGAGTCAGATCATTTCATACCGCTGTTTGGTTTTAAATGGCAATGAGTAAAATATTAATTTATGTACCATTCCATATGAAATACGTGAATGGAGTACTTACAAATGGATTTAAGGAACCCGAAGGTTCATTGCCGTCCTCACATAAGCCCGCCATCGGTCCCTATCCTGTGCAAGATTAATCCACTCTCTATTATCATATCCCACCTCCCTCAAATCTATTTTAATATTATCCTCTCATCTACGTCTCGGCCTCCCCAAAGGTGGCCTCCCAACTAACACTTTATATTCATTTCTGGATTCGCCCATAAGTGCTACATGCCCTGCCCATCTCAAACGTCTGGATTTAATGTTTCTAATAATGTCAGGTGAAGAGTAAAATGCATGTAGTTCTGCATTGTGTAACTTTCTCCATTCTCCTGTAACTTCATCCCTTTTAGCCCCAAATATTTTCCTAAGAACATTATTTTCAAATACCCCTAATCTCTGTTCCTATCTCAAAGTGAGAGTACAAGTATCACAACCATACAGAACAACCGGTAATATAACTGTTTTATAAATTCCACCTTTCAGGTTTTTTTTAAGAGCAGACTAGATGACAAAAGCTTCTCAACCGAATAATAACAGGCATTTCCTACGAATGGCTAAGACACACCAAAACAATTACCGTCTCCTAAAATAATGACACACTTCTTGCGTAAGTGTTTATTACAAGTTAAAAAGTTACGATACGGTTATCTGTACAGCTAATAATAATAATAATAATAATAATAATAATAATAATAATAATAATAATAATAATAATATATATTATATTATATGTTATATTATATTATAAACTATTATATTATTATTATATTATATATATTAATAATAATATTATTATATTATATATTATAATATATTATAAATTATATTATTATTATTATTATTATTATTATTATTAGTATTATTATTATTATTATTATTATTAGGTGTACAGATAACCGTATCGTAACTTTTTATAATAATAATATATTGTATTATATTATATTATATTATGTTATATTATATTGTAAGTTATTATATTATTATTATATTATATATTATTATTATTAGTATTATTATTATTATTATTTTCATCGATAAAACAACGTTTTTCGTTTTTCCTTGTTAAAATAGTGGAATTTCTCAGCTGGTTTATAGCTTCTTCTACGTTTTTGGGAATACTGGGAAAGAGTTATCGGCATTGCCTGTACATGGATTTGTGAATATTCACATAGTCTTCATGCGAAATATTTCCTAATGACCTTCAACTCCTGTTTCAATATTTTACTAGGAAGTTCAAACATTGATTCATTAGCTTTACGTATGCATACATTTATGTAAATGTGAATCTGAGATTGAGCTTGCTTCAATGCAGGTTGATTGTGTAAATTGCAACTAGAGAATGTGTAATAATAATAATAATAATAATAATAATAATAATAATAATAATAATAATAATAATAATAATTTCACAAACGTCTCAATTTGTATGAAGACATCTTACATTGTTCGTACACTTCCATGACTTATTTCCACTTTTAACCATATATCGTTTTTTGTAAACTTACGTCCTAAAGCAATTAAACAGTCAATATTCTTGTTTGCTTTAGTCGCTGTAAAATCCATTTTTTGAAACACTACACCATTCGTAATGTTGATCTTTATACGCTGAAACAAGACCTTGAAACGTCTGGAACTAAGACACTGTTATTCTACGTCTCCTAAAGCCCTGGTTTTTGCGTACCGACGTATTCGATGTGCGAAAAAAAAACCGAGACTTCAATGTTCATATTGTACCGAAGTACATATGGAGTTTCAGTGCAGTAATTCTTTATTTCCATATGATGAAGAATCTGTAGAACGGAGAAAAATTCCCTCCGTCACCAGGAGTCGAACCCGGATTTCCAGTTTTACGTGCTGGCGCTTTATTCAGTAAGCTACCATATGGAAATGCAGAATTACAGCACTGAAACTCCATATGTACTTCGGCACATCATTGTAATATGACAAAGCGTCAGTAATCACTTTGTGATTCAAGACGACGCCATGTTCCGCCTGACCCCGGCCACCTAGTCACTCGTAATGAGTGCACCTTGTACTTATGATTGGACATTGTGACTACTGCCACATATACTGTGACACGGTACACGAGGGTAGGCCAACAAAGGGGAACACAGTAGGTAGAATTTAAAAATGAGAAGGATTCAATCCGGCATCAGAACTTGAGTCCGATGTGGCTTAGTGGATAAAGCGACAGCACTTACAGCTGGAAACTGTTCGAGTCCCGATGCCGGATGGAATTTTCTCCGTTCTGCCGATTCTTCAATGTTCATGTTTAAAACACAGAAATATCCCCTATCGGAAATTCTAAAAAATTTCCTTTGTCTTTGCCTACGTTCGCCACATTTCATTTCAACACTCTTAACAGAGAAATTATCAGCCCATAACCGCGGATTTCGGAGTGCACGACTTCAGACCATAAGTGCGATTTTTATTTATTTATTTACTTATTTATTTACTTACTTAGTTATGTATTTACGTATTTATTTAGTTACTCGCTCACTCACTCACTCACTCACTCACTTATTCATTTATTCATTGATTCAGTGATTTATTTATTTATTTATTTATTTATTTATTTATTTATTTATCTATTTATTTATTTATGTATTTATTTATTCATTTATTAATTCATTTATTTATTTATTTATTTATTTATTTATCGGCTTGTGGGCTCACGCAATTTTATGTCATTTCGCGCCACTGTCCGGCTCCGCTTTGATACATCATACATGACGACCAACCGACCGTGAAGTAAAATTCCAACTATTGTTACTATGTGAGAAAATTTATTTCGGCAAGGTAAGGCGGCAATGAAGTAGTGAGACACAGGTTCTTTTGACTTCGGCAAATGCAAATATATTTCTGAATAGAAATAAACTATGAAATAGTGTATTGTAGGCCATAAATATTAAGTGTGGTTTTTAAAAAAGAAAAGAGTATAATATAAATAAGTTTGGTTTTTATAAAGAAATAGCAATAGAAAATACAGATTTGAAGAAATAATAATAATAATAATAATAATAATAATAATAATAATAATAATTTATTTTAGCTGGCAGAGTTAAGGCCGTAAGGCCTTCTCTTCCACTCAACCAGCAAAAAGAGTATATACATATGCATGAACTTACAAAGAATTCAACAATTTGATTTAGATGAGAGTTACATATATACAAGAGTTATTTACGAATTAAACAACAAAATACTATGAACTATTAATTAAACACTGAAATAAACTGTGTAGCAGAATTAAGCTAAAATACATAGAATGTTAATATATTTCAAATAATATTAGATAATAGAAAGAGATTATTATGAGACAATTTTGAAAATACAGCACAATCAGGATGATGTCTAAAAGAAAGAAGTAACAATGTAGTCAGTGATAGTTTAAATTAGTATGATTGGAGTGAAATGCTAATAAGGTTATCTTTTAAGGTGTTCAGATACAACAAATCAACAAAACGGTTTGCTAAAAACATAAAAACTCAGGACAGATTTATGCCTTGTTTGGCAGTAAATAGCGGTCATTCTGAATTTCTTCTGTGAACTGATAACACGTGACACTATTAAAACATTGTTAAATTTTTTCATTATTATTCTTTCTTTAAATTCTGTGCCTTGTATTAAGGTTATAGTTAAATTTAAACTGTGCATATCCGCTTTCCAAGCCATCAATTTGTGTATTTTTAATTAAAAAATATTTTATTTTTTACGTTTTAAGACCCGAAGAAACAAAAAATTAAAAAATAATTACATGGTTCCATTAAAAAAACATTTCTTGGTAAACCCTTTATAAAATGAAAACTTCGTTTTTTTTTTTTAATGAGTAATTATATTGCCAGTTGCAAAAATGTTTCGTACTTCGTTTGACATTTTTACTATGTTCTGCGACTATAATGCATCATGGTTCGATATTTTCTTTAGCAGCGTGTTTTTGTATGCAATTCTTATTTAAAGTGCTATTCAGCAATAAAAAGCGTCGCAGAAAGTCATCGAAAGTTCTCCATTGTCTAACCTACAAGTAGGTGAGTATTCGCGAACTGGTTAATGAAGTTAGACTTACTGGGTAATTTCTGGAAAAAAATAATGGATCACTATATGTTAAGAAGAACTGGATGAAACAAAATATAGAATCTAAAATTTGTCAAAATATACGTTAAACATCGTGAAATACGAAAGCTACAAATTCCTTTCCACATAACTGATATTAATTAACTTATTTATTTATTTATTTATTTATTTACAATATCCTTCTCTTCCATTAAACCAGTATAAGACCAATATCAAATATAAAAATGACAGCAATATAGGAACAGTGTAGAAGTAATAATAATAATAATAATAATAATAATAATAAGAAGAAGAAGAAGAACATAATTAAGACAAATTTAATTACATGTAATCCCAAGAGTCAAATAATTACAACAATGTGAATCTAAGTGATTATTAAAATAAAAGAGAAGATTTATATATTAAAAATAAAAATCATATACTAGAAAAATTATATTTTAAAGAACGATCACAGTCTAAGCCAGTCTTGCGATGGTGACTAATAATTGCGAGCGAGAGCTATTTTATGCCCGCTGCGCGTGCGCGCGCGGACCTCTTTTACCTGTAAACATTGCTAAAGGATGTACAGATCTTAGAACACAGCGCATCATGACGGAACGGAAGCGCTTAAACCTTTCAAGGGAGAGTGGAAGATACAATATTTTATGCTTCGAACATGGTGATGAAGTCCTGTGTTTGTTGTGTTAAAAAAAAATATCATTTGCAAAAAAAGCAACATAAAACGGCATTATGAGACGCAATATGAAAAAAAAAATATAGGCATTATTCAGGAGAAGAGAGAAATAAATTCATTTCGGAATTGACATCGAAGGTAAATTAATTTACATTTGGGTCAGTAGATAGTATCTAGATTCCTTTTATTTCTTTATTTTAAATGTATTGTTGATGTTTTATTTGTTGCTTGTTTCTGGATATTTACTTCTATTAGACTACGTGTTTCTTTAATTTAGAAATAATATTTGATCTTTGATTGCACTTTAACTTATACTATTACTAAACTCAAAATGCTGATTCACTTCTATTCCAATAACTATTTTCAGGATTTTGAGTAAATATGAACTAAACATTTTGAAAACTTTGATGCAAGGAGGTTTTTTAGTAACGTCAATATAAAATATACTTAAAGATATAATTCCAAAACTATTAGACCTAATTGCACCAAATTTTGTACAGATGATATTATTATAGATCTGTTTATATAGTTTAAATTTCACAAATTTTGGCCGAAAATTGTGGAAGATTTAAAAAATCACACATATCCCCTTAAATGATTGACCCCAAAAATTACGATGGCTCTCAATATCTTAATTTAATCAATTTGTTTTTTCGTGTTACGTGCATCTCAAAAATCACTCTAAGAAAACTCATTACATAATCACGACTGGAGAGTAAGGACTACATTTTCACAACCACACAATCAATATAGGCCTACTCTATTTCAATCAATATTTCCATTATTATTTTTTCAACAAATATTCAAAAGTACTTAGAGATATGTACATGTATATTAAATAACTTAGTAATTAGCCCTATTACATAGCCAGAGATTTAGTAACGCAAGTTATTGTAATAATTGCTGCCTTTATTCGCTGCATGTGCATGTACTGTACATCCCTGTTATCTACGTTACGACGGTACGTAGTGGATGCGCTATGAGCTCGTGATCAAGGTCGAGCTCTTCTACCATGATTGGGAGCTAATATCGTGTCATCCCTGGTCTAAGCAGTATATTTGACAACCGACTTTTGAAAGTTGTCAACGTCTGACAGTCCCGTAAGATATGAGGTAGGGGAATCCAATGACGAGAATTACAAACGATGAATGATGAAGAATATGAGGGAATGTTATGATGAGGTATACTCAATATGCCAGTGATCTGATCGAATAGGTTATGACTGGAACATAAATACACAAGACGAGACGATAGATACTGTAATTTGGGGTTGAGGTGCGTAGAATTTTAAATAGAAGCGAAAGACAGTGTAAAGTTCTGAGGTCGTTGAGTCGGAGCCAAGATAAAGATTCGAAAAATGGTGGAATATGATTGTATCATCGGACATTGTACACATATCTTATACATAATATATTATGAACACGTTGAAATTTGTTCTAGAGTTCGGTGCTTAAGTCAGTGAACAACACGCCACAATAGTCAAAGTGCGGCATTACGTGTGTTTGAACTGATGTTTATTTGAGGACGCTAATGTTTGTGTGAGTAGCGACCAATGTTTGTTTGAGTGGCGTATATACAGGGTGATTCACGAGGATTTACCGTCCTTTACGGAGCTTATTTCCGGAGACATTCTGAGCAAAAAATGTCATAGCCTATAAACATGGGTCCTATTCTCAATATTTACAGAGTTACATTTCGTTATTGGAACGCATTGCTGTGAACGCGTGATCTTGGTCAGCGTCCAGTCAGCAGCCAGCGCGAGCGCTACGGAAATCAGTTACGTAGGGCGACGAGTGCCGTTCACAAGTGTGCGGCCAAGTGTACTCAAGCGGAAGGCGTCATTTTTAAAAATGTGTTGTAAACTCTCCAAGACTGTAAATTAGGATGCAAATTTGAACTACAAATAATTAAGCAGGTGGAAGTGGTATGATTTGTAATAATTGTTGTAATAAAGTGCGTAAGAATAATGTAATTTTCTATTTAAAAATATAAAAGATGTCTGTACGAAGCAACTAAGTATTTCACAGCACATTTTTAGCTTCATAATACTTGCCAATTAAAGAAATGATACTTCTGAATAGTTAATTATTTATTTGTATTATTCTTTTGCTAAAGAAAGTAAAGAAACAACGTATTTGTAAACAATTTTAAATTAGTGTAACTCTGAAAATGTTGTGAATAGGAACTATGTTTATATGACATTATTTTTGCTCAAAATGTCTTCAGAAATAAGCTCCGTAAAGGACGGTAAATCCTCGTGAATCATCCTTTATAGAATAGAAGTAAAGATGCTATGCCGTCACTTTATCGAGAAAGTTCAGTTAATGTTTACAATTCAATTATGATTTTTCAATCATTCTCCTATTGATATTCTTCTCATAAATGACATAGTTCCATAAAAATGTCCACTTATCTTCAAAAAATAAGATACCGATACTTGACAATCCACATCACAATACGAAAACAGTATTATAGGTCCTATATTTTATGACATAAATGTAGATTCATTAGTAGATTATATGTTGATTCAGAATTGAGTGAGATTTCCCGCAACTGACTGAAAATAAACAATATTTGAATGATTGCAATAATATTCAGTAGCTACTCACACGCTATGTCGCGTGTGTATAATTTAAAAGCTGTATTTTAGTGCAAAATAAATCTTGGGTTGTGGCCAGCAAGTTCTCGGAATTTGACGCTATGCGACTTTTATTTATGGGGTACTTTGAGAAACGAGCTATAAGAAAAAAATCCTGGTAAAATAGAATAATTAAATCTGATGTGCCGAAAAGAAATTCTGAGATTACTTCAGAATAAGTTTAATTACTAAATCGATTAAACGAAGAACTTTTCTGATACTCTGACAACGTTTGGGATTGAAGAAATAGCATTTATTTTACCACTGTCATGCAAATAAGTTAAATTCTGTTGTGAATGCATCCTCTTTATTCCTCGCGCAATCCGATTGACTAAAGCGATGGTTTTCGAGAGCCACGGATCCGACGTCACGTGCGTGAAATTCTGTTGAAGCTTGAGGTATGTAAGCATCGACTGGTTTTTGTAACAGTGTTATTGCGTCGTTATAAGTCAAGATGGCTGGCAACATGGATCTAGCAGTAACTTGTTTGCTGAACATGAGGCAGATATAGACGAAATTGTAATAATAATGTATCCATGTAACCTAAATGCATATTCCATTTTCATCATTGGTGTTACTAAATATGTAGCAACATTCTGTTAACTTTATAACCCTTTGTTTTATGTATGTTAGCCATTAAATTATACTATTATTATTTTAATCTAGTTATTTCCTGTAGAAACAGCATAAGTACACTTTATTGTGTATAAGAAGTAAACTTGTAAAAATTCAAAGAGTTAAGTTATCATCATATAATGTTGCATAAAAGTATCGTGATGTCTGATTTAACACAAAAATCATTGAAGAAGCTATGTGACATATCCAAATTGCATTTTAGATTTCACCTCCACCCCCAGTCACTCCTACTTCGAAATTTCAAAAGGCACTCCTATATTTTTATACTTAAATATGAAAGAGCATTCAATTGATTAATTATACATCTCATTCTTTTGTTTTCTATCGTCGCCTGGAAACCTGGATTGTTGTACACATTCTCTTCTAATGTCATGTTTTTATAATTATTATTAGATAAATAAAATTGTATAATATGGGATGATTCTGTACATCATCTAGCAGTTTTTCACCCCTATCATTTCTGAACTGAAATGCCATTTTTGTAACAATTCCGCCGTCAGATGCCGAAACAGTTGCCGGCTGTTCAAGCGATCCGAGACGTAATCTTGTGCAGACTTGAGTGTGTGCAGCATCGTGGCATATTAGAAACCATCATAACGTATTGTCCATAAAAAAATGTCTTTGTGTGGGAACGAAATTTCGTCCCCGCATTATCCGGCGGGACATCTTGGAAACCACCGCTTTAGTGCGTAACAATGTAACGCCATTACCACCTTTGGTGATCCGCAAATAAATACAATAGACTAAATGAAACAGACTTTGAATCTAGTTGAAAAATGTTACTATCTTGTTTATGTATGTACTGATCCTGAAAGTTAATATGAAAGGAAAATCGTCCAATAATTTTGTAATGCCTAGTACAGGGATACAGAACTGGCGAGAGAGGGGTGGAAAGCATGGAGAAAGCGTTGGTTCCCCGTCCACAGTCCACCGCCGTTGAATTACGTATATGTGGCCCGTACTCAATCACGTAAGACAGATACTGAATATACGAGTAAATCCCCTCCCCTACCAAGTCAATGACGCGGGAGTGGAAGGAAGGGGTTAGTGACGTATTCCGATGAGTGATGTAACGCCACAATTGTCGCCCAGTTCTGCAAGCCTGGCCTAGTACTTGGTACGAAAGCTCAGAGTCAAGGTTATTTTCTGTTTAATATAAAAACCGGGGGAAATCAGTTCCCAAGCTACCGTTGAATGATATTAATCTAGAAGTGGCATAAAGCAATGGTGCGTTATTAAGAAGAGATACAGATTTGACTTTTTCAATTATTGTTAACACCAATAGAATTTCTAGCGAAATGTCTGGGAACCTATCATTTGACTAACTGTTCTAAGTCTAGGCCAACTATTTTGTAATAAAACATATGCTCGTTTGTTTTATGCGATTTTCATTGTGATCACAGAACCAGAGTATCTGCAGTTCTTTAATGAACGAGAAGCAATACACAAGCAGGGTTATAATTACTACCTGGGAGAGTCCAATTAACGGTCTGTGGGTATTTATTCAGTGTAATAATGGCAAATTAGAAGCAGTCCAATAGATGTTGGTGTGAAATTTGAAATTAAAACATGCCAATTAGAACATGGCGCAGCAATCCAAATGAATTCACTGGAATCAATTAATTGATAAACGCACAGGTCCGTACAGCGTTAACCCACAAAGCATTTCGAGCAGAGTTTCCAAAATCCCTTACGCCGCTCAATCATTTAGGCCTACTTCGTGTGAGAGACTATTAATTCCCTCTCCAAACAGTGAACACGGTACCTTATTGGAAAGACTAGAAAATATTCGTAGATTATCGTCGATGAAACCTCCTATATGGCAGTACGCAACATAATTTTCTCAGGGGGAAGAAAATATTAATTAAAAATCAATGAACCTACATAAGAATATGAAGTAATTCAGAAGAAAACGGTGGTGTATATGGTGAACATAAATAACATCATCGAGGATCATGGTGGGCCTATTGATTTTTAAATTAATTTTTTCTTCCTTCTGAAAAATTATTTTCGGTACTGTCACATAGATATCATAAAATCAACGACGATATGGCACATACAAACTGGAACATAAGCCGATAATATAGCCTAACTCTTTTACAGAGAGAAGTAAAAATTTGAGATATGTTAAATTTTTCAGCTCGGCGTAGAAAACATAGTCAGTTTACACAATAAGTTCGGATCAAAAAAAATAATTATATAGGTATTTCGTGAAATAAACCGCGTTGAGAAAATACTGATGTTATTCTCTATATAGGCCCTACTCGAAATTCTGAAACAGTTCTTAGTTCATAGTCAACGAAACACCAATTGAAGATCTTCCTGCAAAAAATGGGTTGGCTCTACTTTTTGATCAAATTAATGTTTTGCTTGTTTCACACGTTATAAAGATGCCCGATCTTTTAGTGCAAGAACGCCGAACGGTGTGATTCCGAGGATTTAGTATTAAGTTACAATGAAAACGTTTCGTTGCAAAAAGAAAGTGGATTTTGGAGCTACGTATATGCAGGGATAACCGTAAGTAGTGTCATTAATTTCATAGCGATTTGCTTTGAGATATTTCAAACAGAAAAGTTCAATACAATTTTGTTCGTTGTTACTTCCCTTTCTAAATAAAAATTGTTTTATATAAAATATTTCATAGCGTGTCCTGGGAAAGCCATTAATTTAATTCCCAAACTGTTCAGTGAATTTACGAGAGCAGTGTATTGTGATAATAAGTGAATAAAACAATCTTAGTTTTCTTCTTTAAATTTGCATAAAATTGAGCAGAACTAATGTAGACCTAACTTTTCGTTCTGCAAATGAATATTACAATGTTACATTTGTTCGCATCAAATTTCTGCTCATTTAAAGGACAAAACTCAAAACTCAAATTCTTTATTATCATTAAAGCCCGATTTCTAAGCACAATCAAACAGTAAAATAAGCAAGCAAGATCAAGACGCCTGTGATAAAGACTAGAACAATTAAACTAATTACAGGTTAGCTCATAATTGAAAACAGAGGAAGTTGATAGAAATGTAAAAGAACATAAGGAAATAAATTTTCTTTGAATATTTTCCAATTTAACCGAATCAGTAGAAGTAATAGCATTCCAAACAACAGATGCATAGCATGAGTAAAAGAAGAATAAGTTATAGCCTTGTAAGTCCAAACAATCTTAAGGAATGATTATATTGAAAATAATCATGAAAATGTAGTTTGGAATCAAGTAGAACTCCAAGGTTTCTAATACAGTCTTTCCTAATTATGTTTACATTATTTTTACTTTATTTTAGTAGCTTATTTTACGACGCTCTATCAACATCTAAGGTTATTTCGCGTCTGAATGAGATGAAGGTGATAATGCCGGTGAAATGAGTCCGGGGTCCAACACCGAAAATTACCCAGCATTTGCTCATGTTCACATTATTAAGAGAGTATTCAAATTTTAAGTGAGCAGTTTTCTTGAGAAGGAAATGACAATAAATAATAATAATAATAATAATAATAATAATAATAATAATAATAATAATAATAATAATAATAATAATAATAATAATAATAATAATAATAATATCTACCGTGAACCGAACCAGAGTCCAAAAAAACACCAGCGGAGAATAAAAAAGGCACATTTTCACCTACATACTCTAGAGCTTAAGAAGTTAAAACAATAATAAATTACAAATACTGAACTGAGCTTTTCTCTTGGATCGATTCTACATACATCCTTCTAGGTCACAGCTGTCTCTCAGCAATTTGAACATCCCCATCTTCATTAAAAGAATGTTAAGTAAGGAAAATGAAAGTCATTTGTTTCTGGAGTAATTTGGCTTTCCGTAATGTGACGAGATAGTTGCTAAGCGACGCGCCGACGCGAGAGTGACAATATCTGCAATCAGTGGCTGATGAGCTGTTTAACATCAGGTGCGTTATGAAACCCAATTACCCTCTCCTCAATATTAGCATAAGGGTCCTAATTACGGAGCGCATTTATCATCATGGCCCTTTAATTCCGTCGCCATGACGACGACTCAGTTTAATTCAAGATGACAGTCGAGAGATGGTCCCTCTCTTGTCACAACGCCAGGAAATTGCTTCATCGCCAAGTATCTGCAGACAACTTCTCTTTCTTCACATAGAAACAAAAGTATTTGTAAAATGGCGGACAATTTTTCTATTTTGACTGAAATTGTCTGTAATATATGTTATGAAATGAACATGAAAATATGTTCACATCTAGATATTTAAAATGAAATTCTGTTATATCAAAATTTCGCCTAATTTATCTATAGTAATCTCAGATCTCGAGTGACATTTATTAGGACTATTTCGTGAATAAAATAAAAATGTAAATAATGTATCCCTAAAATTCGCTCACAACATGTTAATAATTGTATATTTATGAATACTTAACCTATTCAGACATTGTGAAGTCGAAATAGATGAATAACGATTACTGCAATAAAGAAATTGAATGTTATTCAGTAATGCCAATTGAAAATACAGGTTTGAAAAAATGTTAATTACATATACTTCGCTTTTCTCCTGTTATTATAACAGAAATACGTTTCCATTATCTGCTGAAATCATAATTTAATTTAAACATTTTGCAGTATAATTACAAATTACCTAATTAATACATTAAATAAATGCACAATTGTTATGAAGGAGTATTTTCTTTAGATACAATGGACATTGAACAAGATGATGAAGATGTAGAAGTGGAAGTATGATTTCGCACTTTATTTAGTACAATCGATTCATGCTCGTCGATTTACGTGGAAACAGTTGACGGCACTGACTAAACAAAAGAAAGACCATGCGATAAATTGATTGTGATAAATCAAGCTGCAGAAATTATTACGATGTATGACTGTGATTGGTTGGAATTCAAAATTTCATTACACTTCATTGGCCGAAAATGGAATGACATCATATAAACGAAATAGCCGTTGATAGATATATACCACCATATAAGCATAACAAGGATTATTTTATTAGAATATTGGAATTATTGTCATGTATAGAACTGTTTCCGCCGGAATTAAATAAAATTTTCCGGAATCTTCAATCCGAAATTGCTCTACTCGCAATGTTGGCGTTGTGATTTTATTATCGATCTCTGAACTGTTACAAGAAACAACACTGGTCACTAGTTAAGGGACACTAGGACTGAGTTTTGAAATGTTTACAATTTTAATATAATTTATTTAATTTTTTAAACGTTTGTTAGAAACACTACGAATAAGGCGTGTGGAAATTGTCAGCTCGATCTGACTGCTAGTTTCCAAGTATGGGAAATAGATAATTAATGCAAACAAGACGAAGGCCATGGTTGTCGGAAGAAAAATAAAGAAGGTAAACGTGCGAATACTAAATGAGACAATAGAGCAAGTGGACAGCTTCAAATATTTGAGTGTACTAAAAGCAATAACATGAGCTGCTACCAGAAAGTCAAAAGGAGGATAACAATGGTCAAGAAAGCCTTTACTGTGGGAGTATCTTGCGCGTTCCTCTGGAAAAAGAAGTAAGAAAGAGACTGGTGAAGTGCTTTGTGTGGAGTGTAGCATTGTATGGAGCAGAAACATGAGCATTTCGACGAAGTGAAGAGAAGCGACTAGAATCATTTGATATGTGCAGAAGGAAAGGATGGAATGTGTGAGATGGACAGACAGAATAAGAAATGAAACTGTGTTGGAAAGAGTGGGTTAAGAAATAATAATGCTGAAGCTGATCAGGAAGAGAAAAAGGAATTGGTTGGGTCACTGGCTGAGAAGAAATTGCCTGCTGAAGGATGCACTGGAAGAAATGGGGAACAGGAGAAGAGTTCGGGGTAAAAGAGATATCAGATGATAGACGACATTAAGATATATGGGTCATATGCGGAGACTAAAAGAAAGGCAGAAAATAGGAAAGATTGGAGAATGATAGGTTTGCAGTGAAAGACCTCCCATTTGACAGAACACTATGAAATGTATGTATGTATTTATGTATGTATGTAGGTATGTATGTATGTGTATTATATTGTATTGTACTGTAATATACTATATTGTATTGTACCGTACTATACTATATTGTATTGTATTATATTACATTAAATTATTGTTTTTGAATTCGTTCTCAATTGATACAGATAATTAAATAGTCGATTAAGATTAAGCAAATGCTAAGCATATTCTCGAGTACCTAAGTCTAAATTATACAGAATTTCAAAAGACTGTAAAGAATAACAAGTTGTTAGTTAATACAGATTAATGGAACACATCTCGTAAATGTCACTTTCCAAATGAGATAGATGGCTTATTTTGTTGTCTCACTGTCTCTCTCTTTCACTTTTTTTTTCTTTTTCTTTTTTTTTTTTTTTTTTTTGCTCAAATACGAAAAGCTGTAATTAAAATTCTCAAATGTGAAATGCCTACCTAGTACAAAACAAGGTGGATAATCACTTAATTATTAAATGCTGAGCAGTATGTGTATAAATGAGAGTTGGGTATAAATACGTGGATGTACATTAATTAAAAATGAAGAATCTTTGTCGTCTAAATAATGATGCTCCCTGTATACTGCAGAAACGCGGACTTGCAATATGTTAAAAGCTCAGTATGAAGTATAATCTATTTAACAATTTATTATTATCATTATTATTATTATTATTATTATTATTATTATTATTATTATTATTATTATTATTATTATTATTATCGACCCGACAGTCAGGTTCGAGGCACAGGAACAATAGCTCACTGAAGTCCACGCAGAAAAATGCAGAATTTATGAGCCCACAGTTCCATTCTATTTGGAGAAATATCTCCTCACCTCCATTGAAGTAGTTGGGCTAATGGTTGGCGCTAGGGGCACAATACCTCGCCTCTTTGTCAGTCTCTGCAAAAAGTTCAGCTGAACAAAGAATTCATTCGTGATGTTTCCCGTATTGCTATCAGAGGATCACTTGCCATTTTAAAATACCACCTGTACTTTATTTCCTAAAAAGGAAGAACTTTTGTTTGAACATCTAATCTGTTTCTTTACTATGTTTAGGTCTGTTATATACATGCTATTATCTTTCCTGTAATCAATATCCCTTTCTTGTTCGTTCCCCACATTTCTTTTTTGTAGTCTGTTTTGTTTTCACTCTGTGCGTTAGTTATGCTTTGTCCAATGAGGCAGTCCCGTTATTCGGAAATCTGAAAGAGTGTCTTTCTAATATACATATAATTATTATGATTATTATTATTATTTACTTACTTACTGGCTTTTAAGGAACCCGGAGGTTCTTGCCGCCCTCACATAAGCCCGCTATTGGTCCCTATAGTGAGCAAGATTAATCCAGTCTCTTATCATCATATCCCACCTCCCTCAAATCCATTTTAATATTATCTTCCCATCTACGTCTCGGCCTCCCCAAAGGTATTTTTCCCTCTGGCCTCTCAACTAACACTCTATATGCATTTCTGGATTCGCCCATACGTGCTACATGCCCTATCCATCTCAAACGTCTGGATTTAATGTTCCTAATTATGTCAGTTGAAGAATACAATGCGTGCAGTTCTGTAACTTTCTCCATTCTCCTGTAACTTCATCCC
Organism: Periplaneta americana; assembly: GCF_040183065.1. Classification (NCBI taxonomy): domain Eukaryota; kingdom Metazoa; phylum Arthropoda; class Insecta; order Blattodea; family Blattidae; genus Periplaneta; species Periplaneta americana. The sequence continues at coordinate 90,955,726 of NC_091125.1, read as the reverse complement.
TCTTAGCCCCAAATATTTCCCTAGCTACCTTATTCTCAAACACCCTTAACATACAGTATGTTCCTCTCTCAAAGTGAGAGTCCAAGTTTCACAACCTTAAAGAACAACCGGTAATATAACTGTTTTATAAATTCTAACTTCCAGATTTTTTGACAACAGACTGGATATTATTATTATTATTATTATTATTATTATTATTATTATTATTATTATTATTATTATTATTATTTAGAGCATACCTGAATGTACATTTCTGTGAAAAATTCGTCTGTAAGAATGTGTAGAGTGGTCCTTAAATGACCTGAAAAAAAGTCCGGGAATTCCCACTTCCCACCTTCTTATCCAGTAGTACACCATTAAAAACGGACGTGTTCCAAAAATTGGAATGATCAGAGCACAGAGGATATGCTCAACGATGCTTAATTTCATGCAGGATCTGCCATATTGATATATGGGTAACTGGGTAATACCACAGTCTAATAGTCCACACCTGTGGAGTAACGGCTAGCGCGTCTGGCTGCGAAACCAGGTGGCCCGGGTTCGATTCCCGGCTGGAGCAAGTTACCTGGTTGAGGTTTTTTCCGGGGTTTTCCCTCAACCTAATATGAGCAAATGCTGGGTAACTTTCGGTGCTGGACCCCGGACTCATTTCACCGGCATTATCACCTTCATCTCATTCAGACGCTAAATAACCTAAGTTGTCGATAAAGCGTCGTAAAATAACCTACCACAGTCTAGTATATACAATCACGAAGCTTGAGTTTATGAGGGTACTAGGAACAATAGAATGTGCATGTACTATTTCTCATTGTCTGTTATGAGGCGATAGTAGCGATCCTAGTGGTTAGCAACTATCTATGGATGCATATTTACTACATATTGAGCTTCGTGACTGTATATACTAGACTCTGGTAATACGTTCAAGTCGTACAACCATACTCAACTGTATTTTTCTTAGTACCATATATTGCAGCCGGACTAAAGGATGTTTCCACACGTGTGAATGATTTTGTAATTAGTCAACTTGAAGTAACCCATCCACGTAATGAGAAGTATTTGAATTGGCCCTCTTGTTCTTGAGAGAAGTCTCTCCGCGAGGTGTATCCTTCAATAAGCCAGGTGCGATCCATCGAGCACGGTTCATGGCAAGATTGATCTATGCACTGAAAACATTCTTGTTTAGAGATACGGGTTTCAAGATATAGAGAAACGAGGTCTTGGGAACTTCTGTGTCTTTGGTGTTGGACTGTACGTCAAAGCCTAGTTCCTCTCCCGGCTTTCAACCTGAAGCCTACACAGCTAAATCGGCAGATAACATTACATATCTAAACTGAGACACGATATCTACCGGCCGTTTGAATTTCAACGATCGTTCTAAGGTATGGGAGTGGTAATGTAAAATAACCCTATTAGAGTTACTGTGCAGTCTTTCTCCTTCATATAGAGAGAGAGAAAAGCCCTTTCTTTAGTAACGCTACACCAGCTCCTGAAGGCCCGTAACGTACTACAGCGAGAAATATGTTTTTTTTTTCTATAAGCTAGATATTCATTACATTATTTTTTAAAAAATTCATGCATGTATATATTTTAATGCCAAACAGGCACTAACAGACGTATTATTTCGAATGTGGGTTAACATTCCTCATTAATGATATTCATAACCTCACATCTGCTAAATAATAAACTCCACAAACTTTAAACATTCTTAATGAAATAAGTATCATTCAAAACAGACATTCAGTAAATTTGTTGTTCGTAGTTAGGTTATACGAAAATTCTGGCTTTATGCTTAAGAATCAGTTAAATATTAAATGAATGAGAATAATTGTGACTCAGGTCCAAGGAGAATAATCGGAGAAAATTCTAGAGTTAAATATGAACTTAGATTCAGAAAACATTAACTTAGGTTAGCGTTTATACAACAGAAAATCTGGGTTGAACTTGCCTGACGGCCATTTTAATATTTAATCTCGGTTCAAACGCTTTATACAACCGACCCTTCTGAATCTTCTCAGTGCCTTGGAATGATCTCTATTGCATTCTTAAAAAAATAAACGGAATAAGATTAGTTTCCACTGAAGAAACAAGGAGCTTATTTTCTGATATGAATTTACAAAGAAAAAATACACATTAAGAGACTTGAATTTATTACTGTTTACTTATTTAATTTGCCATAGTAACAACAGTGAAACAATTGCAGTAAAAGTTTATCGTCGTTGTTCCTGCAATAACTCCTATGTGCAAAATATAAAATATATCAGTAGGAAGAAAAAACACATTTATTCATCCTATGGCAGCTGTACATAGGAGACTGTGAATTCTTACATTTTCGAAACAAAGGAATATAATTACATATATTAGATTTTATTGTTTGCTGTATCACTATTTAAGTTATTTAATAGAGCAAAAATCTGAAAATCGATAAGTATGTCACATAGGAGTTATTGCAGGAACGACGACGTTATGTAAAAATGAAATAAAATTTCCTGACTTATGAATTATTCTGTATTTTAAATATGAGTACAAACATACACATTAATTTATCAGAAATATGTAATGAATAAAATATGAAAAATCCGAGCATACGCACTTCAAATAAATTAATGTATAAATATAAATAGCTTGTTTTTGCAGTCTTCATGTAAAGATGTTATATACTTATAAAACTCATTGTTCCTCCGCAATACCTTGCGATCTGACTAATTTGCAATACAATTTAGATATTAAAGTTTCGTAACAAAGATACTCATTTCCTTGTCCTTTCAAAGCAACGACTTCTGCGAAATCTTTCTTTGTCCTATCTGTGCTATTGTATTGTTAAGGAATTTATATCTACTGTATAATAGTTTCCTTCGTCAAAACTAATTAAATTCCTTTCTTCATAGCTTTCTGTAGTCTTGGTCTGTGACACTACAAAAATCAATAATTTCTATAATTTCATCATCTTTTCTCAGATTTCATTCAACTTACAAAGTAGAGTATACATTTTCTGCACTCGATTTTATAATTTTGTTAGACGTTCTTGCCGTTTTACTTTATTATTATTATTATTATTATTATTATTATTATTATTATCATCATCATCATCAGCATCATCGTCTTCATCATCCTAAATGGGATGATGAACTTTTCAGAATACTGGGAGCTTGGTACCCATGATAAAAGGGTAGCATTTATCGCAAAACATGTCACCAGTATAAAGAAAAACGCATCATACCTAGAAACGAAAATTGTATAAAAAATAAAGGAATGTTACCCACGATTACAATTTCGAGATCAATGGTCAGAGAATACTTGTAGGATACCTGTTTTCTTAGCACATTGGATAAACGCGAGAAATTTGTTACACATATTATTCAGAATGAAAGGCTAAGCATTATGAAACATCTCCCAGCGGCGGATATAGAAAACATATCTTGAAATATAAAAAGAGTGAGGAAGAATTAACTGCAGTTGTGCAGTTATAATATAATATATTATAGAGGCTATGTACTTTATTGCTACAAACTACGCTTATTAAAGAGTTTTCACAGGGATAAAGTGTTATAAAAAATCACATTTAGTGAATGTAAAATGTTTTGTTTACAAACTAAAAAATAAGGTTTAAAATTTCTTAAAATTATACATATCACAATCTTCAATCAAGTCTTAAACTAAAAACATTAATAGATGATTTGTCAAAATTGAAACAGATCTCTTAATATCGATAATGGCCAATCTAAGGAGGAGTGCTTTATTTAATTCCATTGATGTCCAGAAATTAGCAAAGAAAGAGAGGCTAGATTTATACAATTCATTCATTCTGTGTTCTGCCCAAGGCCAGGTATTTCACTGCATACACATCATTCCCCGGTCTTTCCTATTTTCTCTCTTCCTCTTTGTCTCCGCACATGTCCATATATCTTAATGTCGTCTATCATCTGATATCTCCATCTACCCCGAACTCTTCCCGTTCACCATTCCTTCCAGTGCATCCTTCAGAAGGCAATTTCTTCTCAACCAGTGATCCAGCCAATTCCTTTTCCTCTTAATACAGATAAATTAATAAATACAGATAAACACAAAATTCAAGCAAAATAATATACATACCATATCTAAAAAATGGAGTATGTAATAATGTTGAATACATTTGAGGACCGAATGTGCAGTGAAAACTCATATTTTGTCTTTCCTCTCTTACGAAATTCACTAGACCAGTATGGCGAATGATCAGAAATTTGCTGAAAAAAATCCTTGTTTCCCAGGCCACCATGCCACACACAATCAGCGGATAAACTGGTGAAGATAATCAGCGAAGCTTGAGCTAGAGTTTGTGGTGAAAAAGAGAGATGTTTTTATCACATGCACACTTACTTACTTACTTACTTACAAATGACTTTTAAGGAACCCGAAGGTTCATTGCCGCCCTCACATAAGCCCGCCATTGGTCCCTATCCTGAGCAAGATTAATCCAGTCTCTATCATCATATCCCACCTCCCTCAAATCCATTTTATTATTATCCTCCCATCTACGTCTCGGCATCCCCAAAGGCCTTTTTCCCTCCGGTCTCCCAACTAACACTCTATATGCATTTCTTGATTCGCCCATACATGCTACATGCCCTGCCCATCTCAAACGTCTGGATTTAATGTCCCTAATTATGTCAGGTGAAGAATACAATGCGTGTAGTTCTGTGTTGTGTAACTTTCTGCATTCTCCTGTAACTTCATCCCTCTTAGCCCCAAATATTTTCCTAAGCACCTTATTCTCAAACACCCTTAACCTATGTTCCTCTCTCAGAGTGAGAGTCCAAGTTTCACAACCGTACAGAACAACCTATAATATTACTGTTTTATAAATTCTAACTTTCAGATTTTTTGACAGCAGACTAGATGATAAAAGCTTCTCAACCGAATAATAACACGCATTTCCCATATTTATTCTGGACACTAGACACAAGAAAGGAATTCCAATGCTGTGAGAATAAGGGATATTATATTTCACGGAAAACAAAGTGAAAATAAAAATATAATTAATAAACAATAGAAATGAATAGTAATAGGTGGGTAGGTGTAAAGGCCGGTTCACAATAAACCGGGAACAGAAACAAGAACGAGAACTAAAATTATTCCTAAAATAAATGCATTCACAATTAATTTACACGTTCCCGTTCCCGGGCTCCAGCAAGCTTCTCGTTAATTGTGAATGCTCACATTTAAATACATTTATTTTAACAATATTTCAGTTCTCGTTCTCGTTGTCGTTTACGTTCCCGGTTTATTGTGAACCAGCCTTAATTCTTAGCAGCCATCTCGCCGTGGTGAGTTCCGGATTGATGCAGCCCCTTTTATTTTGTATTCCTATCATCTCTTCAGACTTAAAAATAATACTCCATTTCTTTTATCTGTCAATAATGACAAATCATAGCACTCTGGATCAAGCGAAGTTCTGTAAACATACTTATGTTAGAAAAATTAATATAATCGAGAAGAACCCCTCTGCGATTCGGTTAAAAGTGCTTCTAGGAGTTCAAATTTTGTGTGCAAAACGTTGGCACCATTATGCAACTCTTACGAACCGTTAAATTCCTTATTTCGGGGAAAACGCACATAGCCCTACATTTATGTGGTAAACTCCTGAGTTAGCCCCAGTTTTGTATGTAATCTGTGATACCACGACTGGTTTTATCAATAATAATAATAATAATAATAATAATAATAATAATAATAATAATAATAATAATAATAATAATAATAATAATGGCAAGGACGTCTAATAAGATTATGAAATCTTAGGACTACAAACATATCGATACTCTACGTCGGTAAATAGGATGAAATGTATGAAGGGAATGATACTTGGAGTTTGCAGGATAATGAATTTCCAGGATCTCACAGACGAAGAGACTGCTTATAGGAAACTATGAGGAAGGGGAAAATTTAATTAATGTGGGCGAAGGAAGGCTATTATATTGCAGAAATTCCTCAACAATACAATAGCACAATCTGGACAAAGATAAATCTCTAGGAAGTTCTTGCTGAAAAGGGACGGAACAAATTAATTTCTTTATTACGTAACTTTAATTTCTTTATCATAGTGTGAATTATCTAAGAGGAAAGCATTTCGGAGAGACAATGAGTTTGGTAGGTATCCTATAACATATTGAACTTCAGATTGCAACGGATATAAAAACAAGGAGCAAGCTTGCCGCGAAGCAAGAAGCTGTAAAGGCAAATCCCACTTCTTGCGGCTTGTTTGCTGATATTGCACACATCCCATAGCGAGCACTACGAATAGCCAACTTGCAGCCAAGGAATTCCCACAGGGTTTTGCGAAAATAGCTCAATTGTGTCGAATTTAGGAGAAACTCGAGATTCCTGCCAATATAAATTAAAGAGAATTCGCCTATCTCCGCTTCAGTAGCTACTGCCTGCAGTGATCTTATTTCGAGCGAAGAAGTTATTAAATAAGATACATAAACTACCAATGTGCAAAGTCCGTATCAGACGTCTATTTCTTACTGAAATTACGCAGAATGCAGACTGTTCCATATTACAACTGAGCTTATAAACAAGATGACGAATCGCATTTATAGTATATTGTGTTATATTGCGATACAAGAGTGATAACTAGGCCTACATTGTAAGACAATCGAGAATTGTATATTTTCGAGATTCTGCCACACAATTGAATCATATGTAATGCATAGGCATACTACTGTTTTTTGCACAACCATATTTTTAAAACTTCAATAATTTTTACGATAGTTTTTGTATTACAAATGTAGGCCTATTGTAATAGTGTATTATAATACAAGGTTGGGAAATGGTTTTTACAAAACCGAGGAAAAGTTTGAAAAGCGAGCAGAGCGAGTTTCACAATTTTCGAGATTTTGTAATGCACTTCACAAAAGTGTATTGTACAACATATTTTGCACTATCATATTTTTAAAATTACAAATACAATATATTTTGCATTGAAAATTTAGGGCAATATTATTCCAAAGCCTTCGTAAAACTGCATTGTAATAGTAGCTAAGTACCAATGAGTCCACTGTAATGGGTCTATTTCAATATAGTTTTATGTTATGAAGTTCTATCTGTCCTTACACATTTTTAACAATTTGCAAAATTCAGTGATTTTTTTCCTTTAATAAGAAAATATTCCTTTCCAAACTTCTCTATAAGTTCATTCTGAAAGGAACGTTTGGTGCTCTTAATTTTCGACATGTTCCTCAGTAGTGTGAATTATAAAACTTCGAAATTAACACTAACACAAATATGCATGTAAAAATAATAAAATAAATAGGTAAATGAAAAAATTATATAGGCTATATACTTGTTTACTCAAAGGATCTCAAGTACCTGTGGTGATTGAAAGGACCCACGCCAAGTAGAATTAGAAAGGCGATAATGTAATTTCTTACGAAACCAACTGTACTCTCACAGTGCCATCCCACCCCATCGGTCATTATGTAATGTATACTGCGTGCGTTCCAAACTTCAGTCTCGCGAATTGGTGACCCTAATCCGCAGTCTGCTATCAGGGTACTTACATGCGGACGGGACCTGGTTGTATCAGGGACTGAGGAAGGATGGCCCACCTGTCATTGTCGAATGATCAGGACGGGCTTCGGCTGGGGTACCTGGAACTTATCAGTCTACTTATCTGCAAAACGGGACCTGGCTCTATCACGAGCTGTGGCAAGATGGCCCACCTGCCAGCGTCGGGTTCAAGAATGCCAGACTTGACAATCATCGCATATATAGGCGTACAATGGGCGGAAGCGTGCCTACATCCCTTGAATGAGGCTTGTGCATTGGTCCAAGTCAAATTCTTGGAATTATTACTTTGTGTTGTAACGTTCCATTCTGTATGTCCGCATGTGTATATACTGCATAATGACTTTCATCAGTCTTGAACATATTGTATGCATAAAGTACTTCACCAAAAGTTCTGCATTATTCACAGTGAGCTGGAGGTGTAAGATTTGCGGTCCACGTAACTGATTACCGGTGGGAAGTGAGATATGGAAAACATTACCAAAGACAATGTATGTAAAGTTAGCGGCCATAAAATGCGGAAGAAAGCTCTGCACAAATAGCAAAGGATATATAAATCATAATATTTTTGTGTAGATATGTGACAGCAGGAATAAATATTCTACGCTACAAAACCTCCACGTATGGATACGGTATGAAACTGACGAAAAGGATGAAATAGAGTGAAGATATTAGTGAAGAAAGTAATATAAGCTTAATGCTCAACACTTCAGAGATCGGCAAAAATGTAATCGTGATCAATAGCAATAATGACGTCGCAGGGGCATCGCAGTAAACTGACTTTGCTTCACCCCTTCCCTTCAATCCAACTCCCCTACAACTTCAGTCACAAACATCTATCAGTAGGATGATTCCTGTTTAGATTTAAACGAAGGATCTCTCCATATAAGAATATTTGCTCGATGTAATTGCACTTAAAGGAAATACAACAGGAGAAGAATTATTTCAAGCATGAAGGAAATGTATAGGAGAAAAGACCCTGAATGTAAAACAACTTGTATCTGTAGTAACAGACGGGGCTCGAAATATGACTTTAAAAATGTTTTCTAGGTGGACTGATGTATTATTTAAGAGAGCTGGAAGTAAGTAAGGACATGAAATGTTGCCATAGTATAACACACCAAACTAGCTTAGATTTATTTAAAATTCTCTCCATAGAAAAATATCTAAAGTCCCATCTTAGATCATTTCCCCCCTACTCTACTTAGCTGCTATGTTTGGTTCTACATTCAGTATATTTCCGAACAATTGGTTTGTAAACGAAGACAAAGATCGTGACTAACATATGAAACTTTATGAGTTATAATAAGAGTTGTAAATTGTGACATATTTTCCTAGTTGTTGTGGCACAGTAAAAATTAAGATAAAGTAAAATATAATTTGTCCACCTATAAATCATTATTGTGTAGGCTGCGTCAGATGTTTGTGTAGAGAGTCCGCCACTGGGATCCGAACGGAGTGTTCTATACTTTTCGATTGATATTACCTCATATGTATTGCGGTTTGCGTCCAGTGGTGTCATCGTGAGTACAAATATGCCGATGGCTGCTCAACTAGTATACATACAAGTAGCAAATAAAACATAAGCTGACAAGAGTGAGATATTATGTCCTAATAAATACTACTATGTGTATATTTCACGTAAGACATTACTTTCAAGGCAAGGATGTGTTAAGATCGTGCTTGACGTTACAAGTCAAGCAGTGAATGAAACAGTTTCAGGTTATATTCGTAAAGCTATTACAAGACGAAGGTAAATGGGAAGGAAAACAAACTACAGTGCGTGACATATAAAACTTACCGGCATTATAACCGGTCGTGACGTAACGTTTGTTTAATGGTGAGACCGCTCTTTGGCACGGGATGAAAACGAATCACCGGTGAATGCCTGTACAAATAATGCATCGATAAGAGGTAAGTTTATCTTACCTTTTATCAAAGCATAATATGTTGAAAATTAAGTTCATTTTTGTGGATGCAAGAATCATATAAGTGTAGAAAATTCATAAACATCTACTGCATCTCTCTATTTGGAATGTCACTCAGCAGTCTCCTGATTTCATTTTCCTGTCTTCAAGAGTGTATCGTCGTTGATTTTATGAAACCTCCTATGTGACACTACACAACATAATTTTTCAGAAGAAAGAAAAAGTTAATTAAACATTATTGAGCCTACATGAGAATATGAATTAATTGCGTAGAAAACGTTGGTGAATATGATGAACATAAGTTAAATGATATCATCGAGAATCAGTGTAGGCCTATTGGTATTTAATAAATGTTTTCTTCCTCCTGAAAAATTACTTTCTGTACTGTCAGATAAGAGGTTTCATAAAATCAATGACGGTATGCATCCTCCACATATACTCTCTCTTTTAAATTTCCCCACAGATAAAAATCACACACATTGCAATCCAGGGAAAGAGTCGATGAACGTCCATGATTAATTACGCGATCATCAAACACATTTCCTAATGCTTCTAACGATATAGCGGCTGTATGTGCAGTGTAGGTATCCTGCTGGAAGTAAGCATAGGTCAACTGTTTTTCATCTTCAGTCAAAATTTAAAATAAATTAAATAAAACAGAAATATAAAGTCGTATGTCTCGCACATAACAGTGCGAGTTCACTGTATCGTAAAAAATGGGGGTGCAATATCCTGCGTATACTAATGCCAACCCATATACCACTATCTTATCGTAAGATGAATTTCATGCACTAATTAAGGATTTTCAGTGTCTTTCCTTTTAGTTTGTTATTTAACGACGCTGTATCAACTACTAGATTATTTAGAATCTATGGTATTGGTAATAGCGAGATGGAGCCGAAGATTCGCCATAAATTACCTTACATTCTCTTTACAGTTGGGGAAAGCCTCGGAAAGAACCCAACTAGGTAATGGGCCCAAGCGGGAATCTAACCCGTGTCCGAGCACAACTACGGATCGGCAGGCAAGCGCCTTATCCGACAGAGCTACGTCAGTGGCTCCAAGTGTCTTATATTCTAAGTGCAGACATAACCGTTTAAATGGAACCAAGATTCCTCTGTCATTATTAAACTGAGACGGATCCTATTGATGTAATCGATGAACAATTGTCACCCTATAAGGATAAAAGTCCAGCATTTTCGCTCCTCTTAATGCTGATCTTTGTGACATGTCACATTCTTGTGCTAATCGGCTTGAAGATTTCATGGGAATTCGCTGTATTCCTGTCTGAATATCTGCAAGTTTCTCAGATGTGACTTGCATTCAAGAAAGTGGGAATTATTTTAACATATGGTTTGATAAAAAATAAGGCCATTATAACGTTTTCTTACTACCTCCTACCGGCGCATTGTTTGTACGGGACTTTAGGCCTAATCACCGCCGATTCATGTCCCTGCCGTGCGAGAGATCTGTCGGATTTCCCCAATGAACACTAACGCTACGACCGGTTATAATGCCGGTAAGCTGTATATGCCGCGCACTGTAGTAACTAAGATGATCATGATGATTATAATGACGAAAATGGCTGGTTATTATATTTATGAAAAGTGTGCTAAAAATAGAAAGATTGGCATGAAGCAGATTAAGTTTGTAAAGAAGCTTTAGGTAATGAAGAACATTATTAGCCTCTAAAGGTTGAGTGGAAGTTGACTTCTTTGTGACGATAATAATAATAATAATAATAATAATAATAATAATAATAATAATAAAAATAATAATAATGTTCAAATGGAAAATATTTACAGCAGGCCTAATATTAAAAGAAGTTAAGGGGTTAGGTATAGTTTACAGCAGTAAAATTTTGAAAATATTCAACATTTTCTTCCTCCATTACTGTATCTTGTACAAATGAAAATTAGTATGTGTAAAACACTGTCCTTCTGCTATGTGAAAAAAAATATTTTTACGATTTAAAAAGTTATTTAGGCTAATTTTGTTTTTTTCAAAATTCAATTCACTGTGCAGTGATGAAGCGTTTTCCACTTAACTAAAAAATTATCTAACATTCTGTGATGAATGAATTTTTTTGTGTGTATTTATGAATGTCATATCTATAATATGATGCAAGATCACTTCTCTACCTTTGATAGATTGTCTGATAAAAAATAGATTCATTAAAAATGGTCAAATATCAGTATTTTCTTTTAACACAAAATGGAAAAAAAAAATTATTTATTAAGGAATGTAGTTGAAAGAGCATGATATTGTAAACATGAGTTTCAGCAATAGAATAAAAGAGGGAGAACATGAAAAAGTTAACAAGTTTAAGAGTTATAAAGGAAATGCTTCATCACTGCACAGTGAACTACCACCATTATGAATTTTGAAAACATATATAAATAGTTTTTATTAATTCCAAAAAATATTTTTTTTTTTCATATAGCAGAAGAACAGTGTTTTACAAATACCAATTTTCATTATTATACAAGACACAATAATGGAGGAAAAAAATGTTGAATATTTCGAAAAATGTTACTGCTGTAAGCTGTACCTAACCCCTCAAGTGTTCTCGTTTTATGCTATGTTTGCTTTATTACCTAGTTTATTCTAACAGCGTTCAAAGAAAAATTTCTCATGTTCAAATTTCTCTTAAGTCTATCTCAGTATATAATAATAATAATAATAATAATAATAATAATAATAATAATAATAATAATAATAATAATAATAATAATCCGTGGCGGCACAGTCCTTGCAGGACCCAGACCGACCAGCCGGCTGCTGCCCTCACGTTAACATGCCGAAACAGAGGTGGACGATCATCCAACCAGAATGGAGGTTTCGTGTGGTTAGCACGATGATTCCCCACAACCGTTATAACTGGCTTTCACAACTGGATTTCGCTCCCCAAGTTCACGATTCTGGATGAGAACTGGACCCATACACTGGCTGAAATTTCTTGAGAAAATGTCTTCCCCATAAGGACTCGAACCAGCGCGCATTTCGTAACTCGAATCCTAGGTAGGATGCCACAGCGCGGGACAAGCCTAGCTTAGAGTTCAATAAAATTCCTGATAAAATATTTCTGTTAGTATAGTTCATTATTTGGTATCAGCACTGTAGCATGTTATGTCGAGCTATTCCCAGCATGTTCTTTACTCTAAAAAAACCTATTGAATGTTTTCCTGGAATTGATAAAAAAATGTTCATTATAATTCCTGCGGCTCCGATGATTACGGCTATCACAAAGCACTGCATGTTCCACATTCTCCGAATTTCACTACCTACATTTTTGCTTTTCCTTTTGCCCTCTCTCGTTTTTATAACATTCCAATCCGATCGCATTGGTTCATGCATCAACAAACTGGATTAATCTCGGTTTTGATTACATATTTGCTCTCTTTGCCAAACTTTTAATGTCGTTAATAAAAAATATTTAATTTCACTCTTCATAAATCATCATCGGTCTTCATCACCATCGTAATGGCCACCATTGTCAACGATTAAACTTACGAAATTTTTCTGTTGACAATATTAAAATGGAAGGAAACCATACCTTAATTTTCAACTCATTTCAGTTTCAGCTTTCTGTTTGTACGAGAAATTATTCATACCTTGTTTGGAAATTGTACTACCTGCCGTTCTATTAAAATAGATGTCGATATTGTTTTCCTCCATTTTGTCACTTACAGTAAGTTCAATGCTTCTAATAGGCCTATGTTTCTGTCATTTAACTGAATTCTTCACGTTTTGTAAATCCTTTCTTACAATATAGATCTCATTTCTAAGATTTTGAAATCAGAACTGACAAGACTATTATTACATAGAATTTAATTGGAATGTATTTTCTGCTTTCATCTAGAAGAGTCAGTTTCATGATTCATAAATACAGCTTTATAGAAATGTGTAAAATTAATAATAATAATAATAATAATAATAATAATAATAATAATAATAATAATAATAATATTCAACATTCGAATTTATTGAACTTTAATTTACTATAAGATATAAGCTATTAGGGTTATATTAAATACATAAATTGTATCGTCATAAATATGGAACTAAAAGATTCGATTTTATACGAATAGAGGAACCAAAGTGTTTCACAAGCACAGCTCTTAGCCATGGTACCTACTTTGGTCCAAGATTATATAATAAAATAATTTTAAAATACTCAAATTTGGATAATTTTAGTATCAGAAATTTCAAAAATAGGAATTTAATTGTTAAAGAATATACTATATTATATATTATATTGATTTAATATGTGTATGTATTTGTATGATTTAAATTGTTAAAATTGAAATTATATTTTTAAAGTTAATTTATTCTTATAATTTTTTTTCCTTGACCCACTTTGTCTCAAATAATTATCTTTGTTTGTGTTAAGAATGTGTTTAGAGAACTCCCTGAGCACGAGTTTTTACTCCTTCAGGGAAGAACTAAGACTGTATTTTTGTACATGTTATTTTACTAACAATAAACAACTTACAGTATACACACATATTATTTATAACAGGTGTATTGTATACAACTAAATACAAACCGATATTTAATGAAAAAAAAATCTCGCATAGAAATCACATACATAAAAGGAGACATATTACATAGACATTATATAGGACTACATACGACACGACAACAGACATATTACAGGCCTATAGAAGTATTTACATAAGACATACAAAAGAGTTATTAGATAAAAGTACATATACAGTATATTGCTAACTTATAAATGGCTTTTAATGAACCCGGAGATTTATTGCTACCCTCATATAAGCTCACCATCGTAATGTCCATGTTTCTGCTCCATGCAAATCCCACACTCAACACAGAGCACTAATAACTCTTTATAAATACTGCGTATCTCTTAGAATTTCAACATGTAGGTACTATTACACACCTTTCATTATTAATTTTTCACAGATAATTCAGGCTTTTTGGGTAACTTTATTATTTTTATAAGAATCTATTATTATTATTATTATTATTATTATTATTATTATTATTATTATTATTATTATTTCCATAAACTAGACATTCAGTACACCTATGACATAGAGAATGGGAATGAGGAAATCTAGTTTATACAATCACGAAGCTCAATACGTAGTAAATATGCATCCATGGATAGTTGCTAACCACTAGGATCGCTACTATCGCATCATAAGAGACAATGCGAAATAGTACCGGCATAGTCTCTTGTTCCTAGTACCCTCACAACTCAAGCTTCGTGACTGTATATACTAGACTGTGGTAATACTGCAAGCAATCTAGATAAATAATTTGCCTCATAAGAGTGTCGTAGTCTGGTGGTGGAGAAGAGGACTCATAACTTCAAATCTATGAATATTCGTGATTTGAAGATAATAAATCAATTGCTTACCCCTGCCGACGACGTTAATGTGTTAACGGAAAATTTATAGGGAATGAAATACACACACCTTCGATATTCTGTCAGCGCGAGAAATACTGTACGTTGGTCTGGAGGTGGCTGTAACAAGACGAACTCATTTTTAACTTGTTAGAGAGTCCGAAACCACACTTAAGGTAGATGGAGTACAGAGTAAATATATTCTGATAGTAATTATAATTAAAATATGTAGGTATATCAAATTTAACAATAATAATAATAATAATAATAATAATAATAATAATAATAATATAATAATAATAATAATAATATTATTATTATATATGGGCACAATTTAGATCCTTTTAAGGTATAGTTTCGTTTTGATTATTAGTATTTATTGTTCTAGTTCTCAATTTTATTTATGTATGTTTTTCTTTATTTAAGATATTATCTATTTGTTTTTGCACCTTTGTATCTTCTGTTTGTGTATTGTGCTGAACTATAATTGGCCTCTGGCTGTTGTTCAGCACACAAATATTAATAATAAATAAATTATATTATTATTATTATTATTATTACTATTATTATTATTATTATTATTATTATTATTATTATTATTATTATTATTATTATTATTATTAAACCTTTGCATCACAGTAAGCCACATAATGAAAACAAAATGTAATTTTTTATGTTTTTCATATCATGGACCATAACACAGCTTCGATATTTTTTTTTTTCAAAATTTTAACTCTGAACACAATTTCAAACAAATTATGGTCACTGTGAGCGACCACTATGCCACAGTAGAGATTTTCATATAATATACCAATATAACATATTGTGACATTTACAATGATTTTACGAACGTATAATATATTTATTAATCAGTCCATGTGTATAGCATAGTGATTTGTAAGTGAGACCATTAATATTTTCACACATATTCCTTCAAAATTATTTGTCCACTATTTATTGGTGTTGTATAGCTTTAGTAAATTATGTGATAAAACCTTACAGAAAAATAAGCTATTTTTAAGTAACTTCTTTGGAAAACAACACTGCAGCTCAAAACATTTAGCAGAGAAGAACTGACTGGAGTAATTAGTAATTTTTCTTGCTACAATCGAGCCAGTTCTTATTTGAAAACACAGATGTCACCTTTACGTACCCTGAAGAAGTGGTTGCATGGTGTTATAGTTGTAGAGAAAGGAAGAAAACTGCGATTCTTCTGAACAACCATTATGCTTCAAAAGGTTAACTCTCCCGCAACTTATTTAACTGTCTACTAGTTCGGAACCAAACATTTCAATCATTCATGGGAACTATACTTCCTTATTTTAGCTTGTTATTGAAAAAAATTCTGCCACTATTATTTGGGATTCATAAAAATGATTAGAAACAATTTTTACTAATAAGCGAAAATTATTGCCGATTAAATTATTTGAAACGAAGAAATGCAAACAAGACACTGACAATAATTTGATGGGTCATGATTCTCGGTAAAAAAAAAAATCGAGGGCCAGCTGCTTCAAAAATCGAATTGACGTCATTAAAATTTGAAACTTATAGTAGGCCCTTAAATATAAGATATCGTTAACAGAATTTTGGAGGAATTTCAACGATCCTTTGATTTTCCACAGAAATATAAAGCTTTAAAATGCAGGTTTCTCAAAACGTTAAAGTTTGAATTATTTCCCTTTTGAACTGGGCCGTCGAAAATGGAGCATTCATTGAATATGCAAGTCTCAAATATGAGCTATTTACAGAATGAAACAAAGCTAAATATACTTACAAAATGCTGCAAAACTAATTCTATTACACAAATTTTCAAATAAAAAAGTTGAAATAATTTTGACATACGCCTAGGCATTAACTATTGACTAATAAAAGCGGTGTATATGGTTACGTAGATTATATTATTTCAAAGAATCGCAGCCTTTATTTTCGCTTCTTGCTTTGGGTACTTCAGGGCGAGCTTCCTAGAGTGCTCTCACTATGCTCAAGAGTTCAGATCTCTTCCCTTGCGAGAACTTCGACAACCCCCCACCCTTTCCACTAGGTCGGCCGATATTATTAACATTTCTGAAGATTCTGGTCTGCTGCTTTTGTTCTGTTTCGATATTTCTCCTCATGTAATAGCTACTAGGTTAGGTCCATTTTTGTCTCTCCCTTTACAAAATTCTTTAATATTCCTCCAACTGAAATGGCGAAAATCGGAGTGAGGAAAGTAGTTAACAGGCTTGGAGCTCACAGTGACACTTTCTCTCTGCCCCAACTGCCTTTGCGAAGACGAGTGATGGTATGTCTTCTTAAACGTTTCTCCCATTATTTCCTTTCATTCGTTCGTTCATTCTATACCCTGCACATTTACAGGATTTTCTTAATTTTCCCCTGCAAAATTAATTAAATCTCTTAAGTGGGACAATATGAACGAAGAGAGACAATTTTATTGGTCTATAGATTGTCAGGAAGGTGAGAGATAATGGTGATCAGGGGAGAGAAGTGGGTGGGTTGGAGGTGGTGATGAGGCCTGTGGCGAGACGAGAATAAAATCAGTACGTAAGAAGTGAGGAAGATTCAGCTGGTGTAGGAAAGAATACAGGAGACAGGAACGCGGGTGGTTCCCTGTTCCCGGAGTGGTGGCCATGTGTAGA
Source organism: Periplaneta americana (assembly GCF_040183065.1). NCBI lineage: Eukaryota > Metazoa > Arthropoda > Insecta > Blattodea > Blattidae > Periplaneta > Periplaneta americana. The sequence goes on along the minus strand of NC_091125.1, from coordinate 90,938,240 downwards.
CACGTCCGGACAAAAGTACCTTTCTGCGCCGTAGTGAGAAAGGGAGCACTGGACGAGGAGAGCGCGCCTGCGTCTCCACTCTCCTCGTCGAAGACTGCCTGGATTTCTTTTCCTTTTTTTTTTACATTGGGGAATTTAATTGAAGTGAATTTATTATGGCAAGCAGAGTAACTATCTCATGCCCCCATGTTATATTTGCTACCTATGCACTTCATTTAGAACCAGGTACCCAGCTTCGAAGCCATTAGCCCTGAGAACTTACAGTATATTTATTTTCCCCTATTTTCATATTATAGGATTATCTAAGAAATTAGCAATTTCGAAAATTAGTCCCCTTATATAGGGCTTCTCTGACGTCATATCGAAGCTTGGGGAATTTCCACAGGGTGCGTAGCTTAGCTGAAGCCACGCTTTACTCGCCTCCTCCCGTACAAAAGAGCGAAAAGCGAGAGAGAAAGAACACTTGATGTTGCTAGGAGCGGGCAGGTTTGAACCATTGACGTAGGACGCACGGGCATCGAAAATTGATATACACAACAAGGTAGGAGCACAGTTTAGTATATACAGTTGCGAAGCTCAATACTTACTAATTATGCAAACATAGACAGTTCAAATGTTTCAAATTTCAAATTTATTTACAATTTACATTTGAATTGAATACATATGAATAGATACCCGAAATGAGCATATGCTCGTGCTCGGGTACAGTCCAGTAGTCTACATAAATTTTACAGGGTTCAAATAATAATGCTGATGATATAAATAATAGTAACAATAATAATAATAATAATAATAATAATAATAATAATAATAATAATAATAGTGATAAAACAAAAATATTTACAATAATAAAATAAATACTAAGACAGATAAAATAAAATATAAAACCACTAGCGAGAGTTAACACAACTTAAATAAGCATATAATAACCGGAAAAAATGCCAAACTCGAAAATCAACAGAAAAGTTCGTTGTATCGCAGACGACAGCAACCCCCGTATTGACATTGTGTTGTGCATATAGTAGTGGGGAGCTGAAAGTCTACGTAAGTGCCGTTCTCTTCGAATTTTCTAGTAAAATCATGGGAAGTTAATGCTGAAAAAAAAAAAAAACAAAATATCTACGCGTCAAACTGTTCATTATTACCAGGATAAATACAAATAATACTGAAATATATTAATCGAGTTTCAGTTATAGATCTCTCCTTTTGTGCAAGAGGTATCATATCAAAATATTTTATGAATGGCGGGGAAAATATAAATTTCAAAAACTTTCTAGTGACAAGATATAGTGACAAGTACAATCAAGTGTATCTGTGGCGATGCTAAGAAAATCATTTATTGGAGATATACACTGTTATTAATTAAGAAAATGATATATTTATATTTATTACAATGTTTTATCTTATAGGGTACATGCATCAGATAAATACAATAAAAATTAGTACCATATAATGCTAGTAACACTTAAAAAAATTATAATAAAATTTTTCAAATATCATACAAACATTTTCACTTTATTTTTAAACTTAAGAATGTGTAAATTGCTTCGGTCTGGATTATTTTTCAATACTGAATTGTATAGTCTTGGTCCATAATTCCTACTGTGTCTTAATCCAGCTGTAGTGTGGCATTTAGGTTCTGCCAAAAGCGTTGGGACATTTCTTCTGGTGTTATGTATATGTTTTTCATTTATGAAATTCATTCGATTTTTGTGAAAATAAGTTAGTAATGTATGTTAATATATTTGCTCAATTTTTAGTACTTGGAATTCAAAATGCATCCATAGATATTTGCTAGCCGCTACTATCGCCTCATCACAGACTCTTTCCCTAGCAGACGATAAAATGTATTGTACTTTTGATATCGTGTTCTTCCTTCCACTATTGAAATACGAAATACATAAGGTTTATATATTATTTTCATAAAGTATATATTATATTTTATAAACTCACCTTCCTGGATCTTTCGGAAGGATAACTCTGACCTCTTTTTCTTAGAATTTATAGTGCAACAAAAGTCTCCTTGTCCCATATTATTACTCAAATTATTCTATTTTAGCCATTTACAGTTATTACAACCGATAACGAACATTTCACAATTTACACAACTTTTCACAACAAAGCGAAATACGGCACAGTCAATGCCTTTTCGATCTAGACCAGGCCGTAATATATGTTCGGGTTTTCTATTTCAGTGTATGGAGCTCAGTGAATTATTATATTATAACTTTATTGCGTATCATATCTAAGTTTTATTTAGTGTAATGTGTCCATAAGTTCCCCTTACTTCTCGTTGCATAATATGTTGCAGAAATAATTACAAAACTGTGTTATTTTAATGTGAAGAGAATTTTACATGTTAACACAATCTTTTCGCATCAACATTTTAAGTTTAGAATGGAAGCTATTATGAGGTTTAATAAAAAAGAATTTATATTGTGATTTTAATATAGCACATCTTCCTTCCTTGATAAATACAGAAAATTTATCATACTACTCTTATGAAATTAGTGTACGTACGATTGTTACTTCGTCTCTTAGGTAGTAGATAAAAAAAAATTGTACAACATTGTAAAAATTGTAGAAAATTACTAAATTGTAAAACTATAAAAATTTGTAAAAATTGTAATTGTAATATTGTAAAATGTTGACATGTTCCACATCTTAAAGCTTCATTGCTCATGTAAGATCTATGGAACAAAATAAATGAATGAATGAATGAATGAATAATTCAATACTCAATTGTAGTATTAAAATACAGACAAATTGAATGTGCGGAGTATCTTACACGACATTATGCTTAATTATAATGTATAATTGCGAATTTAGGAATATAAGATATAGTAAACATAATCTATAATATTTCCATATGAATGGCAGGGCATTGGAGACCACTAAAATTAGACAGAAAGGGGCAACTGGGACAGTAAACATAACCTATAATTTCAACATCTAAATATTCGTGCGGTGCAACTGAAAATTATTGAATCGTGCATAAATGAATGTACAAAAATTTCGCAATATTTAATCGAAATAAAGGCAGGTATTACACATACGAAGAACGTAATTTTCACACCAAAAATAATATTACACCTTAACTCGCAAGGAATTATGTCTGAAGTGTCTCGTAATCATTGTTTTAAATTTTATTAATGCAATTACACTACATTTTAGAGAAATATATGTTACTTTTTATGCATTCCAATTAATTTGAATGGTTGAAACGCCGCCCTTCGTGATCGGGTTAAGCCAAGTTAAGCGAGTCACATGGTCTGTATTAGATCACGATGCCAATGACAAGGTCTATTGTTCCTAGTACACACAGCGCTCCAAGCGGCTAGCAACTACTGCGAGAAATGCAAAAAATCACCCCAAGTTTCGCGACTGTATATACTAGACTGTGGTAGGAGCTTATATTAATGTTAAGGTGATTCCCAAGTAGAGTGACCAGACGTCCTCTTTTGTCCTGCTTTTTAGGTCTTTGTCTGGGGTCTGGGCGGATTTTAAAAAAACCAAGAAATGTCCTCCTTTTCGTAACTTGTATGCCTGATATTTTTAAATTATCTGATTTGACCCCTTTTTCAAGTAATTTCTCTGTAGGTGGCAGCAACATCGACGAATATACTCTTGGCCAACGATCATAATTCTCTTTGCTCATCGTTGTATTAGAAAGTAATATTAAAGTCAAATTTTGTGCTGCCTCTTTATGTATTTTGATAATAATAATTACAGTACCATTGATTTTCATATGTAGCTAACTGTAAAATCATTTTATGTTATTAAGTTTTAACATAAGCATGCTGTAAAAAATAGATATTGACATAATTTAAAGTATAATATAGACCTAAGCTTAAATCTAAGTACATTTTTTCTGTCCCCTTTCTTCGAACAATGTCCGGCTTTTTGAAACTTTGTGTCCTCTTTTTTATCACCCTATTCCCAAGAGACCCTGTAAGGACGTGCACTCGTGTATCTTTTAGTTTACTGTTCACTATTGATTGACTGATTGAGGTTTTCCATACAATATTACCTTAAATTTCTTCAACGAAACGGTGTAAAAAAAAGTAAGACAAATGACCAGCAGGCTTGGAGCTCACATATAATCTTCTTCACAGCCCCAAACTCCCTTGCAAAGGAAGCGCGATCGATTGTCTACGTTTTATTGTTCTTCCTTCCAATTTCCCCTTCCTTATTTAGGATTCATTCATACAATAGTCATTGGAAATATTAGGTATATGGGTTATGTAGAGAGGCTTACGTGACTGTCAAATAAAATACACAACAGTGCTCAAGAAGGTGCATAATGTACTTTAGTCCACACCTGTGAAGTAGCGGTTAGCGCGTTTGACCGCGAAACCAGGTGGCCCGGTTTAGAATCCCGGTCAGGACAAGTTACCTGGTTGGGAATTTTCCGAGATTTTCTCTCAACCCAATATGACCAATGCTGGGTAACTATCGCTGATGGATTCCGGACTCACTTCACCGGTGTTATTTATTTATTTATTTGTTTGGTTATGTTTTTTGCATTTCTATGTTTTATCTCTTTTTTCATGTTATCTCCAATTTTATGTTCTAACCAAAATTTTTGTACCGTCCATTGTAATTAGGGCTTTGCCCTGTTATAGACATAAACAAATATATGATTAAATAAATAAATAAATAAATAAATAAATAAATAAATAAATAAATAAATAAATAGGCTAAGTGAGTAAATAAATAAATAAATAAAAGTAAATAAATAAATAAATAAATAAATAAATAAATAAATAAATAAATAAATAAGTAAATAAATAAATCATCATCATGAACTGGTTTGTTTTAGGTCAAAATGGCCTGTGACGGTGAACCTAGCGAAGAAGATCTTGGTTTTTCCACCGACGTTTTGGTCGTCCTTGATCTCGATCTAATTTTGGGAGTATAGTTCTTTCCATTCTTGTTGGTATCTTGTTATCTCCTCGGTTAAACTGAGTACTCCAAGTTTTTCTCTGATGGAAATAAATAAGTAAATAAATAACTAAATAAGTAAGTAAATTAATAAACAAATAAATAATCACTTTCATTTCATTCAGACGCTAACCTTAGATGTTGATACAGCGTCGTAAAATAACTCACTAAAAAGGTATTTCGGTACCTAAATTTCAGTATAAACGTTTTAAGCAATCATTGGTATTTCCTCCTATTCTTTACCAGTTTTGATTATTTGTGGTTGAAATTAATTTTCGCCAGGATAGATAAAAACCTGTAAAAACCATTGCTAAAACATTCCCTATAGTGAAAACGTATCAAACCAATTTTTAACGCAACAAGATAAGCTTTCCCGTAACCATATTTTTAGACTGGGAACAGAGACATCTGTTCATATCAATGCTTCAATAATCCATTTTACCGGCAGTTCCAGGCTTGTAAATCCAGGAGATAACACGTTTCAACAGTTTTGCTTGTATTTCTTAATCGTCCAGGCGAACTTCGTAATACATTTTTATATGAGACTCGTTTAACCCCATCTTCACACGCTGCTAGTCGCACAAAGAGAGATAAATTTTGAAGCTCGCGTTACGCTGGCTTGCACAATCTTCTGTCTAACGCGATTCTGTGTTAAAACACGGATTCTCTCATCCGTTATCTTTGTCACGGCTCTTAACAGTCTCTGCATCCAGTGTTCCACGCAGTTTGATATTCAAATAAAAGGAGCAGTGTGAAATCGCACGTGCTTGTCCATTATCCATTTTATGTTGCAACTTTGAAGCCGCCATTCTATTAAGGCCGTTGTGAAAAACGTATCCATCCTGCAATAGGAATATCAATATAATAAAATAATAACAGCAATAATAATAATAATAATAATAATAATAATAATCATATTAAAGTCATGGGATTGGAAGTAAATCCCGAAAAGACAAAGTATATGATTATGTCTCGTGACCAGAATATTGTACGAAATGGAACTATAAAAGTTGGAGATTTATACTTCGAAGAGGTGGAAAAATTCAAATATCTTGGAGCAACAGTAACAAATATAAATGACACTCGGGAGGAAATTAATCGCAGAATAAATATGAGAAATGCCTGTTATTATTCGGTTGAGAAGCTTTTGTCACCTAGTCTGCTGTCAAAAAATCTGAAAGTTAGAATTTATAAATCAGTTATATTACCGGTTGTTCTGTATGGTTGTAAACTTGGATTCTCACTTTGAGAGAGTAACAGAGATTAAGGGTGTTTGAGAATAAGTTTCTTAGGAAAATATTTGGGGCTAAGAGGGATGAAGTTACAGGAGAATAGAGAAAGTTACACAATGCAGAGCTGCACGCATTGTATACTTCACCTGACATAATTAGGAACATAAAAACCAGACGTTTGAGATGAGCAGGGCATGTAGCACGTATGGACGAATCCAGAAATGCATATAGAGTGTTAGTTGGGAGGCCGGAGGGAAAATGACCTTTGGGGAGGCCGAGACGTAGATGGGAAGATAATATTAAAATGTATTTGAGGGAGGTGGGATATGATGATAGAGACTGGATTAATCTTGCTCAGGATAGGGACCAATGGCGGGCTTATGTGAGGGCGGCAATGAACCTCCGGGTTCCTTAAAAGCCAGTAAGTAACTAAGCAAGTAATAATAATATTCTAGACATGGATGTACACGTCAATTACATAATAAATAAGAAACACAATAAACTTTAAAAACATTACAAGTTAAAATACATTTAAAATAAATAATAGGCTATAATCAAGTACAAGTAGTATTGCATATATCATAACTTGTGATTTAAGAATTCTTTTACTGAATAAAAGTTTGATCAGTTAAAATCTGTTTATCTTTCACTTTAACTTTTGCATAAGGTAAAGTTTGTATCTGCAATGGTAATTTATTAAAAAAGACAATGCCAGTATTGGCAGGTGATTTTTCATATTTCACAGGTCTGTGATTTTTTTTTATTGAAAACAGATAAATTATTGAAAGAATTTTAGATTTGTCCTTTAAATGTGCAGAAATTTGATCAGAATAGATGTAACTTTCCGTTTTGCAACGGAATTTCACAATGGAACGATCACAGATGAAGCGTATAAATTGAAACTTCATGAGAAGCTCACACATGCTGATACATTTTTTAGTGGGCTATTTTACGACGCTGTATCAACAGCTCAGGTTATTTAGCGTCTGAATGGAATGAAGGTGGTAACGCCGGTGAAATGAGTCATGGATCCAGCACCGATAGTTACCCAGCATTTGCTCATAAATGGGTTGAGAGAACATCCCGGAAAAAAAAAAAACTCAATCAGGTAATTTGACCCGACCGGGTTTCGAACTCAGGCGACCTGGTTTCTTGGCCGACGCGCTAACGGTTACTTTACAGGTGTGGACACGCCGATAAAGAAAATAAATATCGCTTTTCCTGGAGTTTTCTAAAGGTTGGAGGAGAAATACGGGTTTATGAAGAGTGTCATATTCAGCGATGGGCAACATTCTCCATAAGTGGAAAAGTGAATTATCACAATTGTCGAATTTTGGGTGCTGAGAATCATATATTATCATTGAACATCAACGTGATTCAGCAGAGTTGAAAGTCTTTCGTACCAGATCACATTGCAGAATATACGGCCTGTTTCTATGAAGGCCACAGGCACTGGCATATCCTATCTCGACGTGCTCCAATCGTGGTTAATGCCGCAATTGAATCAAGATTCTAAACTCTACTAGAAACTTGGAGCACCTTCCCCTCTATCATTATGAAGTTCGTGACTATCTCAGAACGTTACACAGGACGAGTGGGAAACATCGACAATGATTTCATGAAATGGCCTATGTCTTTTTTTTTGTGGGGTTATATAAAGGACAGAGTCTATGTTTCGCCTATACCACGAGATCTACAGTACTCCGAATGAGGATTGAAGAAGCCACAGCTACGTTGCCATGTGACATATTATCAAGAGTCTGGCAGGAATTGCATTATCGAGTCTACTAAAGGCACGGTCACACGTCGCTACTTTTGCTGCGCAACTTTTGTACTGCAGCTGCAAACGTTGCGGGTCGTGTTCACACGTAAGCCAAAAGTAGCGCGCTGCACGCTACTTTTCGTGCTGCGCAACCCGAGTGCAGCAAAAGTTGCAACTGGAGGTTGCGAGTCTGTTCACACACAAGGCGCTACTTTTGCAGCCGCAGTCATGGTGCAGGTTTCCATCTCCGTGTTGACTTCTCAATGTACATTTTGTGGTTATGTTCGCATTATTAATAAACTCATGCGAAAGCTTACTTATCTATTATTTGCTTTTCTGTCCTAACTAGTATTCAGAAATTGGCGTTATTTTTACTATAAAGCTTTTAAAAACGCCTATATAGGCTTACTTAAATGATAACCAACAGCATATTCAAGTAATCAATGTTGGCAACCCTCCTATTTGAAACTACGCTACAGAAATTAAAAAAAAAATTATTATATCGTCAGCAAATATGCTCAGACTGCGTTGTGCATTTAATAACTGTTACAAATAATTTATTTTCATCACATCTAACATTAAAATACATCCAAACAATAAAAGTATCATTGGCACATATGGATGGCAACACTGGTCGCTACCGCAGCAAAAGTTTCAACAAAACCGATATGAAAAATGCTGCGGCTGTAACCCTGAGAACCCTGTTCACACGTCGCTACTTTTAAGCTGCGCGCAGCATGGAAAAGTAGCGAGCAGCAGGTTCGGCAGCCGCTACTTTTCGGGTTGCACCGTTGTTTACACCTCTCAGTACGAGAGTTGCGCAGTTTTTTGTACTCCATCGCTGCAAAGGTAGCGACGTGTGACCGTATCTTAAGTTTGTCGCGTCGCACATGACGATCAGAACGAGTCATCCAAATGAAATAAAACCTGAATGCATTGTGTATCATATGCGCCATCAAACATTGCCTATGGTAAGATATTATTTCAGTAAAGTAGTTATTGAAGTGGGACTTGCTTTAGAGACACGGACGTAATTCATAAATGCGTAAGATAAACAAATAGAAAATAAAAATGTTTTGCAAATCTACAGTACTTACTGCAGAGTTGCTATTGTTGCTAAACTGAGAATATTATTTTCTTCTTTTTGACTAGAAGGCATACATGTTGGACTTTCCATCTTATGCATATGTTTTATAAGTTTACATTGTCCCAGTAGTAGCAGCATGGAAACTGTAGACAAAGTGTTAATTTTCTAGTCTGCATATTTTCATGTCCCTCAGGGGTTTACAACTTCTCCTAGGTTCCAGCTTTATTAGCATAACTTCTAAGCAAGAGCTTATATGAGTGTTGTCTCCATAGAAACTCTGGATTAATACAACTAGCGCGAACAATTTGCTCGGGTCTTATGTACATGGACTGTGCCTCCTGTGGCGACTTCAACTAACGTAGGTTCATGGCCAGATCAGTACGTGTAGAATATTGCTGCTGAGATGAATTGACCAGTGGCGGATCCTCGATAGAAGCAATGTGTGCTACAATATATTACGCTGAGAAATATCATTTCCACATATTTTTTAGAATTCGAGTACTCGTCTTTCAAAAATGACACCCGAAGCAGTTACGTACGTTATAAGTAACCCAGAGACGGGACGTTTACTAATCGTACACAGTGCCTTTGCACTTACTACTTACATGCAAATGGCTTTTAAGGAACTCACAGGTTCATTGCCGCCCTCACATAAGCCCGCCATCTACGTCCATACAGACTAGTCCTGCCTGTCTTGTCTCGTGACTCATCTCCCCGTTCACATTACTCCGGAGCTTAACAAGTGACTCGAGTACATACGAGTACGAGCAGTGTGGACGCGCCTAAAGATGTGATATGTACTAGAGACCGGCAAATCAGACAAGAGTCACGCACGTAACTGGTTGCCGTCAGTGACGCTACAAAGCAAGTTAATTTTAAGACTGAACCCATTCAGCCCGGGTTTAACAGGTTCAATCCAGGCGGGACCCAAGAAAGCCTGCCTGTTTGCTCGTATTATAAGGTAGAGTGACTTGCATTCACGGAAGCTAGTCTGCGCTGGTTATGATGAAACAGTACTAGTTTGAAATCTAAGTTCGCAGGCTATTTAGTCACTTCAAAAAATCTTTATTTTCTGGTCCAACACGGCAGAAAATTCTTGATTAAAGAAATATAGTCTTACAATTCATTGCACTACAGAATTTCATAAAATAATAAGATAAATATTATACATTTCATTTTTCTGCAAAGTATATCTGACTCAAGAAATAACGGCAGATAATTCTTGATTAAAGAAACACAGTTACGATTTATTGCGCTACAGAATTCATAAAATAATAAGACAATATTATACAGTTCATATTCCTGCAAAGTGTATCTGACTCAACAAAATAGTAACATTCCGTATCTTGTGACTAGTTGAGAGGAGAGGAGAGGAGAGGAGAGGAGAGGAGAGGAGAGGAGAGGAGAGGAGAGGAGAGGAGAGGAGAGGAGAGGAGAGGAGAGGAGAGGAGAGGAGAGGAGAGGAGAGGAGAGGAGAGGAGAGGAGAGGAGAGGAAAATATGTTGAAAAGATATTGGTAACAATTATTATGAATATCAACAATTATTATAGAAAATATTTCATTTTAACTTTTTCCATATCAACAATTAAAAGCCTCATGAATACCTGTAAAATGTATAAAGTGTTTTTCGTTCTTCAGAATATTGATTTGCTAATTAACTTCTGAGGGACAGATTTATTTTTATTTATGAAGCTGAAAGTTTGAATGGTTTGCATTAAATTTATATTACTACGATGAAAAGGAAAGTGCAAGTAATTTATAATAACTGTTGGCATTTAATGGATATTATGTTGACGAGAAATAGTTTTCTTTGTCATTATTAACGGTACGTTTCAGAAGACAACAAATTAAGTTTTCAGTAGTTTATCTATATCTGTAGGCTTCTTGTCAGGTTTGAATGACTTGGTTGGTATTTATCATGCATCTGAAAGCAGCACATTCTGGCGCAGGTCGGCGCAACCCAACAGTCCTTTCGGGTCAATCTTAGGACTGTTTGGGAGTCGCGTGCAACCACACTGCCTGCCTGCTTGTGAGGGAAGGTTGCAGGCGGGCGAACGATACTAAGCGTAAGCCCGCTCACGGACGTAACAGTCATGGGCAAGCCGGAAAGAGATTTTGCCTGTCTCTGATACGTACGTATTTTATATACTTGGAACAAGAAGTAGGCCTACACATCTCACGGTATATCTTGAGTACCGGGTGACATCACTGAAAGTAACAATGGCCGGTGTATGCAGCGAGCTACATTCATCGATCACAATACAGTACCTTATTTCATACAACTGATGTATTGTAGCTAGAGTATAGAAATCAATATAACGCATGCGCAGTACGACCAACTACTATCAATCTAATGATCGCTATCGTTAAGATATACCGCACGATTTTAATATTGAAGTACGGTACTTTACAATAGAATGCAGCATTGTTTATGTCTTGCGGTTTTTACTACCAGTTGCATTGTTCTACATCACTTGTTTCTTAGAGTACTTATCCGTTTTCAATCGAATTTTCATTTTATGTCGCAGGCAGAAGGTTACCTTTTAGTGTCGTGTTCAGTTCCAAAGACAAACACAACGCTGCCTCATGGTTTTTTCTTACATACCATTACTTTGTTTTCTCGATTTTCTATTTTATTATATTTGGCTAATTTCATAATTATTACATAATGCAATCTTCTTTTATCCTCTATTCTTGTGCTGAAACAGTTTAATTTTTTCTCTGCTTTAATTAAATCCCTTCCGCTCTTTTCTCTATCTACTTTTTTCATTTCAACTTCCTCTTCATATCAGTCCTGTTTTAAACTTCATTTTTCTATCCTCTTCTCTTTCTATCTATTATTTTTCAAGTACCTTCCGTTATCTCTAATAGTTCACTTTTTATCCATGCACTTAGCCTTTCCAGTATTGATTTACTTAATAAAGTTTCATGACTGTAGAGGGAAAATGTGAACATCGACAACAGACCAAGTTTTGCAGTTCGGAATTAACATACACACCGGAAGACTGTGAAAATTTGCAGTCGGGAACCGAAACCTGCTATTCTGAAATACGAGGCTGAACATCCTTATCTCTACAGCAGACGCAGTTATGGAAGCTTTCCCTGCGCACTCCTCACTGCTAATTGCATTCCACCCCCACACTTCTAATCAGTTAGCGCGTTTTGAATATTGCTCCATCATTACAGCATTTTATGCGTTGTCTCTCTTTTTGTGGTTAAGCCGCAGCATTTCAGTAGCGTCGGTATTTGTTATTGTTTTTATACCGCTTTAGTTCTATTGATTCCTGTGGTTTGCTCTAATAATTGAAAACGATTTAGACCCTAACAGAATTATAAATACGGATTTTCTGCAACATATATTGGACATGCAGTAGGCTATATTGTTTAATTGAATACGTGTGAAGTATTAAAATATTTCATACAGAGACATATGAGTGGTATTGAAATACTTTATATTAAGATATGTAAGCTGTACTGAAATAGGGTAACTTTCGGCGCCGGACTATAGACTCATTTCGCTAGCATTATTATCTTCATCTCACTCAGACGCTAGATAATCATAGCAGTTGATAAAGCGTCGTAAAATAAACAATTAATATGTGCTGAAATATTATATGTCTATATTCATTCATGTATATATTAAATAATGAATGAATGAATGAATTAATTAATTAATCCATTCATTCATTCATAGTGTTTTACCCAAGGGCAAGTCTTTTATTACAAACCTAACATTCTCCAATATTTCCAATGTTTGCCTTCCTCTTAGTCTCCTCATATGATCCATATATCTTAATGTCGTCTGTCATCTGATATATTTCCTTCTGCCACGAACTCTTCTCCCGTTCACCATTCCTTCCATTGCATTCTTCAGTACGCAGTTTCTTCTCGACCAGTGAACCAGCCAATTCCTTCTCCTCTTCCTGATCAGTTTCAGCATCATTCTTTCTTTCTCCACGAAACTGTGTTGTAAAACACAGGTTCGTTTCTTATTCTGTCTGTTCATTTCACACGCTCCATTCCTTTCCAAATCCACACTTCAAGTGCTTCTAGTCGCTTCTCTTCACTTCGTCGTAATGTCCATGTTCCTGCCCCATATAATGCTATACTCCACACAAAGAAATTTACTAGTCTCTTCCGTAGTTCTTTTTCCAGAATTCCGCGGGAGATGCTTCTTTTTCTATTAAAAGCTTCCTTTGCCATTGCTATCCTCCTTTTGACTTCCTGGCTGCAGCTCATGTTACTGCTTATAGTACATCCCAAGTATTTGAAGCTGTCCACTTGCTCTACTGTCTCATCTAGAATTTGCAAATTTATCTTATTTAATTTTCTTCCTGTGACCATGCGCTTCGTCTTATTTGTATTTATCTTCATCCCATACTGCTCACAGCTGTCATTTAGCTGCAGTAGCATATCTCTTAGTATCATCATCTCTTCTGCTAACAACGACATATTATCACCAGCAAATCTTATGAATAGGGGGCGGATGTTGATGAAAAGTCATATTCTTATTTTTTACATTAGGACGATACCTATTAATATAGAAATCATTTCTATGTTAATATCAACGTAAAAAATTAATTTCTTATATTGCATTTTTCCGCGTTTTTTTTTAATATTAGGTCATTTTTATATTTTTTTCGGCATATTTTGGTCATTTTTAATACTTTGAAGAATTTTAGATTATTCGGAATGCATTATTTTACTTTCTTCTTTACCAATTGGTCTGTTAAATCATTTTCTAAGGAAATAGGTCAGTAGTAGGCCAAATTACCTACTGAATAAGTGAATAACAGTGAAGTTTGAGTTTTATAGTTTGGAACAGACTCTGAAGTCCATCCCTCATTCCAGTGTTGGCTTCACCTCACACAACAGAAGTAATATAAAATGCTTGACATCAGCTTAGTTTAAGTGAGGGCTTTTGTGGTATGAAGGTGTCTTTAGATTTTGTTTGGAAGGGGGGAAGACAGTATTTTTAACACAAAAATTGCAAGATTGTACGCTGCACCCACAATTTGTTTTGTCATCCACACTCCCCATCTGGAAGATCTGGTAACAAAAGTGAAGAGCGGAAGGAGGAGGAAACGGAGAATGAAGGCACTGACATGGACCACCCCCGATTGAAACACATTGTAAACCCTCGTTAAAGTTTATAGTTTTCCCTTAAAACCTTAATTTTTTTGCATGTCCTTTTCCTTGACCTTAGCCGAATTCCAGGAAGTTGCCTCCTCTCTCCGAGGTTTGCACGGCAGTCATTGAAACAAGGTAGCTAATTTTTAAGAAGATGTGGTGTGAGTACTTTGAATAATATTTAAATGTCAATTTGTTATAATTTTATGTCATTTTTCCATTAGTTTAAGGGCATTTTATTGATAATTTCAAGTAGAAGTTTAGGTCATCAACATCCGCCCCCTACTTATGAAATATATTCCTCTACCTCCTACTATCACTCCTCCCATGTTCTGAAAACAGTTTTTCACTAAATCCTCCAAGTATATATTGAACAGGATAGGTGGTAAAGGGTTTCCTTAACGTACTCCTGTCCCTATTTCGCTTTCTTCTGACATTTCTTCTCCTATCCTGACTTTAACTCGTTTAATATAAAGGTTATTGAACAGCCTCCTCTCCTTCCAATCCACACCTATTTTCTTTAGGATTCCTATGAGTATATATATATATATATATATATATATATATATACACACATACATACATACATAGGATACATACATACATACATACATACAACATACATACATACATACATATATACATACATACATACATACATACATACATACATACATACATACATACATACATACATACATACATACATACATACATACATACATACATACATACATACATACATACATACATACATACATACATACATATATGCAACATAGAATTCGTATGAAATTAATATAGGAAACTGAAAAATCAGTTTATCATCCTCGAAGGTGTATACAACCCCTTAAATTATTATGATTAGTTAAAAATATTTCCGTTTAAACTTGAGAAGTTCTTATTTGTAAGCCAAGGCCAGCATTCCAGTCCAGGTTAAGGAAGAAGCAAGATAGTTCTACTATCTCGAAATGAAGAACTCGTGCTTAATAATTAAAGTTTTAACTTCAGACCTTAATTGTCTTCTAAACGTCACAGAGATTGAAATGTCGTGGTTACGGTGTCCCAACCAGATGTTTGGCGTTGGGTTAATCTGCCATCTGCCGCTCTCACAGTAAATTAACTCGCGATTTCAGAGGAAGAGTGGCACATATCAACACACCTGCTCCACCATTACGTAATTGACTCTAAATGAGAAAGCGTAAAAAGGGAAATAAAAAAATCTTTTATTAACTCCACTTCAAGAAAATGTGAGATGCACTTACTAAACGAGTCTTTTACGAGAAACAACTATCAGGATCTGTGACACTCACTTGTCAGCAATAATGAAGCAAAACCTGAATGAAATTGAAAAGAAAAATGGAAATATTTCATCACAAAATTAACATACAAACAAGGGGGGGTAACAAGACTTTCGGATCTTAATGTACTATGTTCGTTGACACATCATTTACATAAACTGATAAGAGTAGCGGAGCGAGAACTGAACCCTGTTGAATCCTCCCTTTGTGGATCGCCAAGAGAAGACCGATTGCTGTCAGAGACGAAAATAATGTTAGATTAAAATCGACACCGTATGGCTACTTATTTTAATGTAGGAAATGTATAAAAAAGTTTGAACTTTTTATAAAAATGTACAGTTGACTCTCCTAAGTTCGACTGAACAGAATTGAAAGTTCAGTCCAATAAGGGTAGTGAGTGTGGCAGGTGAAATGAATACAAATTCTTATTGGTTATCCATCAACGAATACAGTACTGTACTGCATTTTCTGCCCGCCCCGAGACTTGTGTATGAGCTTCTAGTACCACAGTGGGTTTCGACAGTTCCGTCTCACAAACTGCACAATTCTCAAATAGAAAAAGAAGAGTTCATTAATTTAATCAGTGATTAAATATGGATGTCCTAATCAATAAAATATGTTGTTTTCTTTTAACAAAAGTATCACTACAAGACACAGAACCACTTCCCATTCAAATGGCAAACCCTTTTCTTAGTGCCCGTATAGAGGCGTGTCTAATTCTCCTACGTAAGTAGTCGAACTATAAGAATGTCGAACTTAAGAGCTTCCACTGTACTGTTTTTTAAGTCTTCGATTTCACGTAGAATGACTCATATGTACAAATGCATGCATGCATACATACATACATACATACATACATACATACATACATACATACATACATACATACATACATACATACAAGAACTTCAAGAAGAAAGTGTGGTTAAGTGGGAAAATGAGTGGCAAAACACGAAAAATGATGCAGTGACAACATCGTTTTTCCTCAGTGTAAGAGAGAGGTTCCGCGTTAACATTCCACTTAATGGAAAGGTCGCAACTTTCCTAACTGGCCATGGAAAAACCGGTGCTTACTTACACAGATTCAAGCTGAGGGACAACCCGTCGTGTGCGTGTGGAGCAGAGGAACAGACCGTCGACCACCTCCTTTTCGAGTGCCCGAAAATGGACAAAGAAAGACTAGCGTTCCAGCGGGAAATGTTAAGGAAAATTGGCAAGTGGACTTTCACAAAGCGTAAAATAATGCGAGAACATGCGCATACATACATAAACTATGTCAGTGCTATAAATTTAGACAAGTCAACTGAGAATAATTTAATCTAGGATAGATAAGAGTAGGCACTAGATATAGTGAAAGACTCAAATTTTCACAACAAAATAACAAACCTACATACGCCTATAGAGTTACAGAAACGAGGCATAATGTTTTATATTTTTAAACATACAGTTAGCAAGGCATGTAGTATTACCTTTATTGTAATGGGACATGCTGTTCAACTAATATTAAAAAAATACATACATACATACATAACTGAGCACAGGTGACAATTATTATTTTCATGACTAGCAGTTTTTTGTGTCTATTATTGCTGCCAGACTTAAATCTTTAAGTTTCTAGCTAAGTTCTCTAGCTAGCTGTTTCGTAGCTAGTTCAGTGTGGACCAGAAGCGTTAAAAGATTGGGATTTTCCTCCAGACGGTCCAGAGTTTTCAGATAAATTAAAGTTTTTTGGTGACGCAACATATGGTTCACCACTTTGACCTTAAAAGAAATAAAAGCCCTCATAACAGTGTAAGCGTCCTTCTTTTCCTGCCTCGGAAAAGTTCGAGCACTGAAATTAGCCGGCAATATTATGAATGTAGTTTTTTACAATGAAGAAGTTATTATCGTGGCTGAATTGCTATTACTACCTAATAATATTGAATATTATTCTAAGCTTCTAAGACGACTGGAAGAAGAACTGTTTCTCAAGAAGCAAGAAAGTCTGAGCAAAGAAGTAATATTTCAATAGATTGTTTTCAACTCGTGTGCCATACACCGCTTTCACCAGATTTTGTTTATAGGACCATTTTCTCCTTTCTGACCTTATAGGGTCCTGAAAGAAAGGGAGCTCTATTGCAGTAATGATTAATGGAAATCGTTAATCGATGGTTAAGAAGTCATACCTTATATATGTAAATTTGCAGGTGAACCGAACTGCTTTTTATAAAATAAATTTTTTCATGACAGACAAAATTGTATATAGGTTTCTGGTTTGCAAAATATTCTTTCTACTCGAGGATAAATTATTAGTTAACTGTCCAATTTTGTGAAAATAATAATAATATAGTTAATCTAAATAATAGTGTAGTTGAACTAAATGACATTTTTTGTAAATACGAGATATCCTTTACAGTCATCGAAATGCTGATTTTAATATTTTATTCTTAAATTTCATTAAATGGGAAGGAATTTGTAAAAATGTCTATTTTTTCAAAGCGTGCCCATAAGACGCCAAAAAGATAATAGACTTTTACGTTTAACTCATTGTCCTGCTTCATATCTCAAAACCTATTTAGTTCCTTTTATCCTCCTCTCTTTAGTTTTATACATAAAACTCTCCGTTATCTTATATTCCATCACATTCTCTTTTCTTTCTTTTCATTCCTTTTGTCTAGTCTTCTCTACATTTCAGTGTCTATATGTTCACTTATTTATCAACTACACATGTTCTTTGACTGAAACGAAGACTGGTAATTTGACACTTTAATGTTGTACTCGTAGTTTCGATGGCAAGTACGTATATAACATAGGCTTTGAAAGGGATGAAATATTACTATGCATTGTGCTAGTCTACACTATGCAAAACTATAGACTTCAAATTACGGAGTTATTCCGCGATCCCATGCCACTTTTCATTTTGTGTAATAATAGCCTACATTGATATTCTGTCAGGTCTACCTTGCATGCAGTATTATAGAGGGCGGATTTATATGCACTAAAACTAATGAATATATGCATGCATTTATGCGGCAAAATAGTTGGAAATATGCTCTAAAAATGGAGAAATATGCACCAAAAAAGTATTGATTTTCAATGCAATTCACAATTTTCTCATAAATTTATTCAAGTAATGTAATGAACTAATGATAACAATGGGTTGATGTTATTCTGTCATTGACTTTATTTGGTAAGTAAATTATAATTAGGCCTACTTACATAATTCTCATTACTTAGTCATGTGCTCATGTCATTAATCATTATATTCATTATAGCAAATATTATTCACCAATCACTTCATGATCATTTGATTAATTGTTTTTGTTACAATACACAACTAAATATTTTCTCCAAATTTTTTGCCAAAAAGAAATATATAATATAATAAAGGTTTATAATAAGATTAACTCACATTTTTGTCACAGACTTGGCAGAGGAATTTTCCCATCCATTGATAATGTAGCATTCCCCTCAATCCACTGTTTAAGTAAATATGTTTAGCGTGTCTGGCCGCGAAACCAGGTGGCCCGGGTTCGAATCCCGGTCGGGGCAACTTACCTGGTTGAGGTTTTTTCCGGTGTTTTCCCTCAACCCAATACGAGCAAATGCTGGGTAACTATCGGTGCTGGACCCCGGACTCACTTCACTGGCATTATCACCTTCATTTGATTCAGACGCTAAATACCTAGATGTTGATACAGCGTCGTAAAATAACCCAATAAAATGAATAAAATAAAGCTTCTTGTTTACTTCGGCATTATGTCTCTTCTTCACTCACACTTACAAAATGACAATGATCAAGAAACTGGCAAGAATTAAAAATATAGAGAAAGAAACATTTAGGCCCGATTGTATAAACCATTCAATCTTAGATCAGAGGTTAAATTGATCCTTGTTTCAGCAGAACTTGGAATTTTGTGTTGTATAAAGTCTAATCTGAGATTAATTTGTCTCAAACTAAAGTCAACTTTGACTGAAGAAATTTCTCCGATTAAGTTAGATGATCCAAGTTCAGTTATTTCTTTTCTGTTTGAAATATACGAGTGACAGATTGTGCAAATAAAATATCCATTACTATTAATATTAATAGATATGTTAGGTACATTTATATATATATATATATATATATATATATATATATATATTTCTTTCAATTTCTTGCCTTAATACACAAACATTCTTATATTTTATAAGGCTCTATCGTGTTCAGCAGTATCAAATAAAATAACCTATAATTATATTATGTTTATAACAACCATTAATTATTAATGGATATGATAGGTACATTCATAAATGTTCAATTAACTGTATTACTAAACTAAAATTGTCGTTTTATAAAGCTTTATTATGTTTAGCAGTATCAAACACCATAACATGATAACAACTTGGAGAACAGTCAACCTTCTTCTTATTGTCCGCCATTATTTACATTGCAAAAAAAAAACAGTGTCTCCAACAGAGTGTAATACGGAAAGTCGCCAAAAAGTAGTTGTAAAGTCGCTAGATTTCTTATTATCAACAAAAAAAAGATTAAATTTTGTCACTATGGGGTGCTAAAAAGGTCACTAAATCCCTATTTAAGCAATATAAAAGTTAAAAGAAACTGTTGTTGAAAAAGAGTTAAAATCGCTAGATTAGCAACACTGAAACAAACCTGTATAACATGGTCCGCGCATCACGTATTTCACCTATTTATGCGATGTTTCCAAATCCTTTTCACGTGAACTTAGATTGTATTTGAACCAAGGTAATTTGATCGCAGAAAAGTTTTATACAATAGAAGAAGTGTCTGAACTCGGTTTACTTTTCGATCTTCGATCAAAGTTGATCTTTAGTCAGGGAGTTTTATGCAATTGGGCCTTAAAGTTAAAAGGCCAGTTCCGACCACCAATAAACTGTCCATTGTTGGAAGCACGTTCTTTGTGCTTCCCTGCGGTATCAGTTTTGCTTACTGACTTGTAAAGATTTATAACTGTTGCTACCTGACGCACGCGGACATTGTCACTACGGCGCTGTTTCATACACAAAGAAATGCCGGTTTGAGTGTAAAAATATTGAATTGTCTTGAAACTAGAGATGGGTAAAAAATAACACAACAGTTATTTTGGAACTGTTCCGGTCTCGGAACTGTTGCAAAAATGAACAGTAGGTCGGAACCTCCTGTTCCGAAATAACAGTGTTCCGACTCCGAGCTGCTCACTTGCCCAGCTGTTGCGGGCTCGCAGTACCGCGTTGCACAAGGTATGTTCCGACTCCCTCGGAACTGTCGCAAAAATGAACAGTAGGTCGGAACCTCCTGTTCCGAAATAACAGTGTTCCGACTCCGAGCTGCTCACTTGCCCAGCTGTTGCGGGCTCGCAGTACCGCGTTGCACAAGGTATGTTCCGACTCCGAGATAACAGTCGGAACGTCGGAGCTTGTTCCGATGAACCAACGACAGCTGCAGTTACACTGTTCTCGTTGTTCTTTATGTTATGCTTGGAACTTCGTTGGATGAAGTTGGTACTTGAAACTCTCACGTGGTTGGAGGGGGGCGCATGGAAATTAAAATCCTTGCGGTGGCGCGAACTTTAATATCAACATTTGTAAGACTGGCCAATCATCTGTAATGTTATAGTAAGTATTTAATAATCTGTAATATTCATTCCCGCTTTATGGTTTATTTCACCATTAGTTGACTAATTCTGTTTTATAAACATTCCACAAAGTCATAAAGTACGCATACTATTATTAATTCATTGATCAGCTGATTTTATACAAAGGTTAAAGTCGTAAATGGTAATGAGTGGTTTAGTTACAATGTCTGTATGTCGTTTGTTGAGGTTAAGTCTGACAAGCACAAGTTTTTGTGCTATCTTCTCTGTTATCAAAGAACGACAAAAATGTTGTAGCATTATTTGTTGGAAACTACCCATATAAGTACTGATTTGGAGAGCGAGGTTTAATGCGAAGTTTAAATTACACTTTGGTAAAGATGCGATTCCAACATTTTACTAACCCACTGCGGGGTTTCCAGGTTTCAGCACTGCCAATATATATATATATATATATATATATATATATATATATATATATATATATATATATCTTTTTTATTTATGAAATTGTAATATATATTATTATTATTATTATTATTATTATTATTATTATTATTATTATTATTATTATTATTATTATTATAACTGTGCATTAAGAAAAGTAAAAATAAAAATTAATGATTTGTTTTTTTTTTATTATGTAATAGAGAGAACAGAAATTACATACCATATGTTTTAAATGTTATGTTATTTTTTTTTTTTAGTTGGCTACCATGTCTTTATAACTTTATGTACGAAAACAAAGTGTTGTATTCTGTCCTTGTAGTCAACAGCTGTGTAATTACTAACATTAAGCTTTTGAGTTCTGTCCGCATGCACAGCAATTTTCCAAAATCGATTCGAATGTGCATTGCAGTGCCATCTATAGATAAGAATGTGTACTATGTCCTGCCTATGAGTGCTCCAGTGTGAGCAGCATGGTGAAGAGGGAGAGTACTGTACCGTTCGTTTGAACGACTCAACGACTCCGACTCATCACCACTGGTGACTGTTATTTCGGAACTGTTATTTGGAACATAGTATTTTTTCGGAACCGGAACAGTCGGAACTGTTCCGGGAAAAGAACAACTTCGCCCATCACTACTTGAAACCCAAACTTGTGTTTTCAGTTTTATGAAATGTTATTCTCACAATTATGGAACAATTTTAAAATATCAACGATCACGAATGATTGTCGTTGCGTTGGAGTAGAGGCTTTCAAACAATGAACAGTTAACATTTAAATGTAGGTTTGAGAACTCATTCATTATTTTTTTATAGTAACGATCTTCGGGTAAAAAGTGTAATATATGCATCCACATGCAAATATTTGAGAAATATGCACTAACCCCCTGAATATGCAATTATGCACTATAAAACTTCCTTCGTTGATTCCCCATAGCATAAAACATATTCCTCTCACACATGCATATCTTTAACCTTCAAGGAATAAAACATGCAAATATGCCAAAATCCGCCCTCTAAATATTTAAGTATCAGTTGAAATATGACATCCGCACACACTGCATTACCACGATGTTCTTCTCTTTCAGAACTTGATCTCGACTACTTGGAGCGACGGGGGGATCATGCGCGGACACCCCGCTGCCCCCCACCGGAAGCGGAAGCGAGCCCCGACTCGATGGACCTGGTGAAAGTGATTCTTCTGGGGGCCCCGGCCGTAGGAAAGACTTCCATTATACAGGTAGGATGCTGTGGTCTGCTGAGATATTGTGGTCAACTGAAAGTTTAACACTGGATTCATATTGTGTCTAGTAGAGTTGGTGACGTGCAACTGATCAACAAGAAACTGCATGTCTGCGTTAAAGTTCTTCAGAGTGTGGAGTATATAGAAGTATTAAGAATTCTGCTCTGTTCAGTTTTCTTGCAGTAAATATATCCAAGCTTCATTATCGTTTGTTAAATCATTGAGGACTATATTACAGTGCCGTAAGAAATCATTCACAATTCATTCACTCCTCATGAAATACCGGACCGGTTACTCTGAGTGCATAGGAGATTCTAGGCACTAACTTAGGAATATGGTAATTACATTTCACTAATTTCCTACATAGCCTAGATATAAATTCTTTATTTTACGACCAAGATATTCACTTTGCTTTCTCTAACAAACTGTAACGAAAAGTAACTATTCAGTTATGTACTAATTTCCAAGCTATGCGCTGAGGTATCGACACCTAACAGGATACAGAGTGTAACAAAAGTTTCTGGTACAGTGAAAATTTTAGTTTTTTTTTTTTTCAAATATTTGATGGTAAATATCACATTTTCAGCCAAAATATTAATAAAGGATTGCATCACACCACAATCAATATTAGTACCAACTCCTACACCATAAAATTTGGTCATGATTCTGAGAAAATGGAAACTATAAAAGAGAATAATTTTAACATTGTTACAGAAACTTTTGATACACTCTCTATTATTGGGAAGTGAAATAAAATAATAGTGTTTTACAAATGCCTAAGATTATTGTAACTTTAATACAAAACAATAATGTAATTTTATTGTTTCAACAATAGTCACTTTATAACTTATTTTAAACACTCCCGTCAACAATGGGATTTCCACTCCACACAGTAACACAGTATTCGTTATTGCACTCCACAGACGACAATGACAATTTACTTGGATTATTGAGAACAACAATGTACCGCTAATCTTATCTAATGTTCACAGAGCACTATTTACAAATCAGAACTGTCAGTTCTCAGTTCACACTTCGTTTGCCTTGGCTAGTTCTTCTAGCTCAGTCACTCGAGTTCACAGTATCTCGAACCCCAGACCTTCAGGGATAGTCCACTGAACTTCGAACTCAGGTCCCCCAACTGCGGTCCACTGCACTCGAGCTCAGGACTTCGGACGCTCACACAGCTGCGGACACACTCAAGTCGAACTCCGGTCTCGAAGCTGGCTTCACTGCTACACAAGACTGGCTGGCTTGCTGTCCACCGACTGTAACAACAACTGCTCAAGTTCACTCGCGTGTCGTATTTTATAACCAAACCATAGTTTCGAGAAATTACGATTTCGCGATCTATCTGCAGATGCCGAGAAGATGGCGCCTATCCAGACTTCTCTGGATTTCTCCCCTCAGTCACCAGCTGCTTACTTCCCCCTCTCTCCCGCAGCCCAGAATGCCGCCGTTCCCCTTACGTCTTGCCACATCGTAGCGACCAGCGTTTCGTCTCCCGCGCGCCCTGTCGGACACGCGTTCGAATCCCGACACGGCTGTCATATTATTTTTTTTTTTTGGCGGATACTGGCGGATATGTATATATTGTCATATTTCGTTTGTCATAGTGGTAACGCCATTAAGTATGTAGATACCGAGGAGACCATAAACCGAGAATTCTTTGGAATTTCTGGATCACAGTTTTAAATACTGTGAATTTTATTAGTAACAACAATGTAATTTATTCGTCACAACAATAATTTCTTTCTACAATTCGCCTTAAACGCTCTCGTCAACAATTGGATTTTCACTCAACACAGTATTCGTTATAGCACTCACCGACGACAATGACAATTTACTTGGACTAGTACGAACAACAATGAACTGTTAATCTTAACTAATATTTACAAAGCACTATTTACAAATCAGAACTGTCAGTTTTCAGTTCACAGTTCTCTTCTAGCTCAGTCACTCGAGTTCACAGAATCTCGAACCACAGACCTTCAGAGACAGTTCACTGCACTCGAACTCAGGTCCCTCCAACTGCGGTCCACTGCACTCGAACTCAGGTCCCTCCAACTGCGGTCCACTGCACTCGAACTCAGGCCTTCGGATGCTGATACAGTTGCGGACGCACACTCGAGTCGAACTCCGGTACACAAGTTGGCTTGCTTGCTCTGGCTTACTCACTGACTGGCTGACTAATCAAATGAAAACTACTGTCGTTCCTTCGCGACCGTAATTTATAACCACAGCGACGTAGCCTCGAAAGTTCCACGCGTCTTTAGAGATGGCACTCCAGAAAAATCCGGAGCCCTCTCCTCTCTACCAGCACCAGATGCGCGCGCACTCTCTCTCCACTCTCTCGCCGCGTTGGCCCTTTCCCCTCTCCGCCGCGCGCCATCCCAAAGTGCTCCGCGCGATCTTCTCTCTTGCGGGACGCTGGTCGTGAGTTCGAATCTCACGTCGTTGTCACAATACAGTAGAATAAATCTATTCCTTGATGCAACAGCTCTACAAGAGCTAAGATCTATCAGTCTAATGCTAAGAAGTAAGTCCTTTCGGAAAAATTTTCCTCCTTCTTCACAAAAATTTACCTTTTCGTCGTAATTTTACCCCAAATAATTAATTTAGTATTAAAAATAAATCTGGATATCTCTTCGTGGTATTATGTAGCCTATAAATGCAATATAAAATCGCAACATAATTATCCTTGCTAGAACAGTGTTTCAATAATTGTTTCAGAAGATTTCCAAAACTCAAGTTACTAAAATGAAATACAATACATACTTTAATATCACTTCCGCTGCACATGCATACGCATTACAAATTGTGCAAACTAAACTTATTTTGCACATAACTTCATATTAATTTTGAGATTTCCTCTGTTACGTCCAGAACAGCGATGATCAAAACGTGAACGGATATGATTACACACGAGACACAGGTTAAGAAGTACGGAGACGAGGGAGAGGTACTTGGCATGAACACTACAATTATTGGTAGTTCGTGCACATGCTGAACTGAACATTCCATAACTCATTTCCTGTCTATCTCTAGGTAGAATGTGCTATATTTATAATCAAGCAGTATTTCATTCGTCTCAATGGCTTTATTGCACGGAAGCAAATCGTTCTATATTAATTAATGAATAATATAATAAGGAAAAAAACCAGAACTCATTTGTAAGGTTACTTAAAAATATAAGAAAACCCCTTCTTCAAACAGATAAATCTATTAACTTAATGATTGAAACAAAACTTTAAACTTCAATTATTTTTGTGCATTTTTCTGATAAGGAAACAAAGTCCGGCAGAATATTGCACACTACAATTTTCAACTGCGCTATGCTTTCGTCCGTAAGGCGGGACCTGTTTTTGCATTTAATAAATGTAACTTGTAAAAATAACTGTTAATATAATTAGAAGAAAAATACGCTAATATCTTAGCAGAAAAAAAAAACGTTTTAAGCATAGGATAATGGAGTTTAATAGCTCGTTCCATTGTTACAATGCATATAATATTGAATCAGTTTTTCTATAATATTAGGCTATTATTAAATGAAAAACTACTAAATAACTGATAATAGGTAACTTCATCTAAAGATTAAAAAGCTTAAAATTGATATGTAGCCTATACTTCGTTCCAGAATGTCTGAAAGGAGATGTAAACATTGCCTCCAGAGGAGGAGGGAAGTATAATTGCCACTGAACTAATGGCAGAGGTCTCATTCCACGCTTGTCTTGAAGTTGGGCGAGGTAAAACGCTTCAGACTGCTAAACTTCAAGATCAAAGTGAAATGAGACGACTGCCATTGGTTCAATAGCAATTTCATACTTCTCCTCTGCCGGCAATATTTACGTCGCCTATTGGACATTATGAAACGAAGTATAGTAATTTTATCCTTCAAGGGAAGGGACGTTACAAATATTCATGCGCGTACAGAAGATTAAATTTATAACATTCACCGTAAAGTGGGGCTACTTAGACATCATTTTGGCACACTTTACGATGTAAAATATGGGACTTTTATATCAGATAGTCCACACCTGTGGAGTAACGGTCAGCGCGTCTGGCCGCGAAACCAGGTGGCCCGGGTTCGAATCCCGGTCGGAGCAAGTTACCTGGTTGAGGTATTTTTCCGGGGTTTCCCCTCAAATCAATATGAGCAAATGCTGGGTAACTTTCGGTGCTGGACCCCGGACTCATTTCACCGGCATTATCACTTTCATTTCATTCAGACGCTAAATAACCTAGATGTTGATACAGCGTCGTAAAATAATAAAATAAATATATCGGATATATTTATTCTCTCTTAACCGAGCCATCTGCCGTTTTGAAATCTATGAAAAACTATTGTACTGTACCCTTATACTCTCATTTTTCTCCAATATTTATCGAATACGAAAAAAAACTCAACAGTCGATCTATTACGTCTAAAACCACACTGATGATCCGCAATAATATCATTATGTACATAATATGGAGTTTATTCTCTCAAATGAATAATGGAGAGTATTGTGTATGACGTCAACAGAAGTGATATTCCTCGAAAGTTACTACAGTAGTCTTTTCTCCCTTTTTAAAGATTTGTACAAATATGAACTCCTTTCAGTGTTCTGGTACAATTTCTTTTTTCCAAATAACAAGTACAAGCTTATAAAGTTGACTAGATAATGTGTTTGCACCCTCTTTTATATATATATATATATATATATATATATATATATATATAATTTTATTGCTTAGAATTCCAAAGAAAGTGTCATTGAAGTGATTCCTATCCCATTTGAGATTGCTAAATGGACAAACCTTGTAGAATACGTAAATGATGTAGGCATATCAGTCTGAATGTCCCTCTGGGGAGACTCGCTTCCCCTTATCCACCTGTGACTTCTGCCGACCGTTTCGTTTCCTCCTGAACAATGTAGCTATCTCAGTAGTATGTTTGGGACTATAAATTTATCTGTAAGGAATTAACTTTGTTTCTTCTCATAGGAATTGAATGCTTAATGGACCACCTATGGTATGTGTACACATCATAATCGCCTATCGATATGCACAAACACAATTTCATTTCAAGTGACGTCACTGTTTCAAATCAGACTTTTACATGTTTTTCTTATAGTAGTGTTCTAACTTTTGCAACCCTGTGAACTCTCATTCCGAACAACAAAAGGGAATTGCGATGTCAGAGTTCTCTCAATATTTCTCTATCTTCAAAATGAGATACGTTCATCTGTTTTAGATTTAAACGAAACCAATTAGCATTCTAAAGTATGAAACAAAATGTAGGTCTTTGCTTTCATATATATTTGCAAAGTATGTTTTAGCAGATACTTTCTTCCCACTTAAGGGCCATATACACCTTCGGAAGTCGGAAAAGTGATTTTACTTTTTCTTTTTGTTGAATGAACTTCTCTCAGTAATACGGTGATTTTTTTTCGAATTTTGGTCTAAAAAGTGAGATTATGTCAAGTGACTTGGCCGTTTAAATATGAATACAACTTTTCATCTTCGGATAGTTTGTCGCTCAATCGTAGTAGCTTAAATTAATTTCTAAATCCGTTTACTTCATAACTACGAAACTTTTTTGAGAAAAACATATGACATTTTCGCATGCAAGTATATTTCATACTGGACAACAATCACTGCATTTAGCATGATCAATTTTTTGTGTGTAGTTATGGATCTGAAGATAGCATCATAATGCCGAAAACGTTTATCTCTTAATAAATGTACTATAGGACCTAACGCTATATTGTACTTAGATAAGCAAACAGGCTTTCCTCATATAAATTATTCCCGCTTATCGGTCAATCACCAACAACATTATGAAATTTCCTGTAATAGAGTTTAGTATTTATTAAGAGATAAAACATTATTTTTAGCCTGCTTTTATTAATTGAAGGAATATTTAGTTAAGTTCTTGTTTTCTGCCCAAGGGCAGGTCTTTCACTGCATTCTCTAGTCTTTCCTATTTTCCACCTTCCTTTTCATCTCAGCATACGATTCATAATGTTGCCTATCATTTGATATCTTCTTCAGTCCCGAACACCATTCCTTCCAGTGCAGTTTCTTCTTAGCCATGGATTAATGACGACTCAGACTACTCCGGCATGTTCCCGGCCTTGAGCCGAGCTGAACGGTCTGAAGCTTTTAGCACAGCCATAATATCAAGTTCACAACTTTTATGTTACGTTTTAATTTTGTGAATAATCATCCTTTAGTTCTGTTCAGGTGTTATCATCTGTGCTCTTATCCACTAATATTAAATGTAGTAACGTTGCAGGAGCGACTATTGAAGAAATTTTGATGGGAGAGCAATGTAGGAACATGAGTTAATTGATTCTCTTCATAGTGCGATACAGGTGGAGGCATAAAAGTGACGAGCAGTTTCCATAGAGACGAGAAGTAACGGAAAACTGAAGCACTGCCAGTTATGAAAAATCTTACAAAGTGATACATAAACTCAATCCTGTTTGTGTTGAACGGAAGCAGGAAATTAAACCTTTGACCAAAGTTGTGGAGAACTTTGAATTCCTTCCAATGTCAAACCTCCATGCTTTACATATTTGTTTGTGAAGCTCTCTAGTATTCCAGTCGGATATCATTTCCAGAGGAAGGACGTAGCGAACTTTTAAAATTATTTTATATCTGTTTTCAGTTCTTTTTTATGTTGGTGACTATCGTATTCCTCTTTACGTTTTATTACCACTTTTTCCAACTTCATAATTATGAAATTAAACAAACTAGTATGGAGACTCCCATAACCTGTCACTTTTTATCTTTACTTGAGATAACATCGCATACCATTTTGAAAACTTTGAACAAGAATCGGAAGTAGGTGGTTGAGAAATAGCCTATCCTTAATTTGTCATTTTCAGGATTATCTTAAATGCCGTAAATGTATGATACGGAACTTCCGTTTCTATCAGAATTTTTAAAACAAAGCCAGGCTAGGAATTTTATTATTGCAAGTCATAAAAATTAAATCTAATGCTGTTGTATTAACTTAGGCAATTGTTTTCAGAAGCCTTAAGAATTCAAGAATAGATGAAATCATTAAAACATTTTCTTCTTGATGTTACATGAACTGAAAAAGTTGAAGCTGATCCTGAGTTTGATACGAATGTCTGCTCTTGAAGTTCTATTCTGTTATATCACTGTTGAAAATGAACTTCCTAATGTCGTTCTAGCCTTAAGAATTAAAACTACGATTTGCCAGTAACGACTTCAAGTTCTTCAGAACTATAATTTAGTCAATAAACCAGCGCCAGTTATTTCACTCGTGTTTTCTAATTAACTGACCAAAATAGTAATATCATAGCTATAAACTAGTTTATCTTCTATTGTAAAGCAATAATTACTCTTTTCAAGGTTTCTATACCAATAACTTTTTTCCTTGGACCTTGGTTGATTTTATATTTAAGTATTATCATTAATTTTAGCCTACTACTTTTGCTATTGTTATTGTTTCAATGTATATTTCACTTCTGGTAGTGTGGAAAAGAAAGTCTTATGGCCTTAACTCTACCAGAATAAATAAATAAATAAATAAACTAAACTAAACTAAACTAAACTAAACTAAACTAAACAACCAACCAACCAACCAAACAAACAAAATTTTTTACTCTTATTATTACTTTCACTCTTATACGTAAACTCTACGCCTTTTAATTAAATTATTCAACTCGATAAATCATTAAAGTGATATTTTCTTTCGCTACAGATCATTGATACACCAAACGGGATGGGGGTAACGTTCACCTCGTTACTAAATTCTCAGTTTTCACCACACGAGTTATGTCATTTGATGCCCACCTTTTATTAAGATCACGAAGTTTAATGTTAAAGCAAATAGGCCTACAATATTTATTTTTACAAAATGAGTTCAATTATATTATCTTTTTGTCTCTTTGTCATTTAACACTGACATATGTAACAAAATCTGCCAGGATTAACTATATACAAAACTTCTTCCAGATAGTGGTCGTCAGCATTCGTTGAAATGGGTAACGGGTAAGCAGTGTATCGTAATATGCACAATCGTGCAGAAGGGATAGGGAGAAAGCATACCCGCTAGCAGCCACAGACAGATGCACGATAGTGCAATGTCTTATCCGCGGGTAAGCGACGCTAGCCCAAGGGTGCACTGTGCTGATGATCGCTGTTCTAGATGAAGTACATACTAGGTGTTTTTCCTATGTCAAGAGAAAGTTCGAATGTAAACTCGGCATAAAACGAAATAACACGTGATTCTACAACAAAACACGCGATCTGTGTCAGCAGTATCAATATAAAAGTTCAGAGACGAAATAAGAATTCTGTCATTATAAAATGCAAATCTCCTAAAAAAATATAATATCATATGATGATGACGATAATGGCGATGACTATGACGACGTCGACGATGATGATGATAACGATGATGAATTAATCGACTGTAGGTGCAATATGATATGTCGGAACCAATACAGAGTTCATTGTATTTGCAAAATATTAATTCCATAGAATCTATATGTCATTGAACAAAAGGAGACCTGGTTTTAAAATCAGCACACGTTTTTTGCTAGGAATCAACTAAAATTACAAAACATAAAACCTTCGCAATTCACTGTTATCGATAAAAGGAAAACAAATGAATACTAACGCATGCATCGTAGGGTAGATGTAGAAGGCTGGTTAAGCATTATCCATTTTCTAGTACTAAAGGACTTCCCATTGTGAATGCAAATTCACTGAAATGCTTGTGCATTAGCATTGTTATGGAGTACTGTATAGCAGAGTGCAGTACTGCGTCATGCAGTTCGTCTTGATAGAGGGTCGCAGTCGCCCGTAAACGCCGCGAGGCTCTATGTAGAACTAACATGCACTCCACAATGCACGAATTACGATTTTTTGTTTAGAAAAGTCTAATTGTTTATTTTTGACTCCTTTTAAGTTTTTGTGAATTGTCCACAGTCTCATTTTATAGCATGATGCCTAGATTTCCAGATATGAACTGTCCACTTGAGAAGACAAGGTGGCTAAAAGAATCTGTCAACAACTGTCCATGAAGCGGCATTGAAGTTGCTGTCCTCTGTAGAGGTCGCAGTGAAAGAAAGGGTGTGCCTCATTTGACTGACAGATACTAACCGCAATAGGCTATCTCCCTAGAACAGCCGTGGCGAAAACACGACTCACGAGCACATTGTGGCTCGCAATGATAGCTGTGCATTTCCTTTGCTTCCTACCTCCCCCAACCCCCACCCTCTCACTCACTGGAGTCAAACTCCGTTCCATTTGTATTTGTCTCTGACCTGCGAGTAGCGTATCGTCGCAATGTCTCTCTCGAAACCATGTACGTCTACGAAAAACAGGATGGGAGGACGCATTTTTTTGCTGCCAATATGATGAGAATATTAAAAGTATGATTTGTTCACAAATATTACGAGAAAACGGTTGTATAACATAAAACGGCATTATAAGTTACTACATGTTACTGATGAAACATTAAAAGGTTAAGTGTTATTATTATAATTACTATTATTATTATTATTATTATTATTATTATTATTAATATTATTATTATCTCTGTACATTGATCCTTTTCCAGCAGATGTACGAATAATGCGGTTAGATTTTCAATTTAAACTCACAGATTTACAATGTGATGTTAAATGAAAGCTAGATGTAAGGACTTGACATATGTTGAACTTTTCAAATATTTGCCAAAAAATAAATATCCGAAGCTTCGTTCTTTCCCTTGCTCTGTTGAAGCCATGTTCGCTACAACTTACGTTTGTGAAAAATTATTTTCAACAATGAAAATAGTAAAAACCAAATTTAGATCACGACTGACAGACAGATACCTTCGTGATCAACTACGACTGGCAGTAAGTGACATAATTCCTGATTTTGAATCTTTGTCGCAGAGACATTCTGAAGACAGTTAATTTTAGGTTGTGATATTGTTCATTTATTGTTCATTTCTTTCTTCGTTATACGTACTAAACATGTTTGTAGCCTTGTACTGTATAAAATTATATTTAAGTGCTTGACGTAAGAAAAATGGAAATCCGTTAATAAGTCAGACAGTTTCTTCACTTCCCCTTCGGGTGTCCGCCTCCCTCCATAGGTGCTATGCACGTTGCAGGTTACACAGTGGCTCGGCGCACGATTACATTTTCGCCACCGCTTGAAAGTGATCTTTGAGTGTTGGTTCGTATGCTTAGGTTAGTCCGTATAGTAGTCTCTATCCTGGCGGTCGATTAGTTGATAGAGTTGGCTTGGCTTGGCTTTTACGTGGGCTGGACCCGTCCAGACACGGCTTAGTCCATTGTGCGCCCTTATATGAGATGATTGTCCAAGTTCGACGGATGGTCTCGGTGGCATACATGAATCCGACCAGGTAGGCCATCCTTCCGTAGGCGAAGAGAGAACCGTTTCCTTGGGGGGCAAAGCAAAATCATAGAATCCCGATATAACAAGGTTATGAGGGACATTATTTACCTTCCCTCTTATAACTTGACCGTAGTACAGTATATCAGAATATGGTCATTTAATGAAGGCATTTTCGGGGGGGGGGGTATATTTCTTACAGTGTTACATCCATATCCACGATGTTTCGGACCGAGTTGTATAGGGCTGGAACTGTAGGTCTACTACAAATTATAATAGAACATAACTTAAAAAAAATCTCCCAATTTTTCTCTCTCATACACAAACACATGTATACAGCAATACCACTACGTAATAGTGCTAGCAGAAACTTTTTTATCTGAAGCTTACCTTCTGAAGATATCATATGAAAAGTAAATTCTAATTATTTTACTTAATCTCACGTCTTTAAATTTACACATTGTACCAGGATCACTTTTCATTTTTCTGCATTATTCTGCAGTATGTTATTCATATTTCTCCCAGTGGCGGCCTGAACATCTGCAGACTTCTAACACATGAGTAGGCCTACGCGCTGTTACAAAAGAAACATTACAGTGCTTCCATTCCTCAAATGAAGTATACGAATTTTTATACATTTAGAAATTTAAAATAAATATTAATGTATAGTCCAGACACATGATCTTGAAGACATTTATTCGTCACTTTGAGTACAGAAACTAATCATAAACAAAAGCAAGTAAAATCTTTTGAATTCAATATTTTATAATGTTAATAGAAAAAAAAAGGACAGACAAGTTCGGGAGGGCCGTACCCCCCCATACTCCCCCATAACTCCGCCTATGCATCCTGCCTCTGTTTCTGATAAAGCCAGGTCCCGAGTAGTGTGATAACCGGAGTCCCAAGCCCTTTCTGATCACCCGGCGCTGACACATGGGCCATCCTGCCTCAGCCTCTAAAAGAGCCAGGTCCAGTCCGCATACAATAGCCTGATGAACCCAGGGTCCGGAGCCCCAAGTCCTTCCTATATCTGCATCGGAAACCCGTACTACTCCCAAAAATTTCACACCAGCCTATTTTTACTTTATTGCAGATTAGAGATGAATTGAGGGGGGAGGTGAAGAGTATTGATGAATGATAGAGGGAAACGGGATTATCCCGAGAAAACCCTGTGCGACGTCTGCTTTGTCCACCACAAATTTGCTGGTAAAGTGGGTGGTAGAGCAGGTTTTTGCAACGGAGTGCAGTAGATGAATTTGTCTTGTACTATGCTAGTGCTGTGTATCTGACCTGAATGAATGCGTGTAAACAAATCGGTTACATTCACCGTCAGAATCTTAAATTTAAAATAAGAATTTGTTCGGGTTATATGTTTTAAGTTCATGATTTCATAATATATTAATCAACATAGGCAACGACTCAAATTATTACATTTTATTCTCTGCAAAAATGTTGGCTTGAATGAAGAACATGAATTTTTTTTTAAATCTATCAAAACTTTCACGGTCCCATGTAGAGAAACGTAAGTTTGTTAGTGTACAACTACGAAATGGGAAAAAACACTTTTTGTATCCATCTGAAATCTGACTAGTGTAATATGTAGCTAGTCGGCGATGTATGCAATGGAGGGAGAAAGGAATTGGCCAGCCTACCACCATTTTATCTTGGCCTAGTTGCCTCATAAGTGGTGTCATCTACTCTATCCCATAGTAACCGCTTTCACCTTTGTTATTAACGAAGGTCCAAGGCTAACTAGATATACAATATCTCTATGAATTTGTTCCCAAGAAACACGAAATGGTGCTGTGGAGTAACTGTTAGCATGTATGACCTATAACAAGCGGCCCCGGGTTCAAATCCTGGTTGGCACAAGTTAGCTGGTTGAGGTTTTTCCGAGGATTTCCCACAACTCCTTTAAGAGCAAATGGTGGGTAACTTTCGGCGCTGAACCCTGGACTCATTTCGCTGGCATTATCACCATCTCTCTCAGACAAGATAACTTAACCATAACAGTGGATAGAGTGTCGTAAATAAAGCAATTAAAAACACGAAGTGAATAATTCTGTTGAAATTTGCAATAGAGAAAGCGAGACAAATAATTTAAAACCTAGAAATTGGAAGCCTAACAATTAATTTGCATTCCTTGGAGGAAGTCTGGCCTTGGTTATACTTCCCTCTTAATATCTACTTCAGTGCCTAACAAACACAGATTCTATTCCTTTCCGACTGTTGCGGAAATCTTGGCGTCCTCTACAATCAATTACATAATTAAGTCAGTGCGATTCTCAGGGGGCCGTGGAAAGGGGAGCAGAACAAACCCACGCAGCTAGGTTGGATGTCTCGGCGTTTGTTCGTCTTGCCAAAGCGTCTGACAGATCGGTCTGATTAGACTATTGATTCAGTCACGTGATTGCACTCAGTAAATCTGTTAATCCACTTAGTGCGGATTCCTAAGCTTCAACATGGGGATTGTAAACAACCGACGGACGAATTACTTTTCTTTCACGGGAACAAGAACCGGCGTTCACAGATATTTTCTGTGTTTCCCTTTCTCCTTGCAAAATAGACAATAGAGGAAACAAACACTTCTCTTATTGCGTTTAGCCACTGGAAGTAACTATGGCGGTAGCGCGTTTGTCTGCCGATCCGGAGTTAGGTTCGGGCGTGGGTTCGATTCTCGCTTGGGCTGATTATCCTGTTAAGTTGTATGTAAGGTAATATAGTCTATAGCGAATCCTCAGCATCATCTCGCCAAATATCATCTTGTTATTATCAACTCCATCTTCGCTGAATAACCAAGTAATTGATACAACGTCGTTAAACAGCCAACAAAATAGTAACGCGCTTCTCTTCTTTTCTGCTTGTAGTTCAAGACAAAATCTTAGATGCTTTTACTCCTCGTCATGATTTGATCAACAGACCAAAATTGAAAGTTAGGTATTCCTGAATGAAATCTGTAGTTGTCAAAGACGGAGCAAGAATAAGTTTTGTGAGATTAAGGATGTGTGGCATTAAACACACCGACAGTAATACAGCTTTACTATGATGAGTATCTTTAAGTACAACTACGTGTGAGTGCGCCACACAAGGGGATTACTAAGAGAACAAGGAGAATGCTAAGAGAAAATGGGAACACAAGGAAAACTAGGGGAAACGAGGAACACAAAGTAGGGTAAAGAAAAAAGGGGAATACAGGAGAACAAGAGGAATACAGGGAGATTTAGCGATTTTTGTGGTGAACGTTAAAGAATACCGTCAATGTGATCTAATCTAGCCTCTGTTAAAACCATTTGTTTCTAGGACGTATTTTGTATTTGATTCACTAAATGGTGTACTGTCTGCCTTGCCGGCGATTGTGTATTTGGAAATTTCGTAATAAACTCCGTACAGCCCCGCGAGCCGATTCATTTTTATAATATGTCATGCTAATAAACATTGCCTTTAGAGTCAAATAGCAATCCATCCTATACAATATTTCATACGAAACTGCACTCAAAACATGAGCACATATGAAGGGAAATCGGGGAGCAGATTGGGCGGCAGACGGTAGACGAGCGTCGGCCTGTCTACATGCCGTAGGTCGGTAAACCAAACCAATAACAACTCTGTATGAGCGAACACTTACCCTCATTTCGTCTGACAGAATATGACATCTCGCATAGATCTTGAGATATGGTAGACTAACACCAAATATATGGAATACGTATCTTAAGTGTATTTATTTGCATAAGTTCAAATGTCATGTTGCATCCAAAAGGTAACAGAAATGGCCATGAACTCGTGCTCGGGTACAGTCCAGTACAGCAAAAGTTAAAAATGGCATACATTTTATACAGACATCAATAACACTGGTATGCATTTTGAAACATTTTGTCTATTGTTTTGCATCTGATAAGCGATTCTTAACAGATTTCTTGTGTTCAATTTTGAAATATTCTCCAACATTTTTCACAACCACATGTGTTCATACAAATCATAAAATTGTGAACAAATGCTAATAAATTAATTATTAAAACATAGAAAGTAATGAAGTTGTACAGTAGCTTTGTAAAAAGTCATGAAAATTATACAGAGCCATCGGCGTGGCTCAGTCGGTTAAGGCGCTTGCCTGCCGGTCTGAAGTTGCGCTCGGGCGCGGATTTGATCCCCGCTTGGGCTGATTACCTGGTTGGGTTTTTTCCGAGGTTTTCCCTAACCGTAAGGAGAATGCCAGGTAATCTATGGCGAATTCTCGGCCTCATCTCGTCAAATACCATCTCGCTATCACCAATCTCATCGACGCTAAATAACCTAGTAGTTGGTACAGCGTCGTTAAATAACCAACTAAAAAAAATTATACGGTATTAAACAAGAATTTAGCGAGAAAAAAACTGGACTATAGTTTCCTATTAACCCTCGACAATTACCTGGAGTCTTTTCTGACCCCACACCCTATTTTATTATTACCATACACTCCGAAACGTTCCAGTAACGTAGATATGCTAACCTTGGGTATTTTAGTTTTTTTTACAATTAAAATTTATTTTTTCGTAATTATATATTGATTATTTTTATGTTTATTGCTTGAGTTCGTGGACGGCGTACCTATAGAACAAGTCTTTATTTTCTAGTTACAATTATTTTGCAGTAATAGTGTTTGCTGTAAGCAAAGTAAACGTGTACTTTGAAAAGTGAACAAACGAAAAAAATACAGCATAAACTGCCATGTAGGCCATGTTAAAATGTTGTAGGTTCAAGAGTAATTATTTGTATTGATAAAATTAGATTTTTGTTGTTCTTTCTATAGCAGTAGGTGGTGAGACTAAATTAATTAACAAAATTAATTAATTAATTGTTTAAGCATAATTAATTAACACTTGATGCAATAACAATTAACTTTTTGTGATTAATTTCAAGGGAAGTGTTCTCTGGTAATTGAAGAATAAAACCTCATGCAGAATAGATATTCTGCCATTAAACTAGGCCTAATTTAATTAATTAATTATTTATTTAAACATAGTGAGTAAACTAATTGCAATAAAACTTTCAATTTGTTTATATTGTTTTGACGCTCTAAAATATTCCTAATTATTAACATCAAATACTCTTGGAGTCAAAAAGACCCCAGATAAGTAGCATGAAATTCTAGAGCAGCGACGTTGCGAGGGTTAACCGTTAACAACACTTTCATAATCTTATCTCATCATTGCACTTCAAATTTTCTCCTTTTTGATTTCCTCGAATGTTATTCAGAGCAATCCCTTTTCATTACCCAACAATCAGCCCCTCCCATGTTCTGAAAACAGTTCTTCACTAACTCCTCCAAGTAGATGTTGTACAGGATACATGATAAAGGGCATCCTTGTCGTACTGCTCTCCGTATTTTACTTCCTTCAGACATTTCTTCCCATATCCTGACTTTGACTCGTTGTTTCATATATAGGTTACTGAACAGCCTCCTGTCTTTCCAGTCCACAATAATTATTTTCTTCAGGATGTCCATCAGTTTGTTCCAATCCACTCTGTCAAACGCCTTAAAATAGGTGTAACAAACAATTAAGCATGAGAAAATTAGCTCACCATTCATATAAGCTTACTGTATTCAGAAAAATAATAGCAACCGCCGTGTTGATGTTATATGCTTTAACAGGAAAAAAAATGAAGCTGAAACAATTTTCTAACGCACAATAAGAGGAAGTTGATGTTGAAAAAGAAAACATCTGCGAGTCAGCTATTCCTTATTTCCGGGATAAATACAGTACTAATATAATATTAGACTATATTAATCACATTTCCTTTGCAGGTCTCCTCTTTGTAGCTAGAAGCACCACACCAAAATTTGTAGTTCAGTTGGGAGGAAAATATAAACTTGAAAGATCTCTAGAGGTAGAAATTGTGACAAGCATAATCACGTACAGTACGATTATTTAGTCCTGACAGTCGTCGGCCATGTGCGCCTGGGTCAGGCGAGTCCATTTAGTTATGCCAAGGGGTGTTTGGGTTAGTCACTCGCTTGCCTTTGGAGCGATCGGATGTCATGCGTGCTGGAGAGCGGTAGGTTTCTAGTATTGCATTCATTTACCAACCGCTCGCCCTTATCTCTACTCCGTAGCTCTCCCCACTACTCATATTACTTCCCCTCTTTCGCGTCGCCGAGCTGTTAGGAGTCTGTATTCTGTACGGAGCATAATAGTGTTTAATTATTAAGAAATTTATTACTTACATTCTCTGTTCAATATTTTACCTTTTATAATTATTTTTCACTTCATAAAAACCATTGTAAGAAATTGTTTTAGTATTCTGTCTCTAAGGGCAAACCCCTTGTGGTCAGATGTATACTGTAAAATAAATGTTAATACCGGTAACATATGAGAGTCACATATAAAAACTTTTAAATTTTGTAACAGTTAAAAGAATAATAAGAAATAATAATATAAACAAGCGGATAATGGAGCTGGCTTAGCCTGGCAGCAGCTCATTCCGTAACGGGTGCACAAAAAAACCTAATTTGACTTAAGTGCTTAGAGATGCTCATGTCCAGCCTGGGAAGCACTTTATACCTTTTTATGTCTGTCGCTGTGTATTGAACACCTTAACCAGAGGGAAAGCTTCTCGTCACAATATAACTTCAACTTAAATATGACGCATCGCAAAAGTAAACTAAAGTTTATTCAATTTCCAATTCTTATAAAAAACCCTAAGACACAAATACAAGATAAATAAGGAACAAACTAAGCTCGTACGTGGTTATCATTATTCAGAAACGAACTTAATATTTCCTTTCGAAGTTACATTCAAAAGCTGCAGTGAGATACTGTATATGCAACTGCATTAAAAACTATGACAAGCTACGCAGCAATTACAGCAGCTAGAGCGTGTGTCCACTGAGGCAGCATATATGCAGTTAAGAGTCCAATCGTCAACTACTGCGCTGCATACCGCACCGAGTGATATTTTCTGCTGTCTCCGGGAATTTACTCTAATTATGATTTAATTCTACAGGATGAACCGTAAGTAATGTCACTAATTTAAGGAGGTTATTCTTTAAGATATTTAAAACGAAGAAGTATAAGAAGTCTACAATTTAATTTTACTCGTTTTTGCTTCATTTTCGAGATAAAAAATATTTTATGTGAAATATTTAATAGCGCATTTGAAGAAACCCATTGATTTAATTCCCAATATGCTCCCTCAATTTAAGAGAGCAGTGTATTATGATAATAAATTATTCAAAGAAGTTTAGTTTTGTCAAGATTGTGAAGAAATTTGATCCGAACAAATGTAAAATAATTTGGGTTCTGAAAATAATTTTACAATGTTACATTTTTTTCGAATCAAATTTCTGCATATTTAAAAGACAAAACTAAAATTATTTTAGTCATTTATTGTCATAATATCATGCTCTCTTAAAAACTGACTGAAAATATTTGGAATTAAAAAAATGACTTTCTCAAAACACGCTACAAAATGTTTCATATAAAACAATTCTATCTCTAAAAGGAAGCAGAAACAAGTAAAATTGTTTTAAACTTTTTAGAACTATCTCAAAGAATAACTCCTGGACATTAATATCATTACTTACGGTTCACTCGTATAAATAACATAGTTTTTCGTCGCCGTTTGTGCAGACGATGTCTAGGAAGGAAAATAAATTATTGTGTAAATTATATTATGAATGAGATAACAAAAATGAAATATTTTTTTAATTAATCGAAAATTAAGAATGTATTTTGAAAAGTGACACTAGGTATTTTGTAAGTAAATAAATTTTTGCGCCACTAAAAATGCAGGCTGATCCGTTTGGATAAAATAAAAACAACGTAAAATATTTACTACTAAACTTTATTTGTTGAAACTTTGTGCATACAACACTGAAAAATGGGAGATTCCTCAGAGCTCAACATGACCCCCATTGCGCACCCTGCAGAACTCATAATGGTGATGCAATTCAACCCATGTCCGTTGTAACATAAGAGGGGTGATTTGTTGAAAAGCTTAAGTAATTTTTACTCTCAGATCATCAGTGTTCTTAGTTTTCTGTGAATAGACAATGTCTTTAACAAAACCCCACACGAAAAAGTCAGGAGGGGTTAGATCTGGGGAGTTTGTGGGCCAAGCCAAGAGATAGCTGCTTCTCGTACTGGGTTTCGCCTGCGACCTCCTGCAAATTTTTTAAACACAGAACCTGTTTCTACAAATGTTCGATACACAACATTACACAACATTATTTATTTGCATTACGCACACCATACTCACGTCGAAATTCTTTT
Organism: Periplaneta americana; assembly: GCF_040183065.1. Taxonomy (NCBI): domain Eukaryota; kingdom Metazoa; phylum Arthropoda; class Insecta; order Blattodea; family Blattidae; genus Periplaneta; species Periplaneta americana. The sequence goes on along the minus strand of NC_091125.1, from coordinate 90,896,900 downwards.
AAAACACTCAAATTTAGCATATCAAAGAACACATTGTGCTCGCTGTTGATTTGTAGTAGCCATTTTAACAGTAGCGGCTCGCCGTAAAAAAATAGGTGAAGTGTTGTTCATATACACAAATGCATTAACAGTTTTACCAATATAATGAGTAGGCGTACGATTCGTAAATTACGTGAAATTGTACTAGTTCTAGAACACATGCAAGCAGGAAAACTAATTTATTTCAGGACTCACCCTATTTCTTACATATCAAGTCAATCCTCCTATCTTTTAAAGCAGAAAACCTGTCGATGATGTCTTCATAAAATGTCTAAATTTAACACTGAAGGAGGACAGTATAGCTATATGCAAAACTATGGGGCTAGTGATGGAAGTTTCTCCTGTGATGTAGCATTTCGGGTGAAATTTTCAAACAAAAAATCTTCTTTCATTGGAAGAATTCTTTCAAAGTTATTTTATACAACTTCTCTATTTTCTTAGCACTTTTTGGAACTGTAGGTCGTCAAGAATTTAAAAAATATATTTTATCCTCATATTTAAATCAACAAAACTACATTTCTAATTAATTACAACTGTGTCATTTTCGAGATACATATTTCGCACTCATTTATCAACATTTTCTATGTACTGGCACCTAAGTACTCGTATTTGTATAATAGCACTATAGTATACACTTAGATGTAGGATTAATACACTATATACACTTATCACTAATATACTCTAAATACATTAAATAATAAGTTAGTATATACGTGCATAGTATTAAACTACATGACGTGTACATTTACGCACGCTTTAAACATTCAAATACAAGAACTCGAACAAAACTGGCCAGCTCATGAGAAGGAATAATACATGCCGCGGAAAACAACTTTTAAACTTTGCGAATGTATATGAGGTGTATTCCTGACTATTACACTTTTACTACGTCACATTACTTTCGACCAATAAAACGATACGAAAGGACGTCTTTCAACCAATCATGGCTGCTTATCGCACAATTTTATCGCGTTCCTAGCATTTGTTTAATTTTATCGCGTCCCTAGCATTTGTTTATTTTTATCACTACCCTAGCATTTGTTTCTTTGTTTGCCAATATTTCAAACTGCACAGGTCTGGACGTCAAAAAAAAAACAGAAAATTACAAACCACTCCAGTCGATGCACAGCACTTTCAAATATGACTCCCATTGGCATTCAAAAACAAGAATTAATAAAAATCACTGGTCATATATGAATAGCACCATTCGGAAATCCTGAATAAGTTGAGGGATACACCATGTAACATCAACGAGTTCACTTATTTTACGCACACGTCCAATATAACATCAACTGAACCACCAACCACTAAAACATTCAAATTTGAAAATTGTACTTTCAATAATTGTTTCTTTTAAAATTATTCATGTTTATTTTTTATTTCATCATCGTTAATTAAAACGTTTCTTGTTTATTTCATCATCCCTAATTAAAACTTTTCTAATATTTGTTTATATTATTTAGGTTATGTTTGTTATAGCTTCTGCTATATGATATATGGATAGTCACGTATCAGAGATTATTAAGATTTATTGAAAATCATCTATCAAGTGACGTTGATTACTGGGATCCGGATGATTGAAGTGGACTGCAACTGTTTTAATAAAAATGAAATTGAATCAACAAAGCCTTCTTGACTAGTAACAGTCCACAAGGTTCAATGATGATTCCATAGTTGGCACAACTGATACCGGTAACAAGAAAACATAATCATAAAACACTACTGCCATCTAGCGTAATGTTGAGATGGTACAATAATACATTTGAAGACAGTTGTATTTTCGTAAGCCAATTAATATTTTATTGTATTGGAATACTTTGTTACTTCTAATATTTATATACTTTCTTCTAATCGTGTAATAGTCAATTAAATCCCACTCGAGTTTTGATTTTCTCTAGATAAATCTGCTCGTGTTATCGATAAAATCAAAACCTCTAGTGAGATTACTGTTGATAAAATAACATAGAGCCAGCTAATTTACCACTGCAAGGGTGGCTGCTTGGACACAGGGAATAATAATAATATAGAGAAATGTCCACTCAGGTTTGAGTAGGCCTATTAGTTTTTAGTTTCACGTTTCAATCTTTGCTATAGTCTGTGATTGTCCTGGTTCTTATCGTGCATGTTACGATGTGGTATTTACTGCACTTCTGTCCACATAATAAACACTTGCAGTTTTCTGTCGGCTCGTGGAACTTCTTGTTGACACATACCTTTGGTGAAATCTCTGTATGGAGAGTCGTGTTGTGACGTGGCGCTGTGTGTTGCATTCTCCGGTCCATCTGTCGTCCATCATTGGACACAGGGAATGAGTCAGGTAGTACATACTGTAAAATTTCACATCCCTTAAACAATAGCCCCCGGCCTTGGAGACAGCTTCAACCCTTCTCTATTATTAGTACTGTTAGATCTGCGAACTGATTACTCCACCTACAACAAGTGTGAGAGTTATCCGTAACTGAACGACTCAGAAACGCACTTCCATCATACAATCTTTCTTTAGTACGTGACGTCACGTTACCATGGAAACCAAGTGCTGTATGAGAATGGGAACCCAAATAATTTCAACTCTACAGTATTGTAAGTTCTAATAGACACCGCTCGGCGCTCGTAACAGTTGACTTTATTCTATTCAGCTGACGGTTACAAGTACTATTTATATAACTAAACACTGTTCATAAAGACTGAAAAGAAATGTTTTTTTTATTTTAGAGACACGGTACCGGTAATAACTAGAATTAATTATTAATACGAGATAAAATTGTGTTTTACACATAAATAGGTGAAGTGCTACTTCACCTACTTCACCTGAATAACCGCCTCTGCATTTTAATCATCCTTTCAAATTATGCAGTGTTGATTGTCATATATGGAAACACCCATGTTTTAATCATAATATAACCAGCAAGAAATTTTTCCTACCATCATAATAGCTTTATAATAATAAATTAAAATTATTCATGCCCACGCGGATCAGGCTGTATAATGTTCACTGTCTACATACACATTCATTATTATGTCGTGCAAATGAACTAGAAAAAAGAAGTGCGTAGTAAATAAATTCGATTGTAGCCAGTGTTCAGTAGTGTTTGCGACTGCTGAACTGTAGCTACCTCGCCCAATACCATCAGCAACATTACCATCAAGTGCTCACGCAGAAATTCGACGCACAGGCAGCATTTTTATGTGGCCACCTGCATTCCATCAGATGTAGTGCGTTTTTCCAGATTCACTCTCCTCTAGCTTCAATCAGCATTTCCTGCTCGCCTGACCGTAACCTCACACTCCGACAGACAAAACAGTGCTCACTGAAAAGAATTGAAAATCGTGTGGGGATCGAAGTACCACATACCAGTACTACCAAATAATCGTTTTGTTTATACTGTCAGGCAGTGTTATTCGGGCTTGGTGCTATTTGATGTCCTGTGGTTTGTGGCAGTAAGTGCAGAGATTCAAAAGTATGATATTCTCGGAGCGCTCTCCATAATCTGTTTTAACAACGCTGTATCTACAATAGTTATCTATAGTCCATTGAACTTACCATAACCAGATCATATTCTTCGAAATGTGTCCTAGGATTTATTATGGAATTATCTGATACTTCTCTTTACAGATGGGAAAAACGTCGGAATAACCCAACCAGGTAATCAAACGGGATTCGAAGCCACGCCCAAACGTATCTTCGGATCAGTAGTAGGAAAACGTGTAACCATGTGAGATATGCCGGTGTCTTCAGAAAATGTTCAGGCATATTTACACCTGCGTGTGACATTGTCGGCAACAAAATAAAGTTAATAAACGTCAACAACAACGTAAAAAAGTATTTGTAAATATTGACAACAATCATGTTGACAACAAACAAAAGTATTTTTCCTACAGTGACAGGTAAACAGTAAGCAAAATGTTGGAAATATTATTTTGACAAAATTTTATTGTTAAGGCACATTTACTCCGGTGCAACGTTATGAATAGGGACCGTATACTGACGCAGGTTAGTTGTTCATAGACTATATTTGGCGTCTGGCACAGGTACTATCAGGAAACACTTGCATCTTGTTTGTGCTCCAGTTGACATTGTGTTCATGATTCAAAACTAGACCTCGAAGACTGTTGAAAATGCATTCTAGTGATGAAGATTGATATTATGATGGCATTTCCTACAATTTATATTGTTGGTTCATTTATTTATTTCATTTATTTTTACTGGTACTGGCTGAGTTAAAGCCATAAGGCCTTCTATCCATTCAATCAGTATAAAAATATATAGCAAATATAAATAACATCAATACAGGAAACAATGGAATAAGAATAGTAATAATAATAATAATAATAATAATAATAATAATAATACTAATAATAATACCAGGAGCAAAATGTAAATTTGTTTAGTTAAATGTAACTCTAAGAGTTAAACAATTACAATTTAGTGTTAGACGAGATAATTTGGATCGAAAGAATGATTAACGTAATGAAGGAAAATTGATATATTAAGAATTAATATTCCACAAAAGTTATACTTTAAAAAAGACAAACAGTCTTTCTCACAATCTGCTTTTGAAAGTAGTCAATGTGTGACTATTATATTGATCGAACATTATTTACACAATTGTACACAAGGTAAAAAATAATTAGGCTATATTATTATGAAATAAAGTACCGTGCATTAAAATACACAACATTATACGTAAGCTTAATTGTGTAAACAATGTTTGATCAATGTAGGCCTACATTACTTATTATGGTGTAAATAGTAAAAATAGCGTGTTCTAGTCTACGTAGTGTAAATAATTTTTTTAACTCTTAAGTAATTTTTTATTCATTTAACTAGCTAGCTAGTGAATACAAATTAAAATTATAAAACAAAAATGTTTCTAGCCACTACCGTAAGAGTCAGGCTCGTGTACGGTGTGGTCTTAGCCAATAATACAACATAAAATTTACAAGGACAGTTTACTAAATACAGTATGTAACTTAATTCATACCAATAAATAACAAACAAGAGCAAAATGAAGAAGAAGAAGAAGAAGAAGAAGAAAGAGAAAAAGAGAGAAAAAAATACATTTAATATAAATTGACAATCAGACAGAAGCCAGTGATATTCAATACAAACATGAATATAGTCAACAGAAATAAAAGGTAAAAAAATACACACATTTGTTAATATTATAGTATCTTGCATAATTTTACAAATTTCTTTTTTAAAAGCTTTAATTTTAAAATATTTCAATTTGGAAAATAGATTGTAATTTTATTATAAAGTCTTGGGCCGAAACTAGCACCATGTTTAAGAGCTTGTATGACATTTAGGCTCAATTAATGGGAAAGTAGACTTTTGTCTTCGAGTACGATATTCATGTCGATTAGATTTATGTTTTATTTGATTTCTGTGGTAGTAAGTTAGTAAACTATATTTATAAATTTCTTCAATAGTTAATACTTTAAATTTGTTAGGCAATCCATATTTTTGGTTAGACAAATTTTTATTAATCTTCTGTGTAAAAAAATTAATGGATTAAGTACAGATGATGGTATTCAACACCAATTTATTAGACCATATTGTATTATTGATTGTGCTAAAGCTAAAAATACTATTCTCAATGCCTCCTTAGTGATAAAATTTCGAAGTGTTATGAAAATATGAATTGTCTTTCTAATACTTGTACACATAAAATCAATTTATTTATCCCAACGTAAATGCTGATCTATAATAATTCCTAAATATTTGACTTGTGTGGAAGATGTTAGATGTGGGCAATTACAATAATTATTTGTTAATTCATTAATTAATTTAAATTCTAAATATTAATGTAATTGTTAAAATGGTCCATGTTTTGTTCTGCCCTACTTGACGAAAAAAAAGTCGCGTGAGTCGTCAGTCAAGTGCTTGGCTTGCTAGATGGATGTAAGTCGTCTACCTAAAAACTCCAGTAATACTTAATCTTGTAGCCTCCTGGGACGAAGTACGGTTCCTAGTTATGAACATAGTTATCGACATTACATTTTGATTGATGCTCAACATTTTGTGCTTTAGTCTTGTACATTCCATTTCTTGATTACTACTTAGGTATATAGTCGAAAATGTAAATTTACAGACATTGGCCGATTTTATGGGATGTTAAATGTGAAAACTATTGCAGAAATTATAGAAACATGATGCATAACCAGAAATTTCAATAGCGTTGAGTATGGAAATAGTTGAGGTATAAAACAAAATTAAATGTGTAGTAATGATAAAATTTTATCGAAAATGTAAATTTACAGACTGTGGCCGATTTTATGGGATGTTAAATGTGAAAACTATTATAGAAATTATAGAAACATGATGTATAACCAGAAATTTCAATAGCGTTGAATATGGAAATAGTTGAGGTATAAAACAAAATTAAATGTGTAGTAATGATAAAATTTTATCGTGAATTTAAAAAGACGAAACACAGAAACTATCAGGAGATGGAAAGCAAGAAGTTTATTGCTCAAAGTGTTTCAAAATGATAGCGTAGGCTATATTCCTCTCTCAGCATCCTGAATTGAGAAAAAGTCTGACAATATGATTGATTAAGTTCAAACACCTTGTTGCAGAAAAAATGTCCAAACATCAATAACATTCACAGGAAAATAAAGAACATAATTATTGCGAAGCAAGATAACCTATAATGAATAAGTATGTACTCGAATAGAGCACCAGCGAATCCAGAGCGGCATCATGTTTATCTGTTTATCTGGAGTTGAACTTGATCTGATTACCAGGTTGGGATTTTAAGGAGGTTTTACCCAACTGTAAGACGAATGTCGGACAACTTCATAGCTAATCCTCAGCCCTAATTCTCCAAATACCATCTCTCTATCCACAATTCTATAAACACTAAATAATTAACCTATAATAATTGATACATGGTCGTTAAATAACATAGGTATACAATGAAAGAAGTATGTGTACTTAATTTTTAACTTCCGATTAATTAATCTCACTTCAGTCTCAGTTTCTGTTTTCATTACTAAGTGCGCCTAAAATACAACCTTCTTTTACTCGCAAGATTTTTCTGTATAATTTTCTGTTTATCAATGACATGATATGATGGATGTTTTTGCTTTTAGGTATAACAGTACGATATTGACATTGCACTCAACATCTCTCTTAAGCTGCCACGTATAACCAAACTGACCTATATTCCCGCTTGAGGGTACTTCCTTACAAATAAACTCTGTGCTCATCCAAAACTCGCGGCTCGCCATAAATTGAAACATCTCTACAGTGAGTGGGTGCATGAAATTGAAGGTTCGCAGAGCCAAGTGTGTATTATTTTCTGAAGGAAATGTCTAACCTATCTATATCCAGTATTCTCTTCCGTGCTCCAGTTTCATTCCTCTCTATTTCCACCGATATGTTTCTAAGTTTATGGAGTGTAATAACTTACTGCTTTAAGTTTTTCATGTCTGCTTTGAGTGTCTTATTTCCCTCCTTTCTTTTTATGTCATATCCTTGATCTCTCTACTCCATAATTTATGTAATATGTAGCCTCTTATTTAATCATGTTATTTTCCCTACCGTTGCATTTCAATTGCTTCCAATATGAATATCCCGCGAGACATCTATTACAGTAGCTAAAATTTTTCTTCTATGGTTTCGTACTTCGTATAGTAATCGTGTAAACGGACGCCCACCTTTCCATATGTCAGTTCGCACTCATCTTAGACCAGGGATGCAAAACTGTGCTACAATTGAAGCACACACGTCATAAGCCGGAACATCTAACTCATCCCTTCCCTTCAGCCCTCGCGTCAATTTACGATGGGGGTAGAAGACAAGAGTGAACAGTGTGTTCGTCAGACGTCACACAAATGTCATTGAATGCTCCGGCTTTGTGAATGGGGGGACGAACTCTTACCCCAGTATTCCACCCCTCTCTTCCCCAATTCTGCAACCCTGTCTTAGACCAAATCACCTTATAATCGTCACTATCATCACTGGTACTTCCCGTGTATATTATTGGTTCTGGTTTGATTTTTCGGTCTATTTTTAGTCAATTATGTGCTTTTTTTCTGGATGGATTTGGTTCCTTAAAAGGTTTTGTTTTCTCAGACTAGTATTAATTTCTTTATGTAACTTTTTTATTCAGGTTTAACTTCCATTTTGTTTTTCAAAGTTTTGCTTACATCAGTGGTTCCGTCGACCTGGTTGGCGAGTTGGTATAGCGCTGGCCTTCTATGCCCAAGGTTGCGGGTTCGATCCCGGCCAGATCGATGGCATTTAAGTGTTCTTAAATACGACAGACTCATGTCAGTAGATTTACTGGCTTGTAAAAGAACTCCTGCGGGACAAAATTCCGGCAAATTCGGCGACACTGATATAACCTCTGCAGTTGCGAGCGTCGTTAAATAAGACATAACATTTTCAGTAGTTCCCAAATTGGGGGTTGCGACCCCCAGGGAGAGTTAATGTAATAATAAGTTAAAATGGGTCGTGACATGATTTACAAATAAAACAAAAAAACACCTTATTAACATATACTTACCATGCGTTCAGAAATAGAAACAATATTCAAGATGATAAAAAAAGGTTCAGTAGTTATTCCTTGAAGTAAAAAATAATTTTATTAACATGAAAACGTGCCTGTTTTTCAGAAAGTAGCTCTCACATGAGGACTCCGTACTCGATATATACATACACACATATATATATATATATATATATATATATATATATATATATATATATATATATATAATGATATCACTTTCAACTTCAATAAGATTTCTCGTCTTTGTTTTGAAGGCAATCATAGACGAGAAGATTATTTTGCATAAATATGAGGTTGGAAATGTTATAAAAAATTTAAGAGCTTCTTTTGCAAGCATTCTTTTGATCCACAACTGGCAACTGGTCTACACTCTACTAAAAAGCCTACTTTCAATATTCCATTAGTAGATTTGTACATATTTAAATAAATTTTTCCTTTTTTTTTTTTTTTAATTTCAGCCAGTTAAATGCAACTGTCCAAAAATGGATTTACTCGTACTATCTAACTTTGGCTGTCGTATTCTTTTGAGTGTCTTCCGGAAAATACTCAAAAAGCTATTATTTGAATTCTGAAAACTTAATTGCATGTTCGCAAAAACAAACTCAGTATTTGCCGTATCATACGTAGCTAAATTTTCCACTTAATGTGCTGGAATGCATCACATTCCTGTAGAGTTCCTATAGGAAAGTTCCTTTTTCAGCCACATGTATAAGCAATTTCACAGATGTAAATTAGTTATCAAAAAACACTTTATGTCCTTCATGCTCGGAAACTTCACCTGCATTGATTTGGAATAACATAACGCTGCCTCCAATTCTAACTCCTTTTGCCTGTTGTAGGCTAATCTTTCCCAGTGTACACTAGAAAAGTTATCATGTATCCACTAGCAAAGAGCTCAGTTCTTGAAACCAAAACGTATAGATTTCTCTCTTCTGAATTGTTTGGCATAATGATTACCATAATAATTAATCATACTCTCGTCGACATATAAGTTTTCGTCTAGTACGCAATAGGTTCTTGAAAGCATGGAGTGATACGAATTAGTGTCCTGCAATATTCGAACGTGAGAGAGACAACCATGACATTACAAACTTCGTCCTATTTCATATGAAGAAACTAATAGCAAGGTCTGTACTAAAATTCTTAGGCAGTTAAAACATGAAGAGTTGGGTGTGGAGGACAGCGAATATTTTTGTAACAAGGTGGAACAAACACGAAATGCCTCTTTTTCAGAGCGAACATAGGCGAATATCGAACTTCGCCAGACTCGACAAATTTGAACCGAACATAGCGCCTGTAATGCACGACCTAATACGAATACAATTAGTGTTTAGCATAAATAATGAGTCTGATTTTCCCCATTTAGGTTCCTAGTGAAAACAAGTTGTATAATTTGGTCCATTCCTTTCTACTTCACTTTCAATTGAGACTGTCATTGAACTAAAAGAAGCAAGTAAATCTGATATGTCGTTGTCTGTATCCGTGTTCATCAAGAGCGTCCACAGGAGGTAGCCAGTGGTAGCAATTTTTACGCGTTTTTTTTTCTCCACGTATTCGATACATGTTTTCTCAAACCTTCGGTAAAAAATCAACAAAAGCGAGTGCTTTAAACTATGAATGCGTGCACAAGGTAATTTAGATTTCCGAACTGGCCATTTTTATGTTCAATTTTCTCTCTCTCTTCGTCCATCCGTTTCCTATAATTTTCTAACCATCTTGCTATCACTGAGATTGGATCCTGCGGGCGCCCTTGGTCTCCATTCCATCATAACATAATAAATTAGCTGCTCTTCAGCCAATGTATCTTTATTTTCAATAATTTCTAAAATCTGGCTCACATTTACGATGAAAAGACTAATGGAAATAGTATAACATCTTACATATAAAAATTCCATTGTAAGTGTATACAGAACATACGGTTCGTTTTTTCGGACGTTAAAATTGAACAAGAATGAAGATTTTTATGTATTTATTCACACTGCAAATGTGTAAATACCCGGTGTCAGTGGTAACTAATTGCGCTCAATAATGACAATTAGTAATAAATACAATTAATATTAAATTAATAATAATATTAATAACAATAGTTATTAATAATAATAATAATAATAATAATAATAATAATAATAATAATAATAATAATAATAATAATAATAATAATAATAAATGAAATAACAATAGTAAAATAATGGAAGTGTTACCAGTAATGCAGTCTATTATCAAAACATTAGGCCTAAATTTTTATGAAATATTAATTTAATTTATAAATTTCATTACATCTTGCGCACAACATCGTACTGCTTGGTTCTATCTTAACAATGTGTATTCTCCCGCGCCGTGGCGTCGCGGTCTAAGGCATCCTGCCTAGGACTCGCGTTACGGAATGCGTGCTGGTTCGAGTCCTCATGGGGGAAGAAATTTTCTTATGAAATTTCGGCCAGTGTAGCCTATGGGACCGGTGCCCACCTAGCATCATGATGCACTTGGGGAACTGCGATAGGTAGCGAAATCCGGTTGCGAATGCCAGCTATAACGGCTCGGGGGATCATCGTGCTAACCACACGATACCTCCATTCTGGTTGGATGATCGTCCACCTCTGCTCGGCATGTGGGCGTGAGGCCAGCAGCCGACTGGTCGGTCTAGGCCCTTCACGGGCTGTAGCGCCACGGATTATTATTATTATTATTATTATTATTATTATTATTATTATTATTATTATTATTATTATTATTATTATTATTATTATTCTCAAGCTGAGAAAACAAAAACTGTTAAAATCAATATAGCTAATTCTTTGAAGAAGTAATATATCACATTGTAAGTGAAACAGCTCTATCACTGTAATTCGTACAAGAAAATTCTCGTATGTCCGATTTTTCTGCTACTATGCCTTAAACCATAACGAAACATAGTTCAACTTTTCAGCGTGGAAAGATCATCTGTATGTAAATAAAGATAACAATTTCTCTTTTGTCATGCATAAGCTGCTCTGATCTAGGTACCTAAAGCAAGTCTTAAACCGCACTGTGCGCTCTTTCGGTATTGTTTATCTTGGTCTGCTATAGTGACGGATAATCAGGAGAAGGTTTGAGTACGAAAAACAACTAAATTATGCCTGTTGCTTTAACAATTACTTATTCATATCGATTTTCATTTGTTACCGTACTATATTTTGATGGTAGGAAGCTTTATGATGTTCTGTGTATAAATCGCAATGTTGTGAGGGATCTAGTTTTAAATCCATGGAATAAGAAACTTTTACGATGCCCTCAAGCTATCCTTGGATACGCACTTAGTCAGAGAAGATCGCATTTCATCGTTCTGTCTCTAAACTTTTCTCCCTTGTATTAGAGTTGAAATTGCTTCCGAGTCATAAAATGAAGTTATGTCCGGCGAGGAAGAAATAGGAAGCCTTATTACAAAGAAATAAAGGTACCTTATATTACAGTGGTTAAAATATGTTATTAGCTTTGAAATTAATTAAAATTAAAGACAAATAACGGTACATATAAATAATTTTGTTGCGTGTATGATTTACCGCATATTTACTCCTTAACAAATGTTAGGTGTAAGATAATTTATTCATAGCAATCAATTTCATGAAGATCTATATGAAATCAACTTCCACAGTTACACATTTACACGTAATAACCAAGTAGAACTAACAATAAAATTGTATGCAGCTTTATTGCGGGTGACTTAAATATATACATTAGTGCTTCAGAGGAATGATCATTTACAGCAAGACTAAACTTGTAAGAACCCTTCCTGTTAGACACTACTTTTAAGCTATATAAATGTTTAACTGTTGTTTAGAAAATGTATATTCAATTGTAGCCCTAATAACTGAACTCTGGTGACAGTTTATACCAGCATACCACAGTAGAACGCTTACTGTGATTACTTTTGTAACTGAATGTTTTCGCAACATCTGAGTAACCCAGAAATCACACTCTGAAACGTACCCATCAATCTGCTATATACACTGTTTGATGAAACTGTCTTTGTTTTCTTCTTTAACTGTACAAAAGTTATAATATACAAGAATATAAGAATACATTACTTCCTTACAAATGGCTTTTAAAGAACCAACAAGTTCATTGCCGCCCTCACATAAGCCCGCCATCGGTCCCTATCTTGTGCAAAATTAATCCAGTCTCTATCATCATATCCCACCTCCCTGAAATCCATTTTAATATTATATTCCCATCTACATCTCGGCCTCCCAAAAGGTTTTTTTCCCTCCGGCCTCCCAACTAACACTCTATATGCATTTCTGGATTAGCCCATACGTGCTACATGCCCTGCCCATCTCAAACGTCTGGATTTAACGTTCCTAATTATGTCAGGTGAAGAATACAATGCGTGCAGTTCTGCGTTGTATAACTTTCTCCATTCTCCTGTAACTTCATCCCTCTTAGCCCCAAATATTTTCCTAAGAACCTTATTGTCAAACACCCTTAATCTCTGTTCCTTTCTCAAAGTGAGGTATAGGCTAACAATATATACATTAATATATATATATATATATATATATATATATATATATATATATATATGGAGTGTGATTGTAAAGCTCTGAAACATGAGAGCTGATGATTTTCGAAAAGGTGAGTAAATTTCATTGTTCCGAATTTCGTACTTATTTCAAACCTATTCCGCGATGTAAAATGCTAAAAATATACTTACAGAAATGAAGGGAGTTACAGGGAATTTCCTTTGTTCAAGAGTTCTGCGCCGAATTCTATTTTCTTTCTTTCTTTCTTTCTTTCTTTCTTTCTTTCTTTCTTTCTTTCTTTCTTTCTTTCTTTCTTTCTTTCTTTCTTTCTTTCTTATATCCGTGTAGAGATTTTTAACATTCGATCTTGTTGTTGCCAGGTAGCTAAATGAGTCAAGTAAATAATATGAGGGGAGAAGGAAACTCTCCACTTTACCCCATTATCTCTTGTTGCCTTATCGGTGTCACTTATGAATTCAGACCTGTCTTCGGAAAATTGACTAAACTACAACAACAATTATAATATCATTGCTTTTATTCTGGATCTTTATGGTCACCCTCATTGAGAACAGATTATTTTGCTAAAAAATAAAACCTCCTTGAAAAAGAATTACTACCACCCAGCACTGCAACCTTGTAGAAAGATATTTTCTGCTAATCTCGCAGCTAGGCGCATTCCCAACACACACTAGCTGAATACGCTGAAGTTCGGTGTGTACCTGGGTTTCGTAGCATGCGAATCCTCTTCTTCCTAAACTGGACCCCTCCGCGTGTCGCTAACTGGTAATCGGAGAAAGCTATGGGATAATAATGGATGGAGATAGTTCGGAATGTTGTTGATGCCTAATGTGGAGAAACGAGAGAATCCGAAGATAAGCCACAACTAAATGTATTCTTATCCGCCGCATGAGGTGTTTATGGACATTTCATTAACATACAGTAGAACCCCGATTATCCGTCATTCTATTAACCGATCGGCGGATTATCCGCCTGCCTTTCTCTCGCTCTTTACTTTCTCTTTCTTTGCTGCAGAAAAAATGTAGCACTATATTATATACATTATATTATTAGCCAATTTTTGTACAGTGTATTTATTCTTATACAGTAGGCCTACTACTGCCGGCAGTAAGACCAGTTACCTGAAGGTGTTTCTCCCAACTTGTAAAATAGTCACTACCTGCTTTCAAAAAAATGGTCCCACTTCCGCACAATTTATAGCAAACCCTTGCCGTATTCAGTCCTTGTCCTACTGTTTGAGTGTCCGGTACTTTACATCTTCTATGTAAATGTATCATCCACGGCTGTCAAAAGTGTTTACTAAATATCGAAATAAAAATACAAATAATTGAGAGCTTTGGGAAAAGAGAAACCGTGGTTCATTTCGCATCAGAATACGAGATTGGCGTTGAAACTGTGCGCGATTTAATAAAAAAACGAGGATAAAGTGTATAAAGTATGTAAATTTACAACAGGAGACCTCTGCAATTCCAACGTTTCCGCGGAAAAATATCACAAGGAATTTCCTTGAGCCGTATAAACTCATCGTTCACAACAAGAATGAATGATCGTCTGGTCCACTATCGAGCGTGTTAAACACAGCACCACGGAGAAAATTACAAAGGTGTAATATTTACTTAATTCATGAAAATATTGTATGGTAGGGATTATCCGATTTTTTCGATTAACCGTCCAGTCCACCCCCTTCATTACCACGGATAATAGAGATTCTGCTGTATCTTAGATATGATTGGGACTCGAACTCAGACCATACTATCGTTGATATGGAGAGATGAGAGGAAAATTTTGTTAACACAGCATCTAGAAGTAAATAGTACGTAACAACGCCACATTCTTATGGCACTAAAGTTTCCTTAAAGGTCATTCATTCGTCTTGTAATGAATGGTTTTTATCCCGACAGTTCCACTTATATACAGGTTGTTACAAAAGTATGGGTACAAACTGCAGATGTAAGTAGAGGACAAAATCCTAAAGGCAAAATGTCCTAATATACTTAGGTCGGAAAATCAGCCGTTTCCGAAATCGATGAGGTTATATTATGTTTCGTCAATACAGATGCTCTGGAGTAACACAACATCCGATATGCACTGGGGAAAGAGAGCGTTATAACATCATGTGTTCAATATGACCACGGTTCATGATAAGGCATCAGCACGTTTCTTCATCGACAACAGTAAACGTTCGAATATTCCTGACATGTCACTAATGCATTGACAATCATTTACAATGCGTTCCCGGAGTTCCTTAACATTATCAACAGGCTGGAATATTACATTTCAAATATCCCCAAACAAAAATCCAGAGGTTTGAAGTCGGGGGACTTGTTAGGCCATGGTGTTTGTAAGCCATGGGCGATTCACATATTGTGGAAATTTGTGCTTCATAACAACTTTCGAATGTAGGCCTACAAATGAAAGTGAGCCGATGCATGTACCACAACAGCTGCCTTTCCCAAAGAGGCACATCATCCAGAAGATCGCGTAGCTCATGTAGGAAAAATGGATTACGCACGACCATTAAGTATGCCAGGTAATAAATGAGGTTTCAAATGTATGAGATGCGTTCAGCTGGTGACCACAGTGATGACATATCTCGGAAATTGTTGATTCCTGCCTTATGTTTATTAGAACTTTTACCCTTATTTCACTCTCCTCTACTCACCCTGCTGTTTGTACCTATATTATTTTTTAAACAGCATGTATAATAACAACAAAACTTCTTCCAGTTGCATTTCAGCTAGAAGTCCAGTAACTGTCAGGTCTCTACATATTTTCCATTCATGTTTAGAATGTTTCACATCATTCACGATTTTGTGATGTAGCTTTGTTAAAATAAAAGAAATAACATGAATCATCATTTTTGACATGATACTCGGGTCATATATTTTATACACATTGTAGGTACATAATTTCGACATAAAGGTTTGTAGGATATATGAAGGATTCAGAGCCATAGTGGGCCAAGCGCCATTTATTAAAAATCGGAGAAAGCAGGAGTTAAATTTAAATGAATACCATAGTGTAATGAAGATTGACATATTTAGTTTTAATGGGTATGCTTTATATTACTTGCTATATGTTTCCATTGAATTATGGTAATAACTTCATTTTAACCCTTGTTTTCTACGATTTTAGTATATGGCACTTGGTCCACTATAGTTCTGAACCCTTCATATGAAATAATATATGTGATAGATTATAATAGTACATTATGCAACGAGCCTATAATGATAGTAATTAAGAAGCGAGTATGGATGTTTATGAAACGAGCGCAAGCGAGTTTCATAATTTTCATACGAGCTTCTTAATTACCATTATAGGCGAGTTTCATACGACTTTTTATGCTCGACCATATTTCTAACTTGAAATTATTCATTTTATTTGTATCTAACGGACCTTGAGCAATACCTCGTAAATTGTGAGACGTGCGCAGACTCGAAAGTATTGATTTTTTCCGAGGAAAAGATGTTCACATTGACGTTGATAGCCTATAAGAACCTACAGAGTAAACTAAATATTATCTTTGATATGACATTGAAATTAAATTAGACATTGAAAAGCGAGGTGACAAATTGAATTTATTTGAATATTATTTACAATTAACGCTAATTATTATAGTAACAGAACATAACCTTCTGCGACAGTATTGGATTTCCAGCCTCCGTGACTTTTCGCTAATTCTCTTTTGATTGCATATCCGAGAATAATCGATACTTGCAGTTTTATAACGGTACAAAGCTGACTTGTCATTGGCTGAGGTTTTAGAACGGTACAAAGCTGACTTGTCATTGGCTGAACATCTGTACTTTAATGAGTAGGTGTACTTTAATGACATGCATTAAAGGACTGCTACCAGGTGTATAATTACTACATTTCGGCATGATCGAGCATAAAAGCATTATTCAAATTCATTGAGTACTTAAAGAAGACAAAATGCATATTATTTTTATTTAAAGGATTTGAAGGGCGAACTAAGTTTGTGGACCGAAATTCTTCAAATTCGACTGTCTATTTCACAAATATCAGGAATAGAGAATGCTTTAATGAAAATAAACTCTTTGACATTCGTCAATTTGTCTTAATCATGACTGTTGAAACCTATCTTTGAAGTTCTGTGCTAATTTAGTTCCGTTTTCCATCAAGTGGAACTTACTAGAATTACCAACGCCAAAAAAGCATTGCATCAAATAGAGGCTTTCACATACGCAGCACATCCGAGCCACTGTCACAGTCGAGGTGGTCTCCATTGAAATCAGTGCTGCTAGTGGCGGTACTTGCAACACTAAGTTGTAGAGTGTAAAACGGTTCTTCAATTTATTCTTTTCAGCTTTGTATGAAAGATTATCATAGAATGACAGCTTCAGATCATACTGCGGCTTGTGCAACCATACGTTAATTAAAAACATAGTGAGTTTATTTCCTGTTCCCTACTATTCATCCTTTGACAACTGCACGAAATATATTGGATCCAGTACGCCGATAAGGGACATGCGTTACAAGTTACCTAATGATCCGTTGCGGAGACTGTGAATAGTTATGCGCTTGGTCGATTGCTCATGCAGTGGAACTAACGAGTTCTCACTTCCCACGTACTTTCTATTGGCGTGATGATGAGAGATAAGCACCACAACTACCATCCATGTACAGAGAATTCATACAGTAGCCAACTTGGAACTTGATACATACTTTAGAACACCAGTTTTGTGACTCATATGAGAGTGGCGTTCATGCAAAAAATTCACTCGACTTATTTCGAAAACAGAGGAAAGATAAGTTCTATAGTCGGTTTGTGATCAACATATTTTACATTTCATTCCATGTGAGGAAAGTTAGAAATAAAAATTCTTGGAAAACCAATACCATACTTGAACAATCTAAATATTGTAAAAGGTGATACTATTAACAATTTTATTGAGAAACTGAAAAAATATCCAAAGTATCAGATATTAACAGAGGTGGAGAACTTGGAAGGCAGAAGGAGTTAGAGAAGAAAGGTGAATCAACGAAAGAAGAGAGTGGGGAAAGGAGAAGTGAAACAAGTGCGGAAACTATAAGGGGAGGTTTAAAAGATTTAATCAAGTTAGGAGTGTGGAACGAGGGTAGCAGCAGGGAAGGAAATGCAGTATATAATCTGAGAAAATGGTGTATTAGTGGGGTGGAATAATATCAGGGTTAGTTATGTAATGTAAAAATGGATTTGAACGGATGCACTTTGTTAAGGTTATGGAATTGTTTTGTTTAAGACAAAGTTATAAATCAAGCGAAACCAATGTTCTAGGGTGCGAGCGCTAATGTGACTGTGTTAAAATTATTTCGACGGTGAATTTAATAATAGGTCATGTTTTCCTGAAATGGTCAACAAGTGTTAGGTCTTCTGTAGTTAATAAGTTCAGAGGTACTTATGTTATGTACAGGGGAAAATATTTAGTTATGAAAAATGTGGGTTTGAAGTTGAATGAAAAATTAATATAAATACCTATTAATGTAGCTGAGATTAAGAGAAGTGAGGTAGGTTAATAAAGTGTGATAAATTAGAAAGAGGGATAAGTGAAAGTGAAAGGACATGAAGACATACTTAAGAGAAGGTATTAAGGTCACGATTCATCTGTTTCAAGCTGTAAATATTGTAAGTAAGGGAATATTGACTCGAATTCAGAAATGCAAAGTGTCAGCAGGATCGAATGTATATATACATATGCCATAGTGTTAAAAAATTATTACATTTCCTTCAAATAATAGTTATTTATATTGTATTATTTAATAAATGAAATATCACATATCTCAGAACTTATTTGTCTGTTCGTGCTTACAAATAAAAGTGATAACTACCCTCCAAAATTTAGATAATACCTACTTGTGAGCGAAATGTAACCACTACATTTTAAATGACGAATCGTAACATTTTCATCTTCTTGTTCCTCACTAAGCGCGGTGGCAGCTACTGAAGCGACAAGATTGGCTCCTCACATAGACTGGGAATCAACACAAAAAGGTGAGTGGGTGACCAGATTCACGATGCTGCTGGGTTTGCTTTTCTGAATTTTCTCAGGAGATATAATATGTTTCGCGAGATATTGTTGCCTGATAATCCAGGATCGAAATTCGGCCGAGTCCAAGTGAATTCTATGGTTGACTATGTCGGAGAACAATTTTTCAGGCTACTTCTATTAATTGAAGCATTTCAGTAAGTTCATATTGACATGTTCTCACAAAACATGTTGGGTACGTCTGACAAGTCAGATGTTGAAGGTGAATAGAGATCTGACCAACATGGCAGAGCGGAAGCGAGCAGAAATAAAGCAAGGCTGGATATGAATTGATATATAATACAATACAATTAAATATAAAATACAAGCGAGTGTAAATATAATATATAATGTAATAGTAATAATAATTAGATAAACTATGATTGAGTAAACTGAATATAAATAACAAAACGTAATAACGGCCAAGCTACACAGAACTATCCTGGAGGTACATTTAACTGTGCCACATACAATATAAAATCTATATCGACTTGTGATCAAGAAAAATACTGTATATAACCCTGTGCAGTATTACAATACTTTAGATACTGAATAGGTAAACAAGAAGATTAATGTTTCTATCAAATTGTAGTTCATATGTCTATACATTGTCACTGGAGGAATCTCAAGCTACGATTCGAACTGAACCAGCTCCCTTTGGATTACTGTTTCGCTTGCTGTCGCCCTTTCGATTATTTATTTACAGTATCTGTTCCCTTGCTGTCAAACTTCCGAGTGACTGTAACTTAAAGTTCTGTTTTCCCCTCACCTCACTTACCTATGTGCCTGTGCTGCTACTACGTAACGGATATGAATGGAATGACCGTTGAAAAAGATAGCGTTGATGGATGTGAGCCGACTGAGCCGACTGAGCTGACTGAGCTGGCATCCACTGCTCAACATATTTAAACCTTTTTTCATATCCTCTATAATACCAGTAACCACTTCTGGTGGGCTCGTGAACTGATAGCTAAAGAAACGTATGTAAATACTACACTTGTAATAAAATCAAATGCATGCAGACTATTACACTAATACGTGGCGATGACATTGCTCACTAACCCAGAAAAGCTTCTTCGGGTGTAGGAAAGTGTACGTCTCGAATGTGCTATTCTGGAACGTGTTTCAGCGAAGGAGGTGATAAGATGACGACAGTCGTAGAGCAACAGGTTGTTAACGCTTCCTCTTACATACTAAACAGTATCTACGAGAAAGTGTTCCACATGTGTTCAATATAGCCTACAGTATACATAGCTATGAGTGTTGCAGTTTGGAAGATTTAATGTATGGACGTCAATTGGATCAGTCTCGTTAATCAAATTTAGAACTTCAGAGGTCTGTAGTTGAATCCTCAATAATGTCGATGATTATCATCAGGGAACGGATTTATATGGACTAAAAATATATGAAATATGTAAATATATATGTAGTTATTTTTACCAAAATATGGAATTAAATATGGATTTTTACCAAAATATGGAATTAAATATGGACTTAAAATTATAAAAAAATGACTATGTACGTTAAATATTGGTACATTTTAATCAAACTAAACAAAAAATATAATGGACGTACCTTATCTTCCAATGTAGTTTCAACAAAACACAATTTTTATTGTCTGTTACCATAACAATAGGTTACAAACATTTCTTTCAAGTGCTGAAAAGTGAATCTTCTTCTATTGTCTCTGAGGATAGATTTATACTGACTAAAAGAGCGTTCGACGTCACAAGAAGTAACTGGTACATAATTCAATTTCACAATGTCTGCTGGGGATAAGTCCAAGTTAATCTTCACTGTTGATTCACCACTCATCACAGCAACAACCTTTTGTAGTTCTTCATATCCAGGGTTTTTTGAAAGTACAGTGTCCACCTTAGCTCTTACTGCATCTGCAACTTTACCTCTACCACGATTCAGTTGTTCCACAGTACTATTTATAATTTCAAAACTTTCAGATAGTGAAAGGTGCCTATTTTGGAGACTTTTGAGCGTTTTTATGATGCATGAAAATGTATGCTGAATGTGAGCTAAGTCATTCTTCACACTTATGTCACAGGTAACTGTTTTCGCAGTATCAATTGAGACTGCATCTTCAGAGTCCAATGCAAGGAGAACATTGTTAATAGAGTCTATATGTTCGGCATAATATTCAACTGCTTCTAGCCATGTACCCCATCTAGTTAAAATTGGCTTTGGTGGCAATGGAATTTCAGGGTACATTTCTTTCAACACGTTAACTCTACTGGGAGCTTTGAGAAATACTTTTTTCACTGATGAAATCAACAAATCTACTTTAGGGAAATTGTCTCTGACCACTTCTGCCACACGATGAAATGCATGCGCCACACAAGTAAAATGAGTCAATTTAGGATATACAACAGATAATGCTTGTCCAGCTTTGACCATATAAGGGGCAGCATCGCTAATAAAGAATAACACATTATCGTACATAATACCCTTTGGCCACAGGATACCCATAGCTTCGTTGAACAGTTTAACTATAGTTTTGTTATTGCACTTTTCTAGAACATCACAATGTAAAAGAATTCGTTCAGAATATTGTTCACTTAACAAACCGATAACTACATTACCAACAAGTCTACCTTCTTTGTCGGGAGTCTCATCAATGGAAACCCAAATTGAACTATCTTTAATTTCATCTCTTATCTTCTGTATTGTCTCATCGTAGATGGATGGAGCATACGTCTTCCTAAGTGTTGACTCATCCGGGATTGTATGTTGAGTATATTTTTCAAGGAATTCCCTGAAGACCTTATTCTTTAGTTTGTAGAGAGGAATATCAGCAGAGATGAGAGAACGGCACAGGTCGATGTTAAACTCAGATCTTACATTCGATGTTGTTGGTTGTGTTAAAAACAATTGTCTCTGCTTGGAATTTAGTTGTTTGTTGGCCTGATGTTTACTAGTTGTAATGTGTTGTTGCACCAGGAACTTTTGTGTAGATGATACTGCACACTGACACAAATTACAAAATAATATTTTATTGTCAGTTGATAAACCATCTTCTTTAAATTCTGAAATGTAACTTGTTAGTTTTGATTTTAAATTGACTGAATGACGTACTTTTGGCATATTTACCGTCTTTATAGTATGATTTACAAAACTGAACCTATGTGTACTCTGACTGGCATTTAACTGTTGAGCTGCACAACTGAAGTCTGTTAAAAATTTTAAATTAAATTAATACAGTTTTGTAACTTACTTTCCCATTGTTGATAGGACTGCTAATTTTCAAATAACTCTGATGTTAAAGGGATTACTGAACATGTGTTTAAATCTCTATTGTTGAAATGTATTTTTAAAAGTTAATGGAATTTTGTTTTGTTTTATTGTTAAACCTAATATAATATGGACTGTTTTATATGAAATATGGAAAATATATGGAAATTAACGAAAATATGTACTAAACTCTAAAATATGGAAAAATATGGAAAATAAAAGTAGGATTTTTCAACCCTACACATTGTGAAACATAAAGATAATGCAAAATATAAATTATATTAGCTTTATAAGTAAATATGTATTTACATATAAATCCTTTCCCTGATTATCATACTCACTAACGAGTATTAAGTCCGTAAGATAGAAAAATAGCCAGCCTGCTATGATGGGAGGGACTTTTCTTATAGAAGCGATCAAAATCTTTGGAACGGTTTATTTTGAAAGAAAAGAAAAGTCGCCGAGTATCGTAACATAGATATATGTCAAGCACAGAAGCCAATTTGTTTTTGACTGGGAGAACTTCAAGAAAAATGTGCCGAATTGAATTTATAAAAAGGGATCTGTAGCTTAATTGACATAGACTTAGAATCGTACATATATACATACTACACTAAATATATAAATTTCTTAATGCAAACATATGAATACATACATACATACATACATACATACATACATACATACACCTGTGGAGTAACGTTTAGCGAGTCTAGCCGCGAAACCAGATGACCCTGGTTCGATTCCCGATTGGGGCACGTTACCTAGTTGAGGTTTTTTCCGGGGTTTTCACTCAACCCAATATGACCAAATGCTGAGTAACTTTCGGTGTTGGACCCCGGACTCATTTCACCGGCATTATCACCTTCATCTCATTCAGACGCTAAATATCCTAAGTTGTTGATAAAGCGTCGTAAAATAACATACATACATACATTTTTTTAGTAGGTTATTTTACGACGCTTTATCAACATCTTTGGTTATTTAGCGTCTCAATGAGATGAAGGTGATAGGCCGGTGAAATGAGTCCGGGGTCCAGCACCGAAAGTTACCCAGCATTTGCTCAAATTGGGTTGAGGGAAAATCCCGGAAAAACCTCAACCAGGTAACTTGTCCCGACCGGGAATCGAACCCGGGCCACCTGGTTTCGCGGCCAGACGCGCTGACCGTTACTCCACAGGTGTGGACTACATACATACATACATAGGGTAAAAGTCATCTAACTGTGCAGATTGAAGGGGCCAATAGAATACATGAAAATATATACAGGGACATCATTTTATTTTTACTAACATTTTTAATATTAACTTGTCTATACCTTTAGAGAGCCGGAAACACCGCTTGCTCCCCCCTCCAAGACTGGAGTTCGATGATACTGGCGAAAAACACAAATCACTCTACTAGGTATAGGAAGGAAAAAAAGTAGTTCATCCATTTACGTAAACTAGGAAATATCGCGATTTTGAATTTGATAATTTTCATTAGGTTTTTCTTTAATCAAAAAACCAGTACTGTATTAAGAATAAGTGTTTTTACTCACGAAGTGAGTTATCCATGCGAACGTATTCATTATGTAGTGTATATTATACTGTCTACAGCACATTAGCGTACAATATAGAGAAAGAGGTTAAATTGAAAAATAATCATAATATGAATATTTAAACACAATTTTGAAAATGGTGGCCGTTCATTTCGATACAGGCTTCAGTTCTTTTCTGCATATTATCGTACTAGTAACTCATGTTGAAATAATTCTGTACCTACTCTACGTACTGTAAATTCAATCTTCACTTCTGCCCGATCCGAAAATATAAAATTACTCAGACATGCTATCTACTGTCCGTCCAAGCGGTTATGCCGCAGGATTGTAGAAAGGGAGGAAATCACGTGACAGTTAATTACTTAACGAGGCCCTTTTATTTAAGTTAAATTAAACAGCTGTATAATATTACGTAAACTTCCAATTCCTAAGAGAAATTAATGTTTTGAGAAAAGAGCTAAGACAGCCCAGCTTTTACAGAGGGGCGAGCAGAAGCAGGTGGGGGAAATCGGGATGCGACGTAGGCAAACGGACAGTACCTGTGCGAAGATATGATTCAATATTGAAAGCTCTTTCGTCACTGGAAAACGCGAACATATTTCTGGAACGTACTATACTCAGTAACTCAGTACTGCTTACTATATGCGGCCTTGGTTTTGTGTGGAGTTGGAACTTCATTAGTAGAAGGGGTGGGAGTGAAGTACATTCAAAAACTCAGGTACAATAAAAATTGAAGTAAAAATAAAATGATGTCCCTGTATAAAAAAAGTTATTACGTGTTTTGCTATTAAGTGCATGATTAATTAGAAAATTAGGCTGAAAGTCAGTATAGTTTGGCAACAGCGCATCGCCAGCCCACCCAAGAAAACACACATGCACTCGGTCTGAATAGTAGCGCTCCGTGCGTTAGTGACCGCAGTGGGGTTGTCACACTTCCTAATGGCAGGGAAGAATGATATATGCGTTTATCTTTTTATTTAATTTAAAAGAAACTCGTTAATTTAAATAAAAACTGCAAATGTATAAATCAGTTTTTGTAATAACAAGAGTAAAATTCAGAATCATACGAATAGTACTTATCGAGTAAAACAACGTTAATGTTGAAGGAAAAGTTTTTTTTCGTAGAAAAGTAGGCCTACCTATTCGTTTGAGACTACGATGACATTATTATTATTGTTATTATTATTATTATTATTATTATTATTATTATTATTATTATTATTATTATTATTATTATTATTATTTTGTAATCTATCCAAGGAATAAACTGTTAAAATCTGCACACACATGTTAGTTTCACTCTGTATACATACATACGCACGCACGCACACACACACACACATACACACACGTACGTAGAATACATAGTCTGGAATCTCTCCGATATTCTCCTATACAGTACATAGGACCATGTAGTTTTTCTGCTAAGTGACCGTGTCACCGCCCTGCCAACACTTTGTGTGAACTGTCTGCAAGCGATAGGGAATCAGTGGAGCGCGAGACCCAGTTAATTGTTTGCGGCGGTTTGGAGCAACATTACCATAATTAGATTTATGCAACGCTTTTGTGGTAATAAAGGACAGGATACTCTTTGCAAGAGTGACCTAACTCTCTGCAAAATCGATTTCTGAATATGTTCCAAGAGATTCCGAGTATATTTGTCAAAGACGGTTACAGTTACTAGAAGTAATCTCTCCCCAATAAATTTATCTTCTTCCCTGTAATGAATCTTTTAAATTCATACATGACAGTAAGAGACAGGATTCAAGTACGTCTTTCATTCCGTGAATGAGCTCGGTATTTTTAAGCGAGATTGCGGACTGAAAATCCCGAACATAATGTGTTTTGTGGCAATACATATCAGAATAGCTCCGTGGTCCACTCAAAAGTCTATAAAATTGATGCGCTCAGAATAATAACGCAGATAGCAATCGACCTCGAATTTGGAGATATACTCCTGTCATTTACCTTTCATACGATGAAGTATTAAATTATTTGGGATATGCCAAATCTCTCATATTCCACATTGAAAATTAGTCCTTAGTGAGAAAGAAAACTTTATCAGTAAATAAAATAGTGACATCCCAACTGTGTGGTTTTCGTTTGCGCCCACTACAGGTTCAAGCCGGTGTAGTCGATATGATGGCGTCCACTAACTGTTTTACTGAACAAAACAAAAATGTTCATACTGTTGCTCTTCGGATTTACTTAAATGAATGATTTCGATTCAATCATACATAGATTTTTCGCACTAGGACACTCATACATGGCATCAATAGGGATTTTGCAGCTATTGAGAAGAGCAAAATGAAGATAAACTGTGTGTACTGTACAGTCCCGACCAGTCCTGTAATGTCATTGAAGCAGAATAGTAAAAGCCCTTTCATTCTTTATAAAATGAATGGAGACGATTTTATTCATATTAAAAAAAGTATTAGTTCCAAATTTTTATTCAGAAAAAGAGAGATATTGAGTGTGTACCTCTGCTTTTACCTGAGGCTACATCTATGATTGTAGAACATAATAATCCTGATATTGTAAAGTTCCATTCACATTATTCAGGCATTAACTTGTATCAAATTGTTAACTTTAGGAAATGACGTAAAAGTTCGGATGTTTCATTGTTTAAGTTACAGCATAAATACAGTCGGCGAAGAAAGACAAAAATATGTTAATTTCAATGATTTTATGAAAATTAAAAAATATATGTAATCTATAATGATTTTTATAAAAATCTTATTCATGATGGTGGTAATGTTGCAGAGGAATGTGAAAATGTTGAAATGGAATAAGACTAGTTAATATGATATATATATAAATAAAGAAAAACTCATCATTATTTAATTTTTACTTATTTCCATATATTTTAACGAAATATCACAAAAACAGACGAACTACTAATGACAAAGGCTCAAGAATTTACAGGTAAACATTAAACATCATATTTAAGAATTCCTGGAAAAAGTCTTAATAATAAACATTCACAGAGCTTCAAAAACAATCATAAAATATCATTTTTCTCTAAATGAACTTCGGTTGGGATCTGCCGTTATTATTCTGTGAGCGCCTCGATTGAATTCATGTATTTAAGTGGAGCAAAGGCACTATAGCCAGGCAACATTCAAAACTTAGGGCTTCGTTGTCGACTTGCGCATGACGTCATATTTCTAGCATAGAGTTCAATACTTAATCTCTACTTCAGTCTGACCGTTAGGAACTTTGGTTTCTGCGCACTATGAAATGTTTATTGCCGCGCTATAGAAAGATACTGCTGGGACATCACCTACTAATGATGAATAATGTGTGATTTATTGTCTGTTCATCGTTCATCCTTGAGTTCGATTACCTCTTTCTCTGCCTGCATCGAAAAGCTGCATGTAATATCCTTACACCATTCATTATTAAATATTGGATACCAATGAAGACAATGTCTTCTTTCTTAAATCGTGAACGTTATGTAGATCTACATACGTGACGCTCGGGTAACTCAGTTGGTGAAGCAGTTGGCTACAGACTGGAATGTCCCGGCTTCAATCCCAGGTAGTGGCGTGATTTTGCCCTTGCCAAAACTTACAAAACGATGTCGAGGTCCACTCAGCGTCCTATCAAATTCAGTACCGGATCTTTCCCAAAGGCAAAGGTGTCTGAGTATGGTGACAATCCACCACCACCACCACCACCACCACCACCACCACCACCACCACCACCACCACCACCACCATCATCATCATCATCATCATCATCAAACTATCACGGCATTTACGAATGTGACAAGTTCGTCTCTTCATAGGATGCTCATAGTTTCTTCTATCATTTGGCTTATTATTGATAATTAATTAAAATTTTATCCTTGTCCATTATTCGTATATGTTGGATCTAGTTACTTTCTTTTATATGTCTCTTATTTAATGTGTGTTCAGTTCTTGTTTTTTTGTAAATATCTGTTGTATTTAGCTATTTTCCTTTAAAATGTAACTTTCGCTGCTATGATTTTTTAATTGTCTCGTTGTTTCGAAGTCCAGATTTCGCATCCATATAGAAGAGTAGGCCTTGATAGTGTGTTTTATAATTTTAATCTAGTTTATTGTAATGTCTTGGAGGAAAGGACAATTCTATTCATGATACCTGTGCTTGCAAAATATTATGCCAGTTTATTGTTATTTCTTCCTTCATTTCATGGGACAGTGTGCACCCGAGGTAATTTAAAGTGCTTATTAGTTTTGTAATGTTGTTATTTATTACTATCCTGGGATTTATGGGACCTACTCCTCTAAACATCATTCTTTAATCTCGTCTATAGATATTTTAAAAGACGTTTATGTATACTTTTGTTATGAAGTATGAACTGTTATAATGAGTATTCTGGATCTTCCATAAAGATTTGATTATAGGTAAAAAGAGTGTTTTAAGATTGAAGTTGCTTGGGAGTCTTATTTATTTTATTTTACTGCTATCTACTCAAAGATAATCCATTCAAATAGATGTTAAAGGGTGCTGGTGATAAGGCGATCTTGTCTTTTGTCTCTGTTAATGTGTGCAGATTTTTAAATTTTCAAATACAGATTACATTTTTTCCTCTATTTTATTACCTGCTAAAGTGTATCTAGAATATTTTGTATTGTGTGGATTTTAAGTAATAGTAATACTGATCTCTTAATTAAGGTTCTCTTATAGCTTTCTTCTTCTTAATGGTGATGCTTTCAATTATTATATATGTTTCTCTTTTCAATTAGTAGCTTTAATATAAATATTCCATCTATACACGAATGGAATTTATTATACAGTGTGTCCGCAGAAACATTCCGGGGTTATTAACTACTATAATTCTGCACTATTTGTTTTACGAAATTCATACCGGTGTCATTAGAAAGAACAGCTCAAAGAATTTCAGGAAATGTGTAATTGATCATTGTTGACCGAAACAACAGATGGCAGCACAAGAGGAAATAAAAAACGCCGTTTCCACTATTTCGCTTGTTATTAAAGCATTGTTGGATACAAGCAAATTGTGTTAAATGATCTGAATGTTAAATTTTCAAGTCTTTGTGAATTCTGCAGCATTTAGAGGGTTATTTAGGTTATGGCGAATCCACAGGAACGTAGTTGGTGTGTATTGGAATATCATAGTACTCGGAGTGTATTAAGAGTACAGCATACTTTCAGACGGAATTTTCATCATGAGGCACCTTCCGACAAAACGATTCTGAAGTGGTATAGAGATTTTGTAGAGCATGGATACGTATGTGATAAAAGGAAAGTCCATTCAGGGAAACGGCCTGTCAGTGTGGTAACTGTGGAACAGGTGCAGGAGGTGTTTGTACACAGTCCTCGAAAGTCTGTGCCTAGAGCTAGCCTGCAGTTAAACATTTCTAAATCCACCTTTTCTAAGGTCCTACGTTCTCGTCTGCGATTTCACCCCTACAAACTGCAATTAGTGCATAAGTTGAAACCTGATAACTATACAAAACGACGTCTTTTCTGTGAAAATTTATTGACACTAATGGCGGATGATGAAGACCTTTCAGCCAAATTCATTTTTAAGTGACGAGGCAACGTTCCACGTCAATGGAAAAGTAAACAAGCACAATTCACACAGACTTGAAAATTCAACATTCAGATCATTTAACACAATTTGCTTATATCCAACAAGGCCTTAATGACAAGCGAAATAGCGAAAACGGCGTTTTTTTTTATTTCTTCTTGTGCTGCCATCTGTTGTTTCGGTCAACAATTATCAATTACGCATTTCCTGAAATTCTTTGCACTCTTCTTTCTAATGACAATGTGTGTATTTTATAACAGAAGTTAAGAAATTTATTCCTCTGCAACGTTGTGGATTTTTTCTATGCTCACGTTTAATATTATAGGAATAGCAGTTCGTGATAGATTTAGCCATTGAGTAGAATATATTTCTCACACTTTTGTCTATCTGAAAACGAAAGTAGATCTAATTTTTGAAACATGAATTTTTCTGTACCTCAGCAGCTATGAAGAAATTCTCAGCTCCACTTCTTTCTCTTTCATACAGAATGGTAACTAAACATTTTTTTTTTGGTAACGAATGGTAGTTATGTGTAGGTTTGAAGCTATTTCTACTGCCTGGAGATCCATTGTGTAGATACTGTACATATGAGTTTCTTTTGAGAGTTCTCTTTCAGTCTTTTTCCTCGAAACTCCTCCTTTCCGTCAATGTGTTGCTGATATACGCCTTCACTCATATTACCAATACTCTATTTACAACGCATTGGTCTTTTCTTGGGTTATTCAGACTGATGTTATCTAAAGGCAGCGATTCTCGAATGGAGGTTCGCGACTTCCAGGACGCCGTGATGCCATATGAAGGTAATTTAACGTGTACAAAAGGAATAAAACGTTCTTTCGAAAAAAAAATGAACACATTTATCAGGAACATAACGTTTAAAACATTTAGTACAAATTACATTCCAAAGTGAAAATCTGAATGTGGTGGATGCTTATGTTTCTCATTTAAATTTTGTCCGTACGTGGATTCACATTAGAAACAAAAAAGAATATTATTATGAAGAGTTAACAGACGATTTCTACTTTTAGTTTCCATTGCCACCATAGACGAAAACCCTTTTCACGTCAGCAAGACTTGGCGAAAGGGATTACTATTTTTAAGGTTTCTTTGATTAAATTTCTGTGTTTAATTTGAAGGATGAGACCAAACGTACCTAATTTTCCAATGTAAATTGTAGTTGTAATATTTTGTCTTCTGTTCCGCTTCTTTCATAACAGACACTGGTAAGCATTGCTTGTTCACGTTTGAGTATGTCAAGACTTACAAAGGCGTGGTGTACGCGGCAAGTAGAAACTCGCACACATCGACGTATACAAACATGTCGACCCATAATATACTATACGCCGTAATCAGGTCAGCTGAACAGTTTCATCTAGTCGCTTATACGATGTGCGTTATTATTATTATTATTATTATTATTATTATTATTATTATTATTATTATTATTATTATTATTATTATTATTATGTTTCGTATTCCCGCTACCTAAAGACTGAAGTTAAAGACGCATTGGATATATAGCCTAGTATGCCGAACACAGTAATGCAACGGATAAGGATATAAACAAACAGGTCATGCTGCGTGTTCGCGGAGTACAGTCAACTCCCGACATTCTGAAGCTATACTAGTAAACACATGCTTGAACCGTGATGTTCATTTTCGTTGTGATCTTTGCAGTGTATAATAACGTGCATTCGTAAGTTACGGAACTTGAACATATGTGGATGACACTTGAAATGATTTTATATTGCAAGAAATTCTTTCAATAGCACATGACGTTATTGTTGCATGATGTAGTACAAGATATTCCTATGGTCTGATATTTTTTCGTGTTTCATTAGGGTATTGCATATGTCGCTCGTCACTGAAGCCCCACTAATTTTCTACGTACTTTTATAGAAATTCCCAAAATGTATATTATTTAATCTATTGGGATGTTGGCAGTGAACATCATGATGGGCTACACAAATCCATGCTAAACGTCGAGTTAATATCTTCATAACTTTCAAATTTTCATGGTACTGGTTCTTATGGATTACGTTCAACAGACTTGCTGTGACTTTTGGTATTGCAGTGTCCTTCAATGCACTGTTTTAGTCACTTTTATGTTTATTTTACACAATTTATATGTAATGTTGTCTATATTGACAGTGAAAATATTAGTTAAAATATCCTCAACTATGCTCTACAATATTATACGTTTGAGCGTCTTACCTACAGCATTTTACCTCTCCAATGAACTTACAATCAGCCACAAAAATGTAGTTATTTAAATCATACGATTATAAGAAGCAGTGATCGATAAGATTACCCATTATGACTGCGTCCCGGTTTTGACTTTCTAGAGGAAGAGGGCAGAGGATGCGTAACTGTTTTGTATACAACATACATGTACCTGCGCTGTGACGTCACATATACTTCGAATCAGGCAACCTCATTCCACTTTATAGGTAGCTGGAATACGGAACCCAATTATTATATTTTATTACTTATTTTATTACTATTATATTTTATTAATATATTATTGTTATTATTATTATTATTCTGCTACGAACTGTCATGCGGGGTAGACGTGTTTGCTCGTAGCTGCGCTGGTAACAGTGTTTATAGTTGCGTCAATCGGCCTACATATTGTTATACGGTGAAAATCAGTATGCCGGCAAGCAAGGATACCTGCCCGGCTTGTAGTGCTGCGTTCTTCGGAAGGCAGAAATTCTTGAAGTGTGCGGGGCCTTGTGGCTTTAGATATCATATTGACTGCATCAATTTGGGAGATGCATAGTATGACTTATACATGGAGAGAGGCAACTCATCCTATAATTGTGAGCGTTGTATTAGTGCTTCGAAGACGTCGCGTGGTGATGAAACTCCTGTGGGTTCTAAAAACTAGTTTCTCCTGTGAAAAAAGTTATTTCGCCTACAAGAGAACTCAAGCTGCCTTCTCTGCCTTCTGTGGATTCTCTCTCTGTCCAGGTAGAGACTGTAAGGTTAAATAGTGTGACCATACTGGATACTCTTAGTGACATATTGGACTATGCTAAAAGTCTTCATAATGAAATGTTAGAAATTAAGAATGAGAATGCGGCACTGAAAATTCAGATGGCCGAAATTTTGGACAAAAGAATTTGCTCTACAAATTCGGATCAATCAAATCCGAAAGTAGTTCAGCAGGTTACTGCTAGTTGCATCAGAAAATCATACAGTCAGGTGTTGTCTCAATCAGCACCTGCGTCATCAAAACAAAGAAATCCAGGTACTGCGAAGTCAGCGTCTGCATCAAATGTTGTGACTACGCAACTTACGGCTAATGAGGTCGGATCCCCTTCACCTCCTATTGACGGTGAGGGATTTCAAGTTGTAGCAAAAAAGCGCAAAATTCGTAAAGTCACTCAGGGTGTGTTAACATCTAGTGCGCTGGAAACAGTTCCAGTTAGAGCTAAAATGAAATCTCTTTTTGTTTCTAGATTCAGTCCGAAAGTTAATGGTAAAAGTATTGAGGATTCTCTAAAGAACCAACTTACGCTAAGTTCTCTGGTAGTAACCAAATTAAAGACAAAATATGAAACTTATTCCTCTTTCCATATCTCGGTTGAGGAAAAAGATTTCCACTTAATTAACAACACTGGTGTCTGGCCAGTCGGGTGTCTTATCGCACCTTTCTATGGTAAATTGAAACCGGAGCAACACTATGCTTCTACTGCTAGAGAACCTGAGGGATCCAACGGGAATGCCTCTTAGTTTTACCATTGATATACAATGTATAGTTCAAGCAATCATCTTGAAATATATTATCAAAACGTCAGAGGATTAAACACTAAAATTGATTAATTTTTCGGTAATGTTGTTAGTAATGCTGACACTATTATCTGTTTGACAGAAACATGGCTTCAAGAGCTTGTTGAGTATAATAATTTATTCCCTAATTATTATTCCATTTTTCGTGGTGATAGAAAATTTGAGGATACCAATAAAACCCGTGGTGGTGGTGTTTTAATAGCTGTCAACAATCAAATACCTGTAGTATACCGGAGACATGACTTAGAATTCATTAGCGAGTGTGTATGGGTTGAGATTCCTATGGAAGATGGATTCAATTTGTTAATTGGTAATCATTACTTTCCACCTGATACTGATCCAAAGTTTCTAAAATCTTATCTAAATTTTCTTGAAAATTATCTTGATACACACAATAATAGAGTAGTTTTTCTTGGCGATTTTAATACTCATGGTATGAATTGGTCATCTGGTTGTTGTGCTAATAACATCCATTACTACTCCAAAATTAAGGCTCAAGAGTTATTTTCATCTTCTTGCTTTCTTGGATTGAAACAAGTAAATTCAACAGTTAATAACAAAAACTTACTTGATCTTGTATTTACAAATTTAACCGAGACTGAGGTCAATCTGGCCACTCACTCGCTAGTCTTGCAGGATGAATATCATCCTCCCTTAACAATAACTCTTGAAGTCACACTAAATTTTTCTCCCCAGAATCAACAAAATTATTTCCCAAATTATTCTCATGGTGATTACTTGAACTCATATTGGAGTCTATATGATTACGATTGGTCCTGTGTTTACCAAGCTGTCGATGTTAACGATGCAGCTAGCTCACTATCTTCAGTAGTTAATAGTGTCATATCCCAGGCAGTTCCTGTCACTCGAGTCAAAAGGTCTAGTTATCCACAATGGTTTTCTAACACCTTACGTAAACTTATTAGAAAGAAAGACCATGCACATAAAAAATATAAAAAATTCAAAACTGAATTTTATTATCAAACATTTTCCTACTATAGAAAACTTGTGAAATCTAAAATTAAATCGGATAAATTATCATGGCTTCAAAATATTAATGAAAATCTTAAAACGGAACCAAAAAAGTTTTGGAAATATGTTGAATCATTTCGGAAGACAGATAATTATCCCTCTGAATTAATTCTTAACGATAAACACATCACAGATCAGTTAGACATTGTCAATGCTTTTGCTGATCACTTCAAATCTGTTCAGACTAAACACAGCCATACATATGAAAACATTATTACGAATATAACAGACTCATTACCTATACCTAAAGTAACACATGATGACGTTCGTAAAGCAATTAAAAAACTTAAACCAACAAAAACAACTGGCACTGACGGTATTCCAAATTTTATAATTAAAGGATGCTCTAATATATTTATTCCTCTTTTAGCCCACATATTTAATATTAGTTTGAAAAATGGTGAATTTCCCTCACTATGGAAACAAGCTGCAATTATTCCTATATTTAAAAACGGAAAAAGAAATGATGTCAGAAACTACAGACCTATCTCGATCCTAAATAACTTTTCAAAAATTTTTGAAACCATTATTCACAGACATATATCGTTTTATGTGAAAAACAAGCTCAATTCTTCACAACATGGATTTACTAAAACTAAATCCACTGTCACTAACCTGGTCACATATCTAAATCAAATTGTACCAATAATTGAAACGCAGGGACAAACTGATTCAATATATTTTGATTTCAGCAAAGCTTTTGATGTAGTTCCGCACTATATCCTTCTTCATAAGTTAGGAAATATTGGCCTTTCTGTAAGCTACGTAAAGTGGTTTGAAAATTATTTAAGTATTAGAGTTTCATGTGTAAGACTGTTTAATATACACTCTTATTCTTATAATATAAATTGCGGAGTCCCGCAGGGATCTACTTTAGGACCTCTCCTATTTATTATATTCATGGATGATATATGCAAAAGAATAAGTTCTGACTGTTTATTATTTGCAGACGATTTAAAAATTTTTCGTACAATCAAAAGTAGTACTGACTGTCAATCAATTCAATGTGACATTAATTCAGTCGCTAAATGGTCGGAAGACAATGGTATGACAATTAACGTATCCAAAACTAATGCAATAACCTTTTCTAGAAAAACTTCTTCACTGAAATTTAATTATTATCTAAATAATGTACTAATTAACAGAACTGATTGCGTAAAAGATTTGGGAATATTCTTTGACAGTAAATTGTATTTTCATAGTCACGTTGATTACATTTACAATCACGCAATCAGAATGCTAGGAATAATACGGTCAATAACTTATTCTTTTTCCACGCCCGATTCTCTTTTAATGCTATACTATACATTGGTGCGATCGAAACTCGAATATGCATCTGTAGTTTGGAACTCGATTACAACTACGGACTCGGCTAAATTAGAAAATATACAAAGAAAATTTATATCCTTATGTTCATTCAGATTTCTGCCCATTAATTCCGGGTATAGTTATGAGAGAAAATGTGAATATTTTAATTGTCAAAATCTATTTGCTAGACGCCATGAGCTAGATTATTTGTTCTTTTGTAAAGTCCTCAAAGGTGATATATCCTGTGACTCTTTCTTAAACAATAATGCCTTACGTATTCCAACAAAAGATATGAGAGCCCACAAACTTTTCTATATTAGAAATTCGAAATTTCTTTCACCAGTCTCCAGATGCATTAAAAATGCCAACATGCATGGCTGCGAATTCGATCCCTTCAATGTATAGACTTTGTTTGCTCTTGGCAACGATTTATCATTTATGTATTCTTTTAGGCATTATACTCAATTAACATTCTCTCATAGTATTCTTAGTTATCCAATCATCGTCATTATTGTAATTGTAATTATATTTATGTGTAATAATTATTTTTGTTTTATGTTTTTGTTATATTTGTGCTGAACTGTAATTGGCCACTGGCTGTTGTACAGCACATTAAATAAATAAATAAATAAAATAAATTATTATTATTATTATTATTATTATTATTATTATTATTATTATTATTATTATTATTATTATTATTATTAAGTTTTTGTCGGAGTGACAAAGTATTAATTTTACCTCATTAAATTTTGGGAGGTCGCGAGGCTAAAGAGATTGAGTTAAACTGCTTCAAAAGAAAACAGCATTAAAAGCACTTCAGTTAGAGATTGTCTTACTTTCAATGAATCATTGTCCTCGAGTACACAAATAAACTAAATGGAATCTTGAAGTGCAAGATGAGTTTTAATGTAGGTTACTGGAGTTTTTCTGCAATTATAGAAAGTTAATTTGAGGGGTGTGTCAAATAAAGACATCAAAAGTCTTTCCATTTTTATTTTATTTCCCCTGTTTAAAAATGAGACACAGCTGAGCTAGGCGACAAAACTTGTGATTGATCTATTAACCTCCCATCTCTTACTTCGCGTTTTATGTAAAGAATGTTTAAGAACAATTTTTACATGCTTGAAGTTTCTTACTGCACTCGCGCAAATTGTAGTCTATATTAAGCAGCGTTTTCTTTAGAATTCGCTGCCAATTTTCATGGGTACCTACATGATCATTAAAGTAATCTATAAGATCATTAAAGTATGGCTCTATACGATGTTAAACCATGCATTTTCAAAATTAACAAATGCAGGACCTACCATTTTCCTCACCTGTCCCAATTATATCACATTGCCTTTAGAATGAGTAAGAACTTAAGTTTTATTTTCTTGCTATCTTATGAGTTTCCTTTACTCGCCTTACGTTGTGTGCGCTAAGATTAAGGCCTGAGATACTGCAATAAGGTTCCACAAGACAATTGAACTCGCCTAGACTCTACGACAGGAGTTATATTTTCACTTGAATTTGGCAGTTAGTATAAGCATAGTCTAGTAAATACAGTCACGAAGCTTGAGTTGATGAGGTACTAGAAACAATAGACTGTACCGGTACTATTTCGCATTGTCTGTGATGAGGCGATAGTAGCGATCCTAGTGGTTAGCAACTATCTATGGATGCATTTACTACGTATTGAGCTTCGTGACTGTACCTATATAGGCCTACTAGATTGTGGTATAAGCAAGAATTTCTTGACTGATGATCGTCAGACTGGAATGGTTGTTTCTGGGTTTACTATAGGACAGCGAAAGTTAAACTTGTGCACCCATTAACTGTGCCTGAAAGGTACAAAGACGATTTTAATTGACTTTTATGTTTCAAAGCTGAATACGCAGTATGATGAAACAATTTTATACCATTTTAAATACTGATAGGCTGTTTTTATTGTTAACGAACCTTCTGTTCTTTACTCACACAGCAGACTTTTAATGACATTCAGATCTGGAAACTGGCTGAGTTTTCCATTACTTTGGACAGTTAAGGATCCAAATACAAACTTCGAGGGCGTTGTGTACAGAATCATTGTCTCCGTAATATGAAAACTTGTGCTCAATTCCTAATTTACGCACAGATTGTTTTAAGTTGTCTGAAGAAAATTAATATAGCCTACAGGTCTTTGTTCATGATTTTATCTGTAAACTCTAAAGTTTCCGGTATCCTCAGATGGCATGCAACTTCATACCATTATAAATCCGCCTCCACTCTTAAGAGTTGTGACGAAGTTCTTCTATTGTAATTCCTTATTCACCTTTCTTGCAAACCCAAACTTTACCATGAGAATCAAATGAATTAAATTTTTAATTTATCAGTAAAAAATATAGTTCTACAAACTCAGAATCCTCATTACGATATTCTTAACAAATCCCTTTTGTTTCACTTTATTCACTGCTCTAACAAGTTCCTGCTTCCAAACTTCAGTGTACCACGAATGTAAGAATGCTCATTACCAATATATTTCTCACTCTTTCAGATGTCACAGAAGTTATAAAATCTTTTACAATAATATTTTTACTTTTCTATTTAATACTCTTCACTACATTTTGTTACGAATTCTAGAATGATTGAATATGTTTCATTAACTATTTTTCAAATATACATATCTTTATGATTTCCATATTAATAATGTTGAACTATGTTTTCACTTTTTTCACAATTTTAGTTTTTTCCCTTAGATGTACAGAACTTTGACTCGAACAAATGTAAAACTTTAAAATTCCATTGCAGAATGAAAAGTTATATTTGTTAGGATCAAATTTCTTCACATTCAGAGAATAAAACTAAAACTATTTCTGTCATTTATTATCATAATACACTGCTCACTTAAATTCACTGAGCATATTGTGAATTAAATCAATGTCTTTCCCAAAACACGATCTGAAATGTTTCGTTTACAACATTTTTTATCTCGAAAAGGAAGGAAAAGAGAGCAAAATTGTATTAAACTTTCATGTTTGAAATATCTCCTTCAAATCAATTACATCACTTACGATTCCTCCTGTATGTTTTATTCAATATTTACACACACATCCATAATGGGGTGGGGTTCATGCTTTTTACATTGCACACTTTATCTTCTTCCTCCAAAGCGATACAGAACTGCCGTAAGTAGTACAGGACTTGGACATTTCACATAGTATGCACGCTCCATTCCTGGAACTTAACGCTGCATCGGATTTTTACCAACTACATGAACTTCAATTCGCTTTTTATCGGAATATCGGAAATCGTTAGTCACTTGTTACGTATTCAGCGTCCATTACCGGAAATTTGATTCTTGCTTCTGCCCTGCAACTTGGACTTACCATTACGTTCATTTGGTTCAAAGACATCGAAGAAATAGCATGTAAAACAGTGAATGGAGTTCAATAAGATCTTTGAGCCCAAACTGTAAGCTCATTTACGAAATGAAAACACTAATATAATATATATGCGTGTGTGTGCGTTTGTGTGTGTGTATTTTTATGTGTGTGTGTGTTTTTGTGTTTTTTGTGTGTTTGTGTGTGTTTTTTGTGTGTTTGTGTGTGTGTGTGTGTGTGTGTGTGTGCGCGCGTATATATACAGTGTATAATATATATATATATATATATATATATATATATGTGTAGTAAAGTTTACTACACAAACACTTTACTAACGAATGGTAAACAAAACAAAACAAATAGTAAATAAAATCTTAGGGAGTATATTTGCATTAAGTTTAAGCTTCTTTATGTAAATTGCCTTCAAATTGCTTTGACTAAATTATTACAGAAATAGCTGCAAAATACTCTACTGTACTCACGTGACAACATTATTATAAATCAGTCCGTCTTGGCCTTGCAATATTTCTCTAAAGAATGAATTTTACTTAACAATAAAATTGTTTATTTTGAAGAATCATGACATGAAAAACAACACAATCCTCACTGAAGAATGATTTTACAACATGCATTGATTTTACTGTTTTTACAGACAAATTATTTTTCTCATCAGTCCATAGAGCGTTCATGTGAGAAAATAATTTTTCGACACAAGCATTTGTTTCAAGGATACATATAATGAACTCCACTACCCTCTTCATACTTGAGAGTTCTCCTTCAGTGATTAAAAAAAAATTCCGCCTAGGCTTCATCTAAAAGTTTGCTGTTGCCATCACTCGCCTTGAGAAATTAATAACTCATAAAATATTGTTTCATAATAGTCATCTACAGTCACCTGCATCAATGAAGTGCGATGTTTGTAATTTATAATATAGAATAGACATTGTAACTTTTCTTTTTTTTTTTTTTCTAAATTTGGAACTCTAAAATACGGGACGGAACACTGTCCCGAAGACTTTTCTCGGGTCAACGGGACGCATTAGCGAAAAACGGGACGAACCCTAATTTATACTTGTATAATATAATGTCGTGACGTAGTTACACTTGTATACATATTTTCTTACTTACTTTTTGTGTAATATATAGAAAATTTAATTATATATTAACATGAATATTAGTCTATTCGAAAAGATACGACTGACAAATATTTTATCAGTTTTGTCACGCTAATCTCATTACTAACGGTGTTATGAAAAGTAAAATTAGTCTTGACGTACTTACATTTCGAGGGCATCGTGCTTCACATAGTATTGCATATCATAGAAGAACTGATAATTATAGTGGTATTTTTTTCTGGATGTTTGTTACTAACATTCAGAGAAATGTTTCAAAACAAATCTGAAACTTCTGGGATGAATTCACTTTGCACAACAATGAATAAACTTGTTACGTGATTAGTTGATTACATAGCATCACAACATTAATACGCTTCTGAACGAAACATAGGATACTCTTCATATTGACATGCGGTTCTTGTCGTAGGCTATGGGAAAAATTATATATTATTATTATTATTATTATTATTATTATTATTATTATTATTATTATTATTATTATTATTATTATTATCCAAATATTGAAACCCTATTTTACCTTTGATATATTAGGGTTGTAGTTTGTTACATGTGAAATACATTATGTAGAGATAATACACAATTTTAAAGAAGTAGTAGTAGGCATGAGTCATAGTTACAATATAAATACACTAATTAATATACAGTAAACACTACTAAATACGTTATGCAATAATTACATTTAGTTAAAACAAAATGAAATAAAATTAGAAATTATAATCGAAGGTGTAGAGAGATTGCAAGAATATTACATAAATATGCGAATTTATACATAATTTTAAGCGATAGTAAAGAGATAATACATAAAATTGGCTTAGTTACAAATTAAATACCTATTATATGGGTGGTTTGCGATAGTAAAGAATAAAAACAAAATTACTTACGGTTACAAACTATATATTTGTCATCAAATACTGAACAATAGTAAAATCTATAATACAAACATAGTTATTGTTGTTATTACTATTATTATGTCCCAAAGAGAGACACCTTGTTTTAGATAGTGCATTAGGATTTTATATCATCATTAATTTACATACACTTAATAGCTACAGTCTTGCGTGGATGTAGTGTATAAACTCTGTGAATTGTTTATAACAACATTTTTTCCTAAGTAAATGTTAAAGGGGTGTGCAGTAATTTAAATTGCAGTCCGAGATATGATATCTTAAAAAGTGTCTTTTTCTTTCGAACACTGAACAGAAAATTATATATATATATATATATATATATATATATATAATGTAGGCATCATGGATATTAAAAAATGTGGTAGTAGTAGTAGTAGTAGTAGTAGTAATAATAATAATAATAATAATAATAATAATAATAATAATAATAATCAAACCTTTAATCTTTCAACTTACCGAATGCAGTACATTCACAATTCACTCATTTTCTGATATTATTGATATCCAAACTGCCACTTATGAAATATGTAATGTATTTACAATACACATTTAAAAGGCTAACATATTATTAGAAAGGACATGGATATTAACTAGTTACAATTACAATTGCAAGACAGAGCCAAGCCCTTTTTTCTGTTAAAAATGTGACCAAAGTTTATTCAGAAAGTGCGGAAATCACTTCAGTATTTGCTTCAAACAATGTCGCTTAGCTTTTAAGTGTTATTAACGTATAACACTTCTACTTCTGAATTTTGTGAACAATTTGTACGTAAGTGCTATGACAGCTTTCCAAACAAAACAGACCCCAAACAAGTATTTGTAAGTATTATTGATAGCGCTATGTAAATTTGTGAAATGATAGTGATTTGTCTTTGCTATAAATATAAAAAATAATAGAGTTGTGCAACTTTTGAATTAATGATACTTCTTCTTAGTTCTAAACATAAATAACAGTGTTGTGTAGATTGTGAAAAAAATGGATATTCATCTTCCTCCATTTCTGTAGAAAGAAGTCTATTTTCCACCCTAACATATATCCCTTTAGAGAAATTTTTCCAAAAATAAGTATGCTGGAACTAAGCATTGTTACACAAATTGTTATGTTGTTATCAGCCGAACAATATAGCCTACTGCTTTACATTCTCTACAAGTCTCAGACTATTGTGAGAAATGTTACAGGTTATAGAGTTTTAAAAATTAAAATTCATTTAACTTATTCCGAGTTTCTTGTGATATTGATCAGTTTTCTCATATAGAGTTCATACATTATGATATATCTTAAAAATTAGAACTCAGAATTTTGATTCATTATTCTTATATTTTTAAGGTCTTATATGTTAGGCATTATAGAATACATTAGTTGCTTTTTAATTTCACAATTTGGAATTAAAATTTTTGGGAGATAACTGCTATTTCTAAACTCTTGTTTAAAACTTGTGTTCTATTTTTTAAAACTGAAAACGGGATGTATGCAAAAAACGGATTTAATTGTTCTTTTTCTGTAACTAGACTTTAATGACTTTTAGCAGTAGAGGTAGTATTTTTAAATTTACATGGGATCTACTAAAATTCCTTGGAATTCACCACTAAACTGTGGAAAATATTATCTAAGACATCATGAAAGCCTCCTTAAGCATTTTGAATCACCATTTTTATTTAAAATCTTGATTTGTTATAGGTTATTATTTTACACTAGATTGAAATTACCTCTTGTTTTATATACGTGTAAATTATTAAATAAATTACTTTCTAAGTTTATACATATCTACTAAATATTTTATTATGTTGATTCAAAATGATAATTTTCTATTTTATTCTTTTTATTATAATATTGTGTTTTATTTCTCATTCAGAATATTCTGTTTTAAAAAATTTGGGATCTTGTGGTCTATCAAAATTGTTGGTCTGACGTTTTCAGTAAAAATCTATCTAGTCAACAGTCCGAAGACTAGTTGGAACTTCATAAGTAACACCATTAACACCGATGAGGCATCACTCATGAGGCAACTAAGACAGGAAATAATTGGTATGGTGGCCAGTTCCTTTTTCCCTCCAATGGACGCATCGCTGACTAGTAACATATTTCACTAATCAGACTTAAGATACAAGCAACCATTGTTCTTTCTGTGATACATTTCATCAAGTGATATGTACTACCTAATTTTAGATGTATCATTCAGTATCTCAAGTGGAGGGAAAAAATGTAATGATATTAAAGTATTAAATTTCAATATTTTCTTTCGTTATGTTAATAAAATTATATGACTACTTCTCATTACATTCTAATATCTCCTATTATTGTATATTCACTATTGTTATCCACCACAAATCTGAATTTCTTCCATATGTATTATGTAATAGAATACACAATCCAATTCATATAATAATCCATTGCAAATGAGGTAGCAGTGGTGCACATAAAAGTGTCATCGGATAGTTGACTCACACTCGCAGCAGCTCATAATCTGAGGAAATTTCGATTAATCCCTGCAAAAACAGTACTTCGGCCTGTAAGAATTTCTCACCACTTCGATTAGTTTCTTTCTTTCTTTCTTTCTTTATCTCTTTTCCGGTTTTATGCGCAATTTAATTTTGCCTTTTGCCTCAATCAACCAAAGTTGAAAGATTCTAAGCTTCGTGGTGTACATGATATCTGAAACATCTTGCTGGTTCCATTCTCAGAAAGCAGATACTATATACCGCAAAATATATAGTCTATCAGGGTAGCAATGTATGGGGCTTAAATACTGGATCTCATAGTAGGACTATATAAAACGGACGAATTCGTTCATTAACATCCTTTGAACCTTTGCACTAAACACGACACGCAGTTAGTTACATGTTGGTATTAACTTGTACGTTGCCGTCTGAAATTAGACCAAGATCAGAGTTTGTAGATCTTCACATTTTATCAAAGGGCACATGCAGCTAAAAGCTAGAGCTTGCAGCCACACACAGAGTTCAAAGCACCTACACGACGCCTTGATAGCAGGCCATATAGTCTAATGCATGGGTTTCTACGGCAACTGATGCTTCCTTTCACGTACTGAAAGAAGGAAAATTGCCGAGATGGGATGCAGCGTGAAATATGCAAATGCCTATCATTTGTTCTCTTTGAAATATACAGTAATGTGGAAAACCTTAATACTTTTCATACAGGGTGTTCATACTTTATTGAGGCATTGTTGTTTTCATTGAATCCGAACATTATCAAGGTTGATACAATGCAATTCATACTATTGAATAGTTTGCTTTCGTTAACATGATACTTCTGTCTAGGTATATGAGCTATTCCATATGAAATCGATCAGTAAAAACCCTCGCATTTTTTATACTCTATTTTTTTTTCCTATTTATACAAGGTGCTGAGGAGAGTGCATTTTCAAATATATACTATCGAAAGTCAAACGGTTTTAGTACTATTGAGCGAC
The DNA here is from genome assembly GCF_040183065.1 of Periplaneta americana. Lineage (NCBI taxonomy): Eukaryota > Metazoa > Arthropoda > Insecta > Blattodea > Blattidae > Periplaneta > Periplaneta americana. The sequence continues at coordinate 90,852,520 of NC_091125.1, read as the reverse complement.
AAATTTAGCGTATTTTATAAAAACAAGCCTCTTTCAGCGCTCAGAACTCTGGAACCGTTTACTGCAGAACAATGAACGGGAGCTCATTTTGAAGCTAACATTTGGTAGGTTATATTAAGAAGTAATCCTTATTTTTATTGTGCACAGAGAGACAGATAATCTGATTTTACTTACTTTTAGGCTTTTTGCTTATTTGTAAAAATGTAAAAAAAAATATTGAGAAAAAACCTTGCATTATTAAGAGGGATTCGGCATTGTTCGAGGGTATTAAATAGATTATTGTCACACGCCTGGACTTGAACGACGCAGAACCGCATGCACTGGCCGAGAGCTGAAGATAAGCGAGCGTTGGGCGATATATTACTCCTGTGTTATGAAAACTTGTGATAAAGCTAGCCCAGCTATGCGCTACTAGGCGAAACATCATGTGTTTTTCTCCTGGCCTTGCTTGTCTCGGGCTAGCTCCCGTCTCACAGTCGGCTGGTTAGTTCACGCGCGTACTATTTATTTTCTTTATTTGATATTTTCAATACTTTCTTATCAACATACCATCAGTAAAAAATATGTGTTTATTTGTACTTTCAATGCGGAATCGAACTATATATTTTTAAAATATTTTTTTCTAAGCAAAGGCGTCTTAATGAGAAAAAATCTAAATTTCTCCATTTCCATAAAATAGTAAAAACATCTGTTTATATGTCAATATAAACTTTAATTTCTCAGCATCAAAATAAACCACGATTTTGATCATTGGGTGAAAGGGTTTCGGAGCTACAACAGTTTAAAGTTGCTAATTTTATGAAAATACGATAAATTTAAATATTTTAAATTTAAACACTATGAAGTTCTGATGCTTCAAACTTTGCACAAAGCACGGTATCACAGTTCTCTACGCACAAAAAAAAGTTTCATTGTATTTAGAAATTGTGAGGTCAATTTTCTCTATATTTCGGTCGATTTGAGATGGAATAGCTCTTATGGTCGGAAATACATACCATAAAACCCGAAATATAACTATGTTCACTAGCTTTCTTAGCAGCGAATTATAAAAGTGAAAATAGTTAATATTACTTGTGCACATATTTTGAGGAGAGATTTCATATGCATTTTAAGTGAATAAAGCAAGATATCAGTTTTTTTAGAACAGTTATTTTTTTTTAATTTTCATACGTCTTTCGTGTCATAATAATTTTCTACATGTAAAGTAATACTCCCGTTATCACAACATCACCATTATCATCAGTAGGCTTACGGTTTTTACCTGAAGGACTGTTTAGTCTTCTCATCTGTTTCTTGGGCGTTCCAGACCTCATTTTCTTATTGGCGTGTATAGATGAGGAGATGAGACCTGGCATGTGAGCTGTGTGGGAGAGAATGAACTATCAGAAAGAGAGTTTCTTCTTCTTCTTCTTCTTCTTCTTCTTTTATATAGGTCGTAACCTTTTCTTCACGCTTTATCCTGGAGATTCACTACATGTCGATTGCAGACCATCTTTCCATATTTGTTGCGGCCTTCCTATACCCCTTCTTCCTAGGGGTTTCATATCCCTGGCTGTTTTTGCTATTCTTTCATCCCTAATTCTTGTAACATGATTATTCCATTCATTTTCTTCCTTTCACAAAATTATTAAAGTCTATTATTTCACACTGGTCTCTTACTTCCTTATTTCTCACCCTATCTCTTCTCGTCTTCCCTATTATCGATCTTAATGTGTTCATTTCCACTGTTTCTTTCATAATAGTTAATATTATACGAATTTACCGACACGGAAGTTAATCTTAGACTAAAACATATCTTCCCCCTACATAACGAATGGTGATATAGCCACGGTACATGATAAGGTCACAGGACAGGTCTTGCCTCCTCTATTGTACTACAGAGCGCTTAGCTGGGCTCCCAGCCGGGAACACACATATAAGATAGGCTTGCATGGTCAGCTGCGTCATTATCGATCTGCAGTCTAAAGACTGTCAGTGCTTGAATGTAAAGTAACTGCATGATCATGATTATGATTATTCAATCCTTGAGCTGAACGACGTCACACGAATATACATAATTACTTTTTCTGTTCCAACGCACTCTGGCTCAGTGCTAGCGCTTTTGGCTTTAAGGCAGAAAGCCTTTGTTCAAATCACTCTTCACCCTGAATCTTGCGTTGTTCAAGCCCATGGTCCAGGAAACATAGTGTTTTTCTTGGTATACTCCGATTCCCCTGTGACATCCCAACAATTCTCCATAATTCATTCATTCATTCATTCATTCATTCATTCATTCATTCATTCATTCATTCATTCAAGCGTGTTTTATTCCATTCCCTACACCAACAGGACAGAGAAGAATATATTAACTAGTGGCTTGTGCAGCAAATGCTACAAACTAAGTTCATTAGACGTTCAAATAAACATTTTTCAGATTTATTTTCAATGAAGAATACCAGACATTCTGAAAGTTATTTGCTGAAGAGAACCACCCATATAAATATCTACACCACACCGCCATTAAATATATGAAAAAGACCCAACCCCACTTGATTAATAACTATAAAAATATTTGATTTTTAATAATATTATTATCTTACGTAGGTTTTATAGCTTTCAGTAACATATACGAATACGAATTCAGTAGCATATAGGCTACTATATATACTATATAGCCGCCACTCAGTAACATATAGAAATCAAAATCTAATTTAAGTTATTCTCTACATCTACTTATATAACCCCAAAACGTTTCACTTTCATGTCATCAGTATAGCATTAATATGTAGAATTAATGAAAAATAGTCACATCATGGTATTAACTACAATAATATTTAATTTCTAATGGTAATAATGTCATCAAACCATCTCAAGTTTTGTAGTTTTTAATATCCAATACACAGCTGCACCCAAAAAATTACACACCACAGAATCGAACCTGTAAATTGTTTTTAGTAAGTTAAGTTTTTAATATATGGAATATAGAAAAACACCCAACCCCACTTGATTAATAACTATAAAAATATTTTATTTTTAATATTATTATTATCTTACGTAGGTTTTATAGCTTTCAGTAACATATACGAATACGAATTCAGTAGCATATAGGCTACTATATATACTATATAGCCGCCACTCAGTAAAATATAGAAATCAAAATCTAATTTAAGTTATTCTCTACATCTACTTATATAACCCCAAAACGTTTCACTTTCATATCATCAATATAGCATTAATATGTATAATTAATGAAAAATAGTCACATCATGGTATTAACTACAATAATATTTAATTTCTAATGGTAATAATGTCATCAAACCATCTCAAGTTTTGTAGTTTTTAATATCCAATACACAGCTGCACCCAAAAAATTACACACCACAGAATCGAACCTGTAATTTTTTTTTTAGTAAATTAAGTTTTTAATAACCAATTTAATTTGAGCTCTAAATATGTCAGCATTCTTGCAGATCATGTCCTTCGTGTAATATTGTTTACTGTAGTGTGTGTTTTGTTTTATTCTGAAATGCAATTAGCTAGTTCTCAAAACTGACGACAAATGGATTTTGGAAAATAGGAAAATTATGTTGAAAAATTGACATGTCAGTCAAAACTACTATTTTTCTGAAAAACTTTGAGTTCCAAGCTTCAAAATGAGGGGTCATTTATTAAAATATGTTCAGCCTTTTCCCCGTAATTTCCATTACCAGTTCAAATTATATATATATATATATATATATATATATATATATAGATAGATAAAAAATGGCATGGCCCGTTTATTATTCCGAATTCGGACAGAGAATATATAATATAGTCATAGTATTCATAGATCTAGGCCTACTTAAAATTAAGTCAATACTTCATTTCTTCCCATTGCGAAGACTTCGACGTGCTACTAAAATTTGCAGTTCAGAACTTACAGATGCTTCACATCTTTTACAATATCAGCAACTATTCAGATATATTGCTTGGTAAATCTATATTTTTCTTTAAAATTCTTGTCGTTAAATTTAAATGGATAAAAATGTTTTGTACTGCTTTATTTTTCTATTGCCACAATCATTTATACCGTCAATATCTTCAATGCCCTCTGTACTTATTAAATAATTGTTTAAATCTACCATTTCGGCTGTATAACTTCCTTAGCACAGTTTTCGAAAAAAGCCAGCTGTTTATGGAGTCGGCCATCTTGTTCTTCTGAGCAAGGCTTATACTGGGCTTATTGTTGTTGTCGTTATTATTATTATTATTATTATTATTATTATTATTATTATTATTATTATTATTATTATTAGAGAATTGATTGCTATTTATAGCTTATTTCATTCCGTTTATTAGACAGAATTAAATATTACAGCAAATTATATTATTTTATGTTAATTATATTACCATGATTTTTATATATAGACATTACATTGAAACATGAGGATTTCCTCAAATCTTTAATCTTCCTTGGAAAACTATCTCAATTTATTTCATATGTTCAGGCTGCTAATATCGACACAATATTTTCAGTTAATGGAACATGTATTAATCACTATCTACCTCCACACAAACAAAATAGAGTTTTTTTTTTATCAACATGACTAAGCTCCTCTCCTTTAATGACATTTGATACAGGCTCTGACTGAATTTGAGAAATAATTATAATATCGAGTGGACGAGACGAAACTGCAGAAAATTAGTCGCCGGAGTGCCACTACCTGCTCCCGGGTTTATGGCCCTTATATTCTCGGATTAGATCCCACGCAAAGTGCATGTTAATTAGTTCACAAGATCTAATTGAATGATTAACATAAATCTAGTAATAATTCATAATTTTTTTACCGTTCTTGTGCGCAGTAATAATGAGTCCGCCAATTTATCAGACGTGTGCAACAATCGAGAGAATATTCTCGGACTACCAGATTCCGCGCAACAAAAATATTGCAGAAAGCAGTTAGCAGTTTTGTGCTGAGTGCCGAGTATGTAAGTTGTGTCGTGAAGTACATACAGAACAACGCACTTTTATTTATAATACTTTCGCAAAAAAGTCTTTGTGGAGAAGGTGTCGCCGTAAGTTCCGTCGTCAAAATTTCCCGATTCTCCTGTGGAGGATAAAACAACAATATACCGACTAGTAAAGAAGTTGAAAGATACAGGATCTGTACAAAATAAGAAGCCTCGTGTGAATAAACGTTAATTAACAGAAGAGAAATTTACAGAGCACTTACAAGAGTGAGGTAAGTTTTTTATGTTTTTATCGTACCGCATATTACTGTCGCTTTGGCGGTAAGCTTTTCATGTTTTTATCGTACCGCATATTACTATCACGTTTTAACGGTAGGAAGACCACTCCTGTAGCATGCGGGAGCCGCTAGACTTTCGGTTAAGCGGTGGCGTTTCGTCTCATCCACCCGGTATAAAACACTACACCTAGCTATTATGGTGCATTCCAATTGATAGACCAGTTCCTGGATGGACGTCGCTCCAGTAATTTCGATGAGATACATTGTTATTACATTAGTTTTTATGCTTCCAATCCATAAAGTTGTATGGCTGACAAATTGAACTACTAGAAACATCTGGCAGAATATTATCTAAATAAATTGAACTTACGTTGTAATATTACCTCGTGTTTCCTTGTATTTTATTTTTTGTTACGCTGTTTTGTAAGAAATTTTGAATCGATGTAATATGTTTTAGGTCCGAAATATACAGTAGATTCGTAAGTAGGAGGCAGTTAACGTACAGTGCTTTATACCAACTTGGGACATTGTTATTCGTGCGGTGATAGTCAGGAGACCTGAGACCTGAGAGATCATTAATGTTTCATTTACTGGGATAGCCACTGTGCTATTGATCTCTTTGTGGAAGGAAATACACCACATGTTCACAGGCCTTGAGTTCTGAACGCATCCTCTTGAATAGACCAAGCTTAAGACCTGCGGTAACACAATGAGATACTAAGACTTGGTACCAAGTGTTCAGATCCAACTGTGTTTCAATCTGCTGCAGTTTCTGACCACAATGGACAGTGTTCCGAACCCTTACAGATGCTGTGACAATATTGGTGAGCGAAGCTACAAGCAATTATTTTTTTTGTAAGCTTAGCAAAGTATTGGGTTTTATTGAACACAACATCCTAATTGAAAAATTAAAATATTATGGCACCACATACAACAAACGTCCCGCGCCGTGGCGTCGCGGTCTAAGGCATTCTGCCTAGGACTCGCGTTACGGAAAGCGCGCTGGTTCGAATCCTCATGGGGGAGGAAATTTTCTCATGAAATTTCGGCCGGTGTATGGGACCGGTGCCCACCCAGCATCGTGATGCACATGGGGAGCTACGATAGGTAGCGAAATCCGGTTGCAAATACCAGTTGTAACAGCTGGGAGGATCATTGTGCTAACCACACGATACCTCCATTCTGGTTGGATGATCGTCCACCTCTGCTTCGGCATGTGGGCGTGAGGCCAGGAGTCTGCTGGTCTGTCTAGGCCCTTCACGGGCTGTAGCGCCACGGATTATTACATACAACAAACGTCACTATTTAACTTATACCATATTGGAAGAAAAGAAAACAATACCTTGTAATTAATGGTAAAATATCTATTACTTAATTTACAAATTCATTTCTGAATTCATATATTCGAACTTAATTTTCATTTAATGATATGTACAAACGGTGAATGACATTCAGTCATTTAAATTACTAATTAACTCAAGCATTCCTTCATTTGCTTACAAATCCGTTCACTCATTCCCTCTATTTTAAAAATATACTAATTCATTCCTTGATACAGTATTTTCTAATAAGTTCATTTATTCTACTTTACATATAAATATTTATAGATTAGTCCAACCACGACCTGAAACTGCTACATCTCTATACGCTCATGTTTAGACAACTACAACTAGACCTGGGGCTATTCTGAACACTGTGTCCAATACTGTAAATTTTGAATCTGCTACATAAATTACCTCGACCGGTAATTAATTCCCAGGGTACCAATTACATAATGATCACGTCATTCCTGGATCGACACAGGATAGGCGCTCTAATTATCTCAATGTTGCAAGGATTCAAATCTCGTCTATGTGTCAGAATATTGCCGAGTTCACAGGAGAAGATCCTCTTGCGAGAAATTAGTAGCCATGCCAGTAGAGCTACTCCAATTTACATGCTGAACATCAAGGGCTCCAGATGAAGTTCTGCTATATTTCAATGTTGAATGAATAGCGAAACGCATTTTTAAGATGTACTTAAAATGATTATAAATTGTTCAACTTACATAAACCTACTCATACTAAATCCGTGGCGCGACAGCCGGCTGCTGGCCTCACATCCACATGCCTCAGTAGAGATAAATGATCGTTCAACCAGAAGGGAGGTATCGTGTGGTTAGAATGAAGATCTCCCAGTCATATAGCTGACTCCAAATTCATCACGACCGATTCTGGGTGGGTACCGATCCCATACACTGGTCGAAATTTCATAAGACAATTCTTTCCCCATGAGGATTCGAATCAGTGCGGATTCCGTAACACGAGTCCTAGGCATGATTCCTTGGACCACGAAGCTACGGCGCGGGACAGACACTCAAACATGCAACACAAAATAGTATAAAATTCTCAGTTTCTCAGCCATAAACTGACTTTTCAGACACTGAATACTATATTGTAATAAGTTAACAACTCTGATTTGCAGTGGTAGAAATATTCCCACATTTCTTCTGCAATTGGATGTAAAAAAATGGTTTATTTAACGACGTTCGCAACTACAAAGGTTATATCAGCGTCGCCGGTGTGCCGGAATTTTGTCCCCAAGAGTTCCTTTACATGCCAGTAAATCTACTGACATGAGTCTGTCGCATTTAAACACAATTGGCTGTATGAACTGTATATAGAAGTGCAATGTTTTGAAGCAGATACTAGTGAAAATCTGCAGCGATAGTACTTATCTCTCATTCCTACGCAATCAGCTGTCTGAACTCGGCATAGAATTGAATATTTCAATCGTAAAAAGAACGAGAGATTGGGCTGTCATTTGGCGGATAGAAGAGTAATGAATTAATGATCAATTAAAGGCGAATATATTTGAACAGTTTTCATGTGAGGTTCAGTAAATTCATCCCCAATAAATTGGTAACTAGATACTAGTACCGGTTTCTCTAGCTAGAGTTTTGACTTTCATGAAGAATTTCTGAAATCTGAATATAAAAAAAACTCCTGGTTTTTCCGATTTCATTCTATAATAAACCGAACCGTTTTCTTGAAATTCCGTAACGCACGATAAGAAATCATGGTACAAACCCAGAAGCAAATATAATATATGAATATTTATTTTGTTATTCAGGCTAAATGACTTATCATTACTTTAAAAAACATAAATAAAATTTATAAATATAAATATTCATTGAAGTTAAGGTTAAAATAATGCTAAAGTTTTCGCCTATTCGGCATATTCAGGAACATATTCAAACAATATCATATGATACATTAATTTACAGTAAATGGAATAACTGTTGAATATATACATTAATCAATCTTAAAACTAATATATTAAAATCATGTGTACAAATTAAATGATAAACTATGGTTGAGTTAATTATTGTTTTAATATGTGTGATAGTTGAACCAATTAATCCTCATCTCTAATCCCATTTACGACAATAATTAAAACAATTATAGAACAAAGGTTAAATTGTAGACGTTAAAATGGATTCAAATTATATAAAATATTTGGACCATCTGAGCATGCGTAGTATGTTAAAATTGATCTTTGGAAAATTCACCTGGCCCAAATGCATTTTCGTTCGAAATCTTCTTAATTGGGTAGTGAAGTTTCTATCACATTTATAATATTATAATGAACCGATTCATGTTTGGAGTTTGGATCCATTTTCTGAAATTTGGAAGTTATGAGTAATGAACAAGCCAAACAGCTAATAAACTTTGGTAATTTTTCAAAGCTTACTGGGCCTAATTGAAGGCGTCATCGGAAAAAAAAGGTTGCAAAATCAAATTATTGAAGCACCGTATGTGATTCAGATGCTAAAAGTAATTTTGAAGCATTCATCTAACAATTAATATTATTGCATTCAAGTTCAGCGACATACTTCACTCGTCTGTATAAAACCTTAGCACGACCAGTCCTGCGCTATGGAAGTGAAGCATGGACTCTAAGGAAATGTGGCGCAAGTGGAATCACTGCTAGTGAAATGAGATTCATGAGCCGAACAGCTGGCTACACTAAGTGGGACCATAAAAGAAATGAAGACATCTTAAAGGAACTTGAAATGAACACTATACTAGCAGACATATATCACTATCAAGATAACAGGCATCAGCATCTGAGACCTATGTCTAGGACTAGAATCCCTCGTGCAATCCTGTATTACCAACCTGGAGGCAGGAGATCGACTGAACGTCCAATGAAGAGATGGGCTGAAAATTTTTGTGGACCATAACAGTCCTTCTGGGACTACAAGCTATATGGATGATGATCATGATGATTAGGGGGCGGATGTTGATAAAATCATCTTCTTATTTTTTACATTAGGACGATGCCTATTAATATAGAAATCCTTTCTATGTTAATATCAACGTAAAAAATTAATTTCCTATATTGCATTTTTTTGCATTTCGGGGTTTTTGAACTAATAGGTCATTTTTATATTTTTTTCGCATTTTTGGTAATTTTTAATATTTTGAAGAATTTTTAGATCGTTTGGAATGCATTATACTTTCTTCTTTACCGATAGGTCTGTTAAATCTTTTTCTAAGCAATTAGGTCAGTAGTAATTACCTACTGAATAAGTGAATAACAGTGAAGTTTCAGTTTCATTGTTTGAAACAAACTGTAAAGACCATCCCTCATTACATTTGAAGGCTTCACTTCACACAACGGAAATAATATAATATGCTTCACAACAGCTTAGTTTAAGTGAGGGCTTTGACCGCTACTGTTCTTTAGTCAGTACGAGGGTGTCTTTAGAATTTATGTTTGGAAGGGTAGATACTTTCACCGTGTCCTAGACAGGACGTTGTGTCCCCATGAAAGGAAAGGGACAAACATTGCAAGAATGCACGCTGTGCCCACAATTTGTTTTGTCATTCACACTCCCCCATCTGGAAGATCTGGTAACAAAAGTGAAGAACGGAAGTAGGAGGGGACGGAGAATGAAGGCATGACATGGATCACCACTGATTGAAACATACTGTAAACACTCATTAAAATCTATAGTTTTCCCTTCATTTTTTTTTTTTGCATGCCCTTTTCCTTTATCTTAGCCAAATTCCAGAAAGTTGCCTCCTTTCTCCGTCATTTACAGGGCAGTCATTGAAACAACGTGATTAATTTTTAAGACGTTATGGTGCGAGTACTTCGAATAATATTTAAATGTCACTTTCTTTTAATTTTATGTCATTTTTCCATTAGTTTAAGGGCATTTTAATGATCATCTTAAGTAGATTTTTAGGTCATCAACATTCGCCCACTAATGATGATGATGATGATGATTATGATAATGCATTCAATATCTGAATAAACTTGTATGCTTGGCTATTCAAATGATTCTGCTAGTACAGTAAATATAATAGAATATGCTCTAGAAATTATTGCCCTTTCTTTTGAAAAATTATACATTTATTGGTTACATAGTTATTCCTGAGAGATCTTCAATTGTTACATCATTATAAATAAAGTGTTTTTTTTATATCTCATTCTTCACACATTCTATAACCGTTTAGTTGATATTTATTGATAGATTTCTTTAGAAATATATTAATTCAACTTTGTTGTTTACTGTATTAATCAGTTCTGTCATAGGAGAAAAATCTGCATTGGTAACAGTATTTTCCATAAGCCTTATATTCTTCGTCTCCAGAAAAAGTGATATTTTTTAAATCATGTTTTACATGAAACTCACTTTGTCACAAATATATTTTTGACATGTATGATAATTACATTCTTCTTGCGCATTTGATCAACTTTTCATCCTTCTCTACATTTTATAGTTTGACGTCTAATGACTCTGGAACTTCTGAGACATTGGACAAGTACTTTGTTACTCCAAAGATAAATGTAGTGTATTTTTCGGAAACGTTATTAAAATTAAATTTCGAAGAAGTTGCATAATTAAAAGACCGTATAAAAGTAATTACCTATATCAAACATTCCTCAGCACTAAATAAAGTGGGATAGACAGTAACTAAACCTTTATCAACGTTCACTTAGAAGGTATTAGAATTCTGTAATCTCATAGCAACGTTCCTCCTTCCTGACTGTTGTGTGCACATTAAAGCAACACTCTGAATCTAAAGCTTAAGGCTTTATATCGGGAATACAAAGCAAAGCAACATTTGAATAACAAATGCTGCGGAGAATTCTGCATTGTTCCCCTTTAACTGACTAATTGGGTAAACGGATACGACGTAGTAAGTTATTGAAACAGGAACATGGTTCATCACTCAAGTCTGCCGTTAGGGAAACAGTCAAAGCATACTTACGCAGCACCTGAAAATTCATCAGTGGCTTCACAATACTCCCACGTCGACAGTGTATATTCACGCAGCCCCTCAAGCATTTCAGTGTTTCGGCTTGAGCTATCACTTAGAGCAGCCATCTTCAACCGGTGTAGTGTACAGCGAGAAAATGAAAATAGTAAAGATTATCGTAGCAAAAATTGGAAAAAGTAAAAGTGAAAACAGTAGTAAAAAAGTGAGTCTAAAAGAGTCGACTTTCAGCGAACAAGGCACAAATCAGCAAACACAGTGTAGGTGTGCGAGCGGCAGAAAAGAGAATGATAGACGCGCAGCTGGTGTTGCAAGTTCAGTAAAGATAGAATATCGTACCAGCCTTAAAAAATATCATACGAGTATTCTACTCTTCTTTATGAAAAAAAAAACACTACATTACATAACCCGGCAAAAAAAAAATGTAATAATATTGCATGTTTTCATATTTAACAAATAACAAATTAAGGAAACTTTCATAGTACCGTACCATAATTATGAACAATAATCTCACTAGAGGTTTTGATTTATATAGAGAAAATGAAAACTCGAGTGGGATTTAATGGACTATTACACGATTAGAAGAAAGTATATAAAGATTAGAATTAACGAAATACTCCAATACAACAAAATATTAATTGACTTACGAAAATACAACTTTCTTCAAATGTATTATAGTATCATCTCAACATTACAAATATTACACTAGATGGCAGTAGTGTGTTATGATTAGCGCTGTTTTCTTGTTATCAGTTGTGCCAACTATGGAATCTTCATTGAACTCTGTGAAAGGTTACTAGTCAAGAAGGTTTTGTTGATTCAGTCTTATTTTTATTAAAACACTTGAATTCCACTTCAATTATACGGATCCCAGTAATCAACGTCACTTGACAGATGATTTTCAATAAATCTTAGTATTAAACAATCTCTGATATGTGACTATCCATAATATCACACAGCAGAAGCTATAACATAAGTTTAACCTAAATATTATAAACAAGTGTTTGAAAAGTTATAATTAGGAATGATGAAATAAGAAGAGTTTTAATTAAGGATGATGAAATAAAAAATAAACATGAATAATTTTAAAAGGAACAATTATTGAAAGTACAATTTTCAAATTTGAATGTTTTAGTGGTTGGTGGTTCAGTTGATGTTATATTGGACGTGTACGTAAAATAAGTGGAACTCGTTGATATACATGGTGTATTCCTCAACTTATTCAGGATTTCCGAATGGTGCTCTTCATTTATTTGTTAATACGGTTTTAGGGAAGATGCATAGCTATGACTAGTGATCTTTATTAATTCTTGTTCTTGAATGCCAATGCGAGTCATATTTGAAACCGCTGTGCATCGACTGGAGTGGTTTGTAATTTTCTGTCTTTTGACATCCAGACTTATGCAGTTTGAAATGTCGGCAAACAAAGAAACAAATGCTAGGGTAGTGACAAAAACAAACAAATGCTAGGGAAGCGATAAAATTAAACAAATGCTAGGGACACGATAAAATTGTGCGATAAGCAGCCATGATTGGTTGAAAGACGTCCTCTCGTACCGTTTTATTGGTCAAAAGTAGTATGACGTTGTAAAAGTGTAATAGTCACACTAATATTGCATGGTGATAATTTTCTGTCATTAAATTTTACATTTATACCATAAATTTCAAATAAAAATACTAAAAAGTGTTAGTTCTATTTGTGAATGTGTATTTTGCTTCGGTGCTTCTCAACCTTCTCCTGCCTCTTGCACCCCTTCCCTTTCCACTGCTATGTCTTCTCATGTTGACTAAAAAATAATGCATATAAAGTTTAAAATATTCTATTTCATATATTAATGCGTATAAATTTATCTCAATTATTTGTATTTTATAGTCCTTATTTCCTCCGAAAATCTTCAAAATTTCTTCCTGTTTGGGAACCACTGGTTTAGAACATGAGTGTGCAGTGGGATTTTAAATGCACCTTTAGTGTGCCTTATTTTTAAGAAGAAAAAGGTTTAAAATGCTGAATTAGAGGATTCGGGTTCGATGTCCGGAATTGACTGGAGAAATAGCTGTGAAGAACGAAATCGAGAAATAGGAACTATTCCGAGATTCTTCCTTTTCCTGAACTGCAGAAACCTCATACTACCAATATTTTCTACTTCATCTTGCATTCTTGCTCACTTCATAACATTCTTATATTTTAATTCGAGAATATGGTTTGGGGTGACGAGTCTATTTCAATGACATCAAACGAAGATGGTTGTGATGAGAGTTTCTCCTGTGTAATGCTCTGGTTCATTGCCCAGTGAGCAACGTCGAGTACATGTAAGTCCACCATGTATATAGGCTATATACAGGTGATTCACGAAGATTTACCGTCTCTTACGGAGCTTATTTTCGAAGACATCTGAGCAAAAATTTTCATATAATATAGCTTATTCTTTCCCCTATCACACAGCTCATATGCCATATGTCGCCTCTTCATCTGTAATACAAAAAAATTGTACAATTGTAATCTTACAAAATTGTGACTTATTCAATATCTCAAAGCTTCAATACTTATGTGAGTTCTATAGAATACAGTAAAATAAAATAAAATGAAATGAAATAAAAAAAATTGATTTTAAACGTCCTCGGAGAGGGGAAGTCAGCACTCTCACTCGCAAGTTTTCCCTCTGGAAAAGTCTTTCTAAATGGCCCGGACTATAATATTCTTTGTCAGTATTTTGAATGGGAATCTTCCTGCTGTGAGAGTAAAAAGCTGGATAAATGTCTGTCTCTCCATCTTGTCTCGGTGGCTGATACGTTTATTATTTAAATTTAGTTATTTAAAATCAATTTCTTAATGTTTGTTGTTAAAGTACTTTACATTTTCCAATTTCATTGTAATTGTTCATTTTTAATATATATGCATTTAGGCCTACACTGTATATATACAATGTATATATGTAAAATATATAAATAGTGTAATTAATTCATTAGATTAACGTTTATAATATTACAATTTGTAATTTTGTAATGTCTGTGATCATTAACACTTAATCTCAGGACTTTGTAAAACTTTGTTTCAACGTTTTCAGACAAAAAAATCGTTGGTTTAAGACTAAGAATCGAACACACTTTCTTCTGCACAATATACAGAAGACTTAGCGTCTGAGCTATTGAGATGACAAAGAAATTTCCATTTCTGCGCGGTGTGTCGATCTAATGATGAAGATTCAAATGTAGAGTGTCATTTTAAATAATAATGCACGATTTATGTATATATTTATCTGTTATTTACGTCATATTACCGTATCTTTTGTAGTTTTTGTAGTGCATTTCGGAACGATGCTAGCAACAAACCAAATAACCTGAATTTAAGTAACTCAAATATTCATTATCTTGTGTATCAGTGCTCCGATCATGCGCAGTGTCTTACATCTGAGACTTAAGAATATTTCATCGTCTCATTCTTTTTGGGGGAACTGTACATGCGCAGTATCAGTGCGAGAATTTGAGTACTGTTTGTTTTGGCGCACCGTAAATGTAGGAATAACAATAGCCTTAAAGTCTAAACTCTCAAAAGTACAATAGATTGCATGCAATAAATTTAATGAAAGTTGGGATGAGAATATTGTTGCAGTTAATTTTTAGGCTAATATTATCAGAAACGATGCAATATCGACACGATTACAGTGAGTTATAAATAATGGATTTCAGAAAACATGCTTCGAAATTTTAGTTACAATGCATTGTAAAAAAAATGTTTCATGAAAAGTAGGCTAGCTATATACAGCAACTGCAGGAAATTTTAGACAACTATTTAAGAACGATGTGATGATAATATTGTTGTAGTCAAATTATTGTGGAATGGTTATCGAAGTACAGCTTTTAAAAAATATTTTGTAAGTCACGTACCTCACAATACATGACTGGAAACGAAATTCAATGCATTTGCTGCAAAACAATTAACCAACTGAACTATGACTAGACCTAATTTCAACGATCAAAGTAAATTAATCCGATAATCTGAAGTGTTTGCGCATCCCGGAATCTGTCAGAGTTGATTGCGGTGGAGTCAAGTGATGTTACTCCATTAATTCGACAAGACATGGTTGAAACCACAGACAGGTTCATTCAGCAAATGGGAACAGCAGTATCCATGGCAACCACGTCTTTATGATAGCGCCGCAATCATGACGTGTTAATCACTGATTGAGGACAGTCAGTTTTAATCATTAATTGTGGGGATAAATTACAATGTAACATTTGATTTAGAGGAAAATCTAGTTTCAATTAGACCTGTCCATAGAGAGGTGTCGCAGTTTAGTGTCCAACTTAGGCAGATAATCGAGTTTCAGTGACCAATTTAGGAATAAGTCGGACTTCATTTATTAGTTTATTGTAACGTTGCTCTTCAATGTTCAATAGAGGAATAAGTCGAGTTTGAATGGACTGTTTTTGAATAGTTCAGGCTTTTGATGCGAAAAACATTGAGTGGTTAGGACTTCAATGATAAATTTTTGATATTGATAAGATGATGAGGTCGTTTTAGATTACGCTAATATAATTAAATAAAGGAATGAATAAATAAACAAATATATAATTAAATAAATAAATGAATAAATAAATATATAAACAAACAAAAAAGCAAACAAAAAATAAACAAATCAATAAATAAACTAAGAAATAAGCAAATAAATAAATAAATAAATAAATAAATAAATAAATAAATAAATAAATATTTACACCTTTTTTACTTAAATTTTTAGAAACAAAAATGGAATCTAATCCCAATTTATGAAGGGATCATAAACAAAATCCTTGTCCAAAAGAAAATTCTAACTTGCTGAAATATTCGAAGGTGTTCTCCAAGTAACATAATATAAATACGATAAAGGAGAGTAATGGTTTTTATAGTCGAGTTTGTAAATACACAGTAAGAATTTTACAAAAGTTAGTAGCCTGACTCTCTTACATTTTAGCTTTTCATTGTATATTTTCTAGTAAAATCTTCTCAGTAATGTAATTTCACTCACTAGTTTCGACTGTATAACGTTGCAACACTACACAGAAGACGCACTTTCTGGTAGCAGCCCACTACTTCTAATTTATGCATTAATTTTTTTAAATTGGTAGAAGACCACAAACATAAAAAAATTCATCACCATCATCAACCAAACATGGATTAAGCCCGGAGCACGTTCTCATGAATCAAACGTTTTCTAGATCTACTAATAGTCCTTCTTCCCTTTGGCCTATAAAACGGGAATTTTTTGTGGAATACGGGAGTCATCCATTCAATTGACATGTTCCATCAACAAAGATGCCTATGTCATAACTATAGCCCTGCTTTTGGTCACTTTGAATACAAGTTAGATGTACTTCGGTCATATTATAGTCCCGACGCTGTTATTTCCGGCGTGACTCCGCCTCTTTGCTTACGTCTTAGAAAGTGAAGGCTCTATAAAGTCTAGGTAGGTAGTATCGTTCGCCATTTTTGTTCTTACGTTGCCGAGCTACCATACGAGGAATCTATCTGCCGCAACGTTAAACATTATCATGTCGTAGCTCCTATGATAATAAATCAAACGCACTGTAATTCAGCAAATAATTGAGCGGCAAATAACGTTTTCGTGTGCTTTCTGCGAACGCCAACGAAAGAGCTAAAATGGCGGGTGATTATATTAAGTATTTATCGAGCCTTAAGAAATGAATCAGCGAATCACAAGACGCACACGTTTAAATGTAGCCGACCTGTATCGCGATTGGCTGCCGGAAATTAGAGCGACGGGACTATAGCTTAGCTCGATACGGAGATCACTGCGCGACAAAACAACTCGTGCTACAGTGAAGCAGTCTCCGGTACCTACTGTGCGTTCATAAAATGTTCATCTATTCCGGAAAAATATCCTTATCATTTCCGTAACAATTTACGCGCAATTTACTCATTAGTGGAAGCGCGCCTATTCCAAACCGCAACATGGCATTGCTCCTTAGCGGCTGCTGACAGATGGAATCCGCAATATAGCTTAAAGGATACTTTTTACTTACTTATAGCTTTTAAAGAACCCGGAGGTTCATTGCCGCTCTCACATAAGCCTCCCTATCCTGAGCAAGATTAATCCAGTCTCTACAGTCATATCACAGTCTACTATATACAGTCGCGAAGCTTGAGGTGATTTTTTGCAAATTTCGTGATAAAGCGCTCCAAGCGGTTAGCAGCTAGAAACAATAGACTGTCCACGGTCGACTTTGGACTGTGTCGTATTTCCATCGAGTGCTAGCTCGTTGCGTATTTCACATTGATGCTTGTGAAATGTTCGTTATTGGTTGTAATGAAAATGTTAATGGCTAAAATGCAATAATTGGAATAATAATATTTTACTAGAGACGTAGAAAAATTAAGTTTGCTTTAATGAAATTTATTGATCACATTTTATTTTCAGTTCTGGTGGGATTATTATTGCTTAGGCCTACTTTTTTTTTCAAAGAATATGTTTTTAATTATAGCTGTTAATTTTGTTGTTATTTTTATTTGTTACTTTACTAGAGACGTAGAAAAAGTCTGTTACAATAAAATTTATTGATCACGTTTTATTTCCAATTCTGGTGTGATTATTATTGCTTAACCTCATCCCACTTTGTTAACTACGTAAGCCTACACTACAAGTACCGGTACACGTAAGTTACTCCATTAATTCATATTTCCATTATTATTGTTGTAAAGAGAAATGCAAATTAATATTTATTGATTTCATAGTTAATTATCGCTATAATCTTGAATGAGTGAAGCTATTATAGTAAATTTCAGTTCGTTTTGCACAAACAAAAATTATATTAACTTATTTCTTGCAGGTATCTTCGAGTTTATGGTGGAATTTAATATACTTCATTAAAATAATAAATTAACTTTATGCATTTAATATTTCAATAATGGAAGGAAGGTGTTAATTTTTCCAAAAGAAGACGACAACGAAAGTGTAACATATTTTGTCGTCTGCTAGGAGAGAGATCTGCGATGATGAGGCGATAGTAACGATCCTAGTGGTGGGCAATTACCCATGTTTGCATTTTTACTACATATTGAGCTTCGCGACTGTATATAGTAGACTGTGATCATATCCTACCTCTCTCAAATCCATTTCAATATTATCCTTCCATCGGCCTCCTCAAAGGTCTTTTTCCTTCTGGTCTCTGAACTAACACTCTATAGCTATACATTTCTAGGTTCACCCATATGTGCTACATGCCCTGCCCATATCAAACGTCTGGATTTAATGTTCCTAATTATGCCAAGTGAAGAATACAATGCGTGCAGTTCTGCGTTGTGTAACTTTCTCCATTCTCCTGTAGCTTTAAGGATACAAATAAAATAATTATTAATAATGCAATATTAATAATGACTTTTAAAATATTTCATATACGTCATTGACACTAATTTACAAATATTAAAACCCATATAATCAAAGAACTATCAATCAGTTAAATATTCCATGGAATTATGGATTTGTAGAACATTTGCCTTCTTTTTAAGTAAGAATTATTGCATCGTAAATAGTTATAACTGTTACTCGTTCAATTATTTTATTATCTATTAAGTCTGATTAGTGAAATATCTTAATAATCAACGACGTATGCAATGGACGGGGAAAGGAACTGGCACCTTATCCCATTATCTGCTGGCTTAGTTGTCTCATTTGTGATACCTTTGTGGTGTAGGTTCCAACCTGTCTTCGGACAGTTGACTAAACTACTATTATATTAAAACTTCTATAATTCGGACCCAATTTGGCGGGCAAATCCTGTCAGAATCAGTGAAAATCCGAATTATAGACAATTTACTGCAATAGGATTATTTCGACAGTTGAAAAATAAAGATACTGTATAGTTGTTTGGGATTTAATAAATACAGTATATGTAACACAAGATATACATTTCTTTATTTGATTATTTAAGGACGCTGTATAACTGCTAGGTGAATTAGCGTCGATAATATTGGTGGTAGCGAGATGAGGTCAAGGATTCGCCATGGATTACCTTATATTCGCCTTGAGGTTGTGGAAAACCTTGGAAAAGCCAACACATAATCAGCCCAAGCGGGAATCAAACCCACGCCCAAGCGCAACTCCGGATCGGCAGGCAAGCGCCTCAGCTAACTGAGTTACGCCGATGGCTACAAGATATTAATTTAAAACATAATGAGTTTGAAGTTCTTTAGTCTAAGTGTATTATTTCACGGGAAGTAATAGCTTCAGAATAATTGTCAGACTGTGATTTAAAAAAAGAGGTAAGCGCTGTCTTTGTTTTTTTGCGTTTCTGTTCTTTATGGATATAATGGCACATTTATTTTAAGACGATACAATTTTTAATAATCCGGTTACAGCTCACAAATCAATTAATGTATCTGAATGAATCTTACGTTTGGTAATTTGAATTGATGAACATAATTTTCACTCTTTGTACTCATTTCTAACTTCATTGTATGAAATATCAATGTACAGGGACATCATTTTATTTTTACTAATATGTTTAATATTAACCTGGCTATACCTTTCTATTAACGATTGAAACAGGAAACACCGTTTGCTACCCCTTCCACGACTGGAGTTCGATGATACTGGCGTAAAATACAAGTCACTTTACTAGGTATAGGAGGGAAGAAAAGTGGTTCATCCATTTATGTAAACTAGGAAATATCGCAATTTTGAGTTTGATAATTTTCATTAGGTTTTTGTTTAATCAAAATACAGTACTGTATTAACATTTAGTCTTTTTACACACGAATTGAGCTATTCATTCGGACTTATTAATTATGCAGTGTATATTGTACTGTTACAGCACGTTAGCGTACAATATAGACAATGAAGTTAAATTGAAAAATAATCATAATATGAATATTTAAACACGTTTTTGAAAATGGTGGCCGTTCATTTCGATACAGGCTTCTTTTCTTTTGTGCATATAGACTATTGTACCTAATTCCAATTACCAATTTCGTCCTTCGTACGAGTAACTCATGTTGAAATAATTCTGTACCTACTCTATAAAAGAATACCTTACGTACTGTAAATTCAATCTTCACTTATCCGAAAAGATAAAATTACTCAGAAATGCTATCTACTGTCCGTTCAAGTGGTTTTGTCGCAGGGTCGTAGAAAGGGGGGGGGGAACCACGTGACAGTTAATTACTTAACGAGGCTCTTTTGTTTAAGTTATTTTAAATACTTGTATAATATTACGTAGACGTCCAATTCCTAACAGAAATTAATGTTTTCAGAAAAGAGCTAAGATAGCCCAGCTACTAGACTTAACAGAGGGGCGAACAGAAGCAGGTGGGGGAAACCGGGATGCGACGTAGGCAAACAGACGACAGTACCTGTACGATAATATGATTCAATATTGAAAGCTCTTTCGTCACTGGAAAACGCGAACATATTTCTGGAACGTACTATACTCCCTAAGTCAGTACTGCTTATGCGCCCTCGGCTCTGTGTCGTGATCGGTTGGAAGTTTACTAGTAGAAGGGGTGGGAGTGAAGTACATTCCAAAACTCAGGTACAATAAAATTGTAGTAAAAATAAAATGATGTCCCTGTACAAGAGTCTTTGTGTAAAAAGAGAAAAAAAAGAGCTGTCCGGTTTATCACGAATTCTGAATTAGTGAAGTCCAAATAAGCTGTTTTCCACTGTACTATTTTGGATTTTATAAGATTGAAACCAGTAAAAAGCGTCCAAGATCTTAAAATTAATATATCTCTAAATTTAATAGATAGACCTAATGTAAAAATCCTTTCTTATTTACCATAGCTAGTACACCCCTATGTGGTCAATTAGGAATAATCTGCTGAATGCGGCATTACTGGCTTGGTCATCGATAAATGTAATACAATTTAAGGGGTTAGGTACAGCTTACAGCAGAAA
Organism: Periplaneta americana; assembly: GCF_040183065.1. NCBI lineage: Eukaryota > Metazoa > Arthropoda > Insecta > Blattodea > Blattidae > Periplaneta > Periplaneta americana. The sequence goes on along the minus strand of NC_091125.1, from coordinate 90,831,148 downwards.
CATTTTGGGAATATTCAATATTTTTTTACTCCAATACTGTATCTTGTACAATAATGAAAATTAGTATGCGTAGAACACTGTCATTCTGCTATATGAAAAAATATTTTTACGAATTAAAAAAAATATTTACATTTTTTTTTTCAAAATTCAGTTCACTGTGCGGTAATGAAGAGTTTCCCTCATAACTAAAAAACTATTCAGCATTCTGTGATGAAATGTTTTGTGTGTATTTATCCATATCATATCTACAATATGATGCAAGACCAGTTCTCTATCTGTGATAGATTGTCTGATAAAAAATAAATTTATTTAAAAATATTGTCAAATATCAGTACTTTCTTCTACACAAAATAAAACAAAATATTATTTATTAAGGAATGCTGTTCAAAGAGCATGATATTGTAAACACGAGTTTCAGCAATAAAATAAAAGAGAGAGAACATGAAAAAGTTAACAAGTTTATGAGATATGAGGAAAAGCTTCATCACTGCGCAGTGAACTACCACCATTATGAGTTTTGAAAAAAAATGTATATAAATAAATTTTTTAAATCGAAAAATATTTTTTCATATAGCAGAAGGACAGTGTTTTACACATACCAATTTTCATTATTGTGTAAACTACAGTAATGAAGGAAAAAAATGTTGAATATTTCCAAAAATTTCACTGCTGTAAGCTGTACCTAATCCCTAAAATTGATTTTATAATTATATTATTTAGTGTTTTCGTCTAAATGAACATTAAATGTATAGGTGAAAAGAGACATCTTTGTCGAAGCCCACTATTAATTTCTGTCATGCTTCTTAAAGTAATAATTTACTGACCTTAGTTTCTGAATAACGCTTAGAATAATATGGGAAGGTCTCATAATACGTAGAACAATATTGCAGAAGTTATTTTGTAATTTCTCGAAAAGTATGAATAACTTCTAAATTGCACGTTTACTGGGAAAGCCAAAGAAAAATCCGTTATGTTTAAGTTCACAGCACAAAAGTTATATAAGAAATTTAATGAATCACGAGAAGAGTCTCTGGAGAGGCACGCTCTAGCATCATCGCTGACGACAAAATAATGGCCCCGATCGAGACTGGCGCGAAACAAACATGTCAAAAAAATTGAGGGAAAAGCCCACGTCAGTGATGAAGCAATTTGTACACGCCTGCGAGGAATGGGAAATTTATACAAGGATGGAAAATGGGTTCCATGCAGTCTCACCGATTATCATAAAGGGCAGCTTTAGCAGTTTGCGTTCCATTGCTTGCTCGCTTTCTCCGCGAAGCTCTTCTTAACCATCTGTTTACTTACAATAATGCAAAATGGTCATACTGTTATGTCCCCAGTCACACAAGCCAAAACTTCCACTCTGACAACAGAAGATTTCGCTGAGTGTTAGATATTAACATAAATCATCAACTTGCAACTTTGAGATTCTGCCTCAAAGACAAGCTCTCATCGCATTTGAAATAAAACAATTTATTCCTCCTCCATATTTCTTGATCAGTTGTTGGTGTCTGCTACAAAGACTCCGCGATTTGTATGCCATACACCAAACATTTTACCCATATATAAATTGTATACGAATGTAAGGAAGGGATTTCGATTGCTATCTATTTGGAAAATTAACATCATTATTATTATTGTAGCTTGCATTTGTATCTGTTTTATCTCTTTTTTCATGTTATTTGCAATTCTATGTTTTAAACAAATATCTGTACTGTCCATTGTAATTGGGGCTTTGCCCTGTTATACACAAAAAAAAATAAATAATAAATGAATGAATAAATAAATAAATAAATAAATGCATACATAAATAAATAAATAAATAAATAAATAAATAAATAAAATAAAGATACAGTGCATTAATGATAAACCCATATCAGAAACAAAACGTCTTGTATTAATACTGAATGTTTAATAATTACGAGTATTATAGTCGCGACGCTGTTATTCCTGGCGTGACTCCTCCTCTTTGCTTACGTCTTAGGAAGTGAAGGCTCTATAAAGTCTAGGTAGGTAGTATCGTTCGCCATTTTTGTTCTTTCGATGCCGAGCTACCATACGAGGAATCTATTTGCCACACCGTTAAACATTATCATGTCGTAGCCACTATGATAATAAATCAAACGCACTGTAATTCAGCAATAATTGAGCGGCAAATAACGTCTTCGTGTGCTTTCTGCGAACGCCAACGAAAGAGCCAAAATGGCGGGCCATTATATTAAGTATTTATCGAGCCTTAAGAAATGAAAAACGTCTTCCTCAGCGAATCACAAGACGCACACGTTTAAATGTAGCCGACCTGCAACGCGATTGGCTGCCGGAAATTAGAGCGACGGGACTTATAGTAATTGCATCTACAGGAATGGAACGTAATATTAATTGTACCTTCTTCTAATCTAATGAAACTGAATTTGTCTTTAAGTAACAGTCACTGATGTAAGTTAGATCTATCTGTTTCTTATATTAAAGTTTATCATTTCACGGATACACCCGAGGTGTGGAAAGCTATTTATGAAGTTCTGATACTACATTAAAGGTGATGCAGTTTTATTTATCACATGTTAGACATATGAGAAATCCCGTTTAGATTACAGGTCCTATTTTTTTATTTGCTGATTCCTGATTTGTGGATTTCATTTCACTTATTTCGTTGAAAATGTGACATAAACTATGGCATTTCTTTTGTGTACTATGTACTAGTGACTTAATCATCTTAAGTGCAATTTCATTAATACCATTTTTCTTTTCTCACCCACTGACTCAACTTTGCACAAACATTCTTTCGACATTACAGAAAAATCAACATTTCTGTTATATCTCGTGCCCGTTTTTCCTAGCCATACACTGTAGTGTATAAAGTACAACATATATATAATTGTTTGCAAATACTGAAAACACCATGCTAGATTTAACACGTATTGTGGAAAATCAAATAATGGCATATTAAGTAAACACAATCACAATAATCTTGGTCATACTCCTACATATGTAGCATGTAAGTGTATTGGTGTGCAGTTGTAAAACAAAATTAACTAAATTTTCAAGCCATTTTCAGATATCGCGGTGTCACTTTTGATATTGCATTCAATTAAAAAAATTGAGCGAAATACGGGTAAAATGTGCACGGTTGTTTACATTGAGCATGTCTATTTTCTTTACTGAACTCGACATTGCAATTAATTTAAGTTACAACGGTATCTTTGGATTCTGTTCTATTAGTTCCTCTTTTGGGGATGGGCACAGGCTGGGGACTGTCTTCGCACGTAGACCGCTTGGGTGGACCCATTGTACTACTCGGAATGGAGTGGTATGTACGCATTAAGCCCCCCTGCGGACCAACACCGACTTCCCCTACAGCCTACAGAATCCCTTTACCTTTCGTCAGTGTCAGCCTACGGAGCACCATGTTTGCGCCACTTACAATAGCGCCATAATAGTCTTGCGCCATTTGCTTTTTTTTTTTTTTTGTCGCAAAGTGTTTACGCCACTAAATCACATATAAATTCAAGGACATAATTTTTTTAGGTTTTTGCCACGTTACGATGTCAGTGCACAATATTCCATCTCATTTTTCCAGACTGAGGACTGCCACACGAATTAAATCGTGGTGTGGTTAAAAATTAAGCTTTTATATTTTGATGTCTTAAACACTTCATAAAAAAGTGAAATGATTTTCTTTAACTAAAGGCAGTCATATGAAGGTTATGTTTAAATGCCAGACGTACTTCACAAAAGCAATACGAGAAATTTTGCTTTCTCTGTATATTTCTATGTAATTTTCAATCTTCAGTTGTTTGTTTTCTATTTTTCTTATTTTAACGGCCAGCATGTGCATTCTATTAAGATTGAAGTAAGCTTCTGTTTGAATATTTTTTAAAGCTGAAGTTATTTTTAAAATTTCGGGATGTGAGTTGTATAATAAGGCGTTGAAGTTTCTATGAAATGCCTCACGTGCATTGGTTGTGTGAGTGAATTCAGATATGTAGTAATCCACAAGTTAGTTGCTAAACTTTCAAATTTTTGGGCACATTGAATCACTGTCGGTCATATCAATAACAAAACAATCACCTACTTCTTGTGGAGGTAGTTTAATAGTTTAAATTACATGTCTGAAAACAAACTGTATAGACAAGATCAGTTAAATTACAAAGAGATTGTAAATTCAAAAAATTTGTCAAGATTATAAAACGGATTTAAAATTAACCAACTAGAGGTGTAAATTTTGAGAGCAGCTCTGTTTAAATTAAAAATATGGGATGGAAATTTATTTGCAACCTTCAATGACATTTGACAAAGTTTTTTTTGAGGGGGGGGGGGGATTTAGCAAGTCTACATGTTATGATAGTAAAATCATTTCCTTGTCTTGTCATAGGAATGAATATAATTTCTTAATGTTAAAGTTGGAAGATTATCATTAACATACAAAATTAACTCTAGAATATATAAATTAATTACAGTCACGGACACTGGAAAGTTTTCTTTTCTCAATCGTACTATCAGCGACTGGAATGCTTTACCTGCAGACTTACTGAAGGCTTTACCAATAACCAAAAATGTATTTAAAAATAGACGGTAGTATATTATATACACTACTTAAAGGGTGTAATTGATAACTTGTTATTTGAAGTGTTCTATCAGTGAGGAAGTGTGTTGTGTCAGTGAAGTGTGTAGTGTCAGTGAAGCCTATTGTGTAAGTGAAGTGTGTTGGTGTCAGTGAAGTGGCTGTGCAAAGTATTTGAACAGTGAAATGGTTAGAAGTGTTAGTGAAATCAGGTAGAATCAGTGCAGTGAGTGAGTTGATAGCGAAATAAGTGTAGTGCCGAAAGGTACTTGTGCAGGTATGGACCTGTCACACTCGTGGGTCTTAGTTCGAACTTAGGGTTAAGATACAAATTAGATTTACTTTAAATGTCATTTTAAGTGACCATGCTTCATTTAATTTAGGATGCTCCTTCTTGTTGTTGTTATTATTATTATTATTATTATTATTATTATTATTATTATTATTGTTGTTTTCATTGGTTGTGTTTTTAATTAATTGTCATTATTGAGTGTAATTAGTTACCACTGCCACCGTATATATACCCATTTGCAGTGTGAATAAATACATACATACATACATAAATACATACATACATACATACATACATACATACATACATACATACATACATACATACATACATGATTTTGTTTTTCACAAATAATGGTTTACAATGTTCATTAAATCTGCATTTGATAAAATTCTTATGGCTCTATGGTAAATAGGACAAACCAAAACCATGTTCAAGACATTTATCACTGTGGCACGAATTGTTATTGAACGCTCTTGCTAAGGCAATATTATACCTACTTCACATAAAAAACAACATATGCAGACAGAATGTCGTTGACACAAACCCATTCCTCTAATTGGCTGTATAAACGTATTCCTCAATTACAAACGAACAAAAATCTCGAGCAAGCGCATTACACCCTTCAGCGTATTCATAACCAGGTCATTTGACTCCGGTTCCGCGAGCTAACACTAGCTCAGGGGAGAACCCCGGTACACAGCACTACCACCAGCAACTAATGACCACATACGACGGGGTCCAAATTCGGTGGCGAGCCGCAGTCGACTAGAAATATAGAAAACAAACGGAGATGATGAAAGAGGGGAAGTGTAATTATGATGACGAATTGAGTCTGAGGTCCAACTCCGAATGTTACCCAGCAATTCTGCTTCATTTGGTTGAGGGAGAACCTCGGAAAACCAGGTAACTAGTGCCAACCAGGATTTTAATCCAGGATGATGATGATGATGATGATGATCATGATCATGATATTAATGATGAATATAATTAATGGAATAAATCTGTAAAGTTGCGCCTATCATAGCAACATCACAGTCTAGTATATACAGTCACGAAGCTCAATACGCAGTAAATATGCATCCATAGATAGTTGCTAACCTCTAGGATCGCTAATATCACCTCATTACAGACAATGCGAAATAGTACCAGCACAGTCTATTGTTCCTAGCACCCTCACAACTCAAGCTTCGTGACTGTATATACTAGACTGTGATAACATCACAATGACTTTCATGATCCTTTCGCGTAATGTTACTTCTATGTGGAGCGACTGAGCAGTTCCCGGATTTATTAAACTGAAATAAAAACATTTTTGAAGCACCAAAAGTCTGATATCTCATAACTGAGGCGTGTGGCAGGATTCTGGTAATCTGAGCGGCTGGTTTATGCTGCTACATCGCCGCTTGAAATGAATTCAATAGCTAGCTGCACACAAATTACATGTGGGACCCTGGGACGTGCAAGCTTGGGATTCCATTGCCGCGGAACTATTCAAAACTTCCCTGTCAAAGACGGATATAAAACAAGCGTACTTCGTATGTGGTTCACATTCCTTCAAAAACAACGCGAGGAATCTATCAGTACAATCGATGCTATCTTCTCATTCATATTATCTGCAAATGCAATTGAAAATTTTGTGCTGACACAGCCTGTAATCTAGTGTGGAAAAAATAAATCTTCCGATCTCTATTATTTTGCAGTTACTATTCGTAAAATATTTTGTTATGAGATTTTGGTTTGTCTCTTTGCTTGTATTGAGAAGAAGATATTTCAGTGTTCGTTTTATTTTTTGGAACTTAATATATGCAAAGTTTTGAAACTACAGGTACATCATTTTATTTTTACTTCAATTTTTATTGTACCTGAGTTTTTGAATGTACTTCACTCCCACTCCTTCTACTAATGAACTTCCACCCAAGGCCGCATATGCAGTCAAAGTCGTCTTACGGTCACAGTATACAGTATTAAGTATAGTACGTTCCAAAAATATAGTCGTATTTTCCAGTGAATAAAGTGCATTCATTATTGAATCATATTTTCGCACAGGTACGTATTGTGTCCGTTTGGTTACGTCACTTCCCGGTTTCCACGAAACGTTTCTGCAGGTCCCTCTGTAAAGGCTAGTGGCTGGGCTGTCAGCTCTTTCTGAAAACATTTGCTGTCAGGAATTGGACGTCTACGTAATATTATACAATTGTTTAAAATAATTGAAATAAAAGGACCTCGTTAAGTAACTCACATGATTTCTCCCCTTCTACGACCCCGCGACATAACTACTTGGACGGACAAAGTCAGCAATCTGAGTAAATTTATTTGTGCGAATCGGGCAGAAGTGAAGTGATTACAATACGTAAGTAAGGTACTATGCTATAGATTAGGTACAGAATTATTATTTCAAGAGGTACAGAATTATGGCCCCCCCATGTCGATGCTTTGCATTATTTCTTTTGGGGTTACTGTAAAACAGTTGTGTTTGTTAAACATCCTGCAACAATAGAGGAATTAAAGAATCACATTCCAGAAACAATACATTCAATTTCAGAAAATATGCTTATAAACGTTTTCGATAATATCCACACAAAAGAACTAAAGCCTGTATAGAAATGAACGGCCATCATTTTCAACAATTTGTTTAAATATCCAGATTTTGATAATTTTTAAATTTAAATGCACTCTCCATATTATATGCTAACGTGCTGTAGACAGTATATTATACATTACATAATGAATACTTCCGCCTGGATGGTTCAGTTAGTGACTAAAAGACTTATTGTTAAAACTGTACTGCATTTACGTAAATGGATGCACTACTTTTCTTCCCTCCGCTACTTAGTAAAGTGATTTGTTTGTATTTTACACCAGTATCATCAAACTTCGGTCGTGGAAGGGGGTAACATAGTGTTTGCGGTTCTCAACCGTTAATCCAAAGGTATAGCCAGATTAATATTAGAAATTTTAGTAAAAACAGAATGATGACCCGGTACTTGCACTTTCCATCATTAGAGGAATATAGAACATATTAGTTTCCAGTTTTATAAACAACGAGATAATTAATATTTTCATGGGTAAGATGAAAGTGTAGTATATTTGGGTGGTGAGTACACATTGACGAGGAACGCAAAGATTCACTGCGATTTATCTGAAAAAGAAAAGTTATCTATACCTGGTAAGGTTTATCTTGTCTCAGTAGCAATAAAACCAAGTCCCTTCAAATGAGGGTGGATATTATAGGAGGGTTGTGAATTTTCAGGATTCCTTTCAAAACCTTGTTATTGTACAGGTTACCGGAACTCAGTTTCTTGAAAGACAAGCTCAGTGACGGAACTACACAATACGAAGAGAGATATTGTGTTGCTTTATTTTGCGCTACAGAATGTATCAACTAGTCCCTTCCGCCACTGGCATTGCTTCGCTCCCCCCATCGCAATAATAACGCAGACGAGGTAAGACATATCTCCTTTCTCTCTCTTTTCACAGTGAGACAAGATTCATCACACAGACTTTAATAGCGATACAGTTGCAACATATTCTCGGACACAGTATAGCAAACACAACATTTTCAGATCATGTGAGATGAACATCGCTTTGCGTATTATTAGAGTGTTGTTACCACTATTCTGTTGAATAATATTAAAAATTTTCCATTGGCCTAAGGCTCATATTTAAATATACTGGCAACCACATCATAAGGCTGAATACACATTTAATCGTGAAACACAGTGTATTAGTAACCTTAACTTAAGACGACAGGACGTTGCCTCTGATTTATTCGTTGCAAAGACGTCGTCTACTTCATTAGAGTTGTAGTTTAGTCAACTGTCTAAATACACTTAATTAGTCAGAAATAACAGATATACATTTGATTATCCAGAAATAATATACATACGAGATCTGTCTGGAAACTTTCCGGCCGCCATTTCATACACAGACGGGCAAAATGTGTGTTGAAACACAAAACAAACTCTGTGATATCCTTGAAGTCAGGCTGCCCCAGTTTCATATGTTTTGACGCATATTGCAGTTTCCTGACTGTTAGTCGCCGATGTTTCTTGCAACCAGCATGTGTTCTATGTATTTTCGGGTATTTTAGCCTACTTGTTGAAAACCTTCCAAAATTTGGTCACTTTGAGCTGTTTTCCGTACACTTTTGAAGTATCGATCACAATTTTATGTATCTCCAAGATTCTCTTAATCATTAGGATATTTTTCGCGAACGAATGTTCAAGTTGGAAACTTTTTTTTTTATGCAGATTCGCTAGTCTAGTCGCTCGGTCATTATGAATATGACTATCACAAGGTACGCAATCTCACTCAACGTTGTCTCACTGCTAACTGAGTAGCCCCATGTGGGAGAAGGAGAGTTTATTCGTGCGTAGGGATCTTCTGAATGGCTGCTAAGTTACATGAAGTGCGCAATACCGGTTCTTCAGATATTACAACATGGCGAGATATTTCCGCATAGACCTCGCAGTAGACAACACGTTTGGACTTACACTATATGACGTGATAAAAGTAGTTAAAAAACGCTGTAATTCTCTGCACACAACAGAAAATTCTAAACTTTCTAGATACATCTTGATTACACAACTTTTAACTTTAACTTTCTATACATCACAATAACAAAAGTCGACAACAAACACATATTCAAAGTCTACAGAAAACCCACAAAAACAACAACACACATACACATCACACACTATTCAACATACCAATGAACCAACAAGATTACAAAGAAGAGCTGAACACAATCAAATACATAGCACAAGAAATGGGGTCCAACCCCAACATAATAGACAACATTATACGAAAGACAAAACATAATCACAAAAAACATAAGAATACATCACAAACACAAGGACACAAAAAATACATCACACTACCATACTAAAACAAAAACACACACAAGATTACAACCTCATTCAAGAAATTAAATTACAACATCGTCTACAGAACAAATAATACTATACAAAAACATCTCAACACACAAACAACACGAACAAACAAATACAACCACACAGGCGTATACAATCTCAAATATAACACCTGCAATAACTTCTACGTAGGACAGACAGGCAGATCATTTCAAACACGTTACAAAGAACACATCACAGTCATAACAAAATTACAAAACACTTCCACATATGCAGAACACATCACAAATGTTAACCACACCTACAGAGACATCAACACAGACATGGAAATTCTACACATCCCACCAAAAAGCCAGAAACTAAACACACTAGAACAATACGAAATATGCAGACACACAAAAACGCATTCAAATGAAATTCTCAACACACAACTCAATTTCAGAACACACACACTCTTTGACTCCACATTACACTACACAAACACACCCCACAGGAAACAAAACAAAAGACGCCAAGACCAGCAACAACCAGTTCTGAAGAAGGTCAATAACAGACCGAAACATGTTAACCAGATACAGTAATATTTAACACCAGAAAGACATGTAATACATATTCCAAAACTTTCTTCTGAATACTTGTTTACATTAGTAAAGTGTTGTTATTAGCTAAAATTACGCCTCTAAAACAGTAGAGGTGTATACCTCGAACTCAATAATATCATAAATTTGAGGGAAAATTGAATGTCCATTTAAACAGTGTGAGAAAAAACAAGGGACTATTTTACTTTAAAGATAAAAAGTCATAAATATAGAAGTCAACTTTCCTACCATAAATGATATACTAAAAATCTGTTACGAAATAGCGAATACTCGAGCGCTTGTGAGTTATCTAGTTTTTCCATTCATATATACAATGTTTTTTAAATAAATTATAAAATTGATAGCTTAACTATATTCTAAGTTACCAGTAGTATTTTCCTATTTTATCTATATAGACCACGTTCAAAACCGTCGGTTTACAAGCAAATTTATTAAATCAGAATATTACTTCTGAGAAAAGGGCATTTTTTCTGACAAAATTAAATCTAAAAAAATAATATTATTTTTAGTAAGTTCTTTCTCTTTAAGCGTATTTGTTTCCAGTTCTAAGTTTATGCAAATACGTTTAGGTACATTATATAGGCCTATTCGTTTTTCTCAGAAATAATATTTATGGTTTAATGTGTTTTGCTTGTAAACCGAAGAAATGTTTGTTCATTGTGTTCTAAACATGGCACAACTCTGCTACCCGTTACTGGCCAAAGACATACTTTAATTTGATAAATGGAATACTTCATGACAAATACGTGGTACAGTTCTGACTGTGACAAAATGTGGGTTATCGAACTCTTATTCCAAATTCAAGATATGCATGTACACAAATGTGATACAATCATCCATCATTGTGGTAGGTATCCAGTATTACACCTGCCTAGAAACGGATGAGGTTATTTTTAGTACACATAATTGCAGCAGCTGTCCAGAAAGAAAGCGTACAATGATTTCTACTGTACAGTAGTGGCAAAAAAAAAAAAAACGGACCGGCTCTTCTAGCTGATTTCAGAGGCTTGTTCTCTCAGATCACGATAGACTGGTAGCTAAGATTTCGTGGTTCGAATCCTGCCTGGGAAGGAAACTTTTTTATTCCTTGTTCAAATTTATTCCCAATACTTTTCGATTGCAGCGATATTTTACTATTTAATTAACTTATTATTCCCAGAACATGAATTTTACCAGCAATCGAAAAGTATTGGGAATAAATTTGAACAAGGAATAAAAAAGTTTCCTTCCCAGGCAGGATTCGAATCACGAAAGTCTTAGTTACCAGTCTATCGTGATCTGAGTGAATAAGGCTCTGAAATCTGCTACAAGGGTCGGTCCGGTTTTTTTGCCACTACTGTACATAATACAATGAATTAATTATTGTTTTTATAATTAAACTCATTTTATATAACTTATTTCTTGAGCTATTTCTCAGTTTATGTCTTCGGGGCATAAAAACTTAAAACAAAAATAGTTGATGAGACAAAATTAACTTTTTAAGAAAAATTTCGAGAAAATATTGGAAGCATCTGCATTTGGGTTGAAAAAAGTACAGAAGAAAGAAGTTTACGACGTATACAATGAACGTTGTTTAGTGACCAGAATTAAATCAAGACGATTGCAATGTATTGGGTGAGATTGAAGAGTTTCTGAAGCTAGAAGAGTTAAAATGATGTTTAAGATGATGTTTATTGACTTTTCTGGCTTTGAGCCAGAGGCCGTTTTAGGGTCTTATACGCGCAGGATGCCCTCTCCAGCCATTGTACATAAATAACAATAAATATATATTTACATACTTAAACACTATCTCTGGCTTAAGTGCCAGTAGGTGTGTGAGTGCGGTGATTGGCTTTTTATTTATTTTATTTTATTTTATTTTTTACTTTATTTTTTTTTTTGTTTTAATTATTTTGGTGTAGGCCTAATTTGTTAATTTGGAATGCTTAAGGAATGGTGAACGGGACAAGAGTTCGGGGTAAAAGATATCGGTTGATAGACAGCATTAAAGTATTATATGGGGAGATTAAGAGGAAAGCAAGAAAGGGAAATGCTGGGTTTGCAGTTAAAGACCTGCTCTTGGGCAGAACACTGTGCATACATACATATATTTTGAGTTTCCCCTTCCGGTGGCAGAAGCGTCTGAATCGTTATGGAGACTTTCATGGTGTGGTGTTATTTTATTCATCTGCCTCTCTGTTGCTGTCGTGTGTTCTCTCAGACAGTATTCAAATTTCCAACACGTGTTTGTGGTTTTGTTTGTGTGTTTTAGTTTGGTGGTGGGGGCTGGTGGTAGTTGTAGAGGAGTTTCTCCAGTGTTGTTCTGTTGTTTGTGTTCGGGGGATTTGCGAAGATGTGTTGTGTATATACGCGATTTACTGCCGAATGTGTGTATTTCCTGTTTATGTTGTTTAGGTGTGTGAAGAGTGGCTTTGTTTTTGTGGTAGTGTAAACTGTGTTATTTCTGGTGCGTCTGTGCAGGTGGAAGATTTGGCGGAGAATTCTTCTTTCGCGTGCTTCAAATTTCAATTGGGTCGTTGGAGGGGCTTGTGCGAGGAAAACGGATACGAGGAAAACACGCAAACTCAAACCACCCACTACGCGACGGACAACACATAGTATACGACACGCCTGGTAAACTAGATCTTCTCAGCCGCACACTAGAAAATATACACACCACACCAAATCACCCATCTTTCGACCCCCAACATCTAGCATACATTACACATCACATCACACAGAATCCTGATCTCTACGAGCCGCTTCCAGCGCCACTTCCTCGATCGACCGACGATCCACTCATTGACAACATCACTCCGCTAGACATATCATTGGAACTAAGATCCATAAAAAACTCTTCCCCCGGACCAGACCAAATCACTTACAACATACTACGCCAACTGCCTCCCAAAGCACTAAATTATCTTGCAGAACTTTACACAGGATCACTCAGACTAGGACACACACCAAAGCGCTGGAAACACTCTCACATACTTCTCTTTCCTAAACCAGGCAAAGACGCGTCTGACCCACAAAACTACCGACCGATCAGTTTGACATCAACATTAGCCAAATTAATGGAGAAAGTTCTCGTGTCACGATTACACGTCTATATGCGCAACCGCAATCTACTCCCGACCACTCAAGCCGGATTCCGACCGGGAGCGCAGCTACACGACCAGCTGATACGAGTGCTCACTCCCATTGAAGAGGCTTATACACGCAGACACTACAGCATCCTTATTGCCTTAGACGCCAAGAGAGCCTTTGACACAGTTTGGATAGACGCCCTAAAATATAAACTCACATCCTTAAACCTGCCACACGAAATCACACGTTGGCTCTCCAGCTTCATATCGAACCGAACAGGACAGGTGAGACTCGGAAGGAACGAACTTTCTCGGACCTTCCGAATAGAAGCTGGGGTCCCCCAAGGCAGTGTCATATCTCCCACTCTGTATAACATCTATGTGGCAGATATTCCCCTACCTAATAATCCGCTAGTAGGACTGGCACAATATGCAGACGACGTCGCATATTGGGCAACACACCCCCGACTCCCCTCCGCTAGGAAGTTACTAAACGCAACACTCAGGCAGTATCTAAATTGGACCAACACGTGGCGGATCACAGTCAACACAGACAAAACACAGATATGCGTCTTCCGCCCAAAACTCCGGACTCGGGTCCTCCAGAACAACCCAATCACAATAGCCAACACTCAACTTCCACTCCAGCGGAATCTCACATATCTAGGAATACCCCTCACCTCCAAACTCTCCTGGACCGAAGTAGCTAAGGAAACCTGGAGGAAATATAATGCAGCCACCAGAGCAATAAGCTACCTAAGTGGCATCAATCGACCCGGTTGTATAACCGAAACACTCCTCCACCTATACAAAGCATTGGTTAGATCCCTATGCATATATCCCTCCATGTTTAAGAAATTCTTATATAGAAGAGCTAGTGAGCTATATTTTCTATCCCTGACTGTATTATATTTTGTCACCAAATTTTATTAGTATAGATTAGTACTTTGTTCTGTTTTCGTATAGAGTTGTTGTTTAGTCCATTATCCGTAGACAGGTCTGAACCTCACAAGTGATACCAAGAAGAAACCACTTATGAGACAACTAGGCCAGGAGACAATGGGGTATGGTGGCCAGTTCCTTCCCCTCTCTATTGCATACATCGCCGACTAGCTACATAGGCCTATTACACTAGTCGGACTTCAAACTTATACAAACAATTGTTCTTCCTCTGACACATATTGTGGTATGATATGTACACCTGATATATAATACATGTACATATCAACTAGAACCTCAATCAGAGGATATCGTATAGAGTATGACTGTGTAATTACAATTCAATAATATAATTGTGCGATTTTTGTGGATTTGTCATAAGACAAACCTGGTCACACAACCTGTTAATACGATATCAATAAAAACAGTAAGCTTTGGATGACGAAATTTCTGTGTTTAAAACAAAGTAGTTCCGAATCCACCAGCTGTGATAAAACCATTCATTCATTCATTCATTCATTCACAGTTTTATGCATAAATGCAGGTTTTTTACTGCAAATCCAGCATTCTCGAATATTTCCTATTTTCTGCCTTCCTGTTAATCTCCGCATATGATTCATATAGGCTATCTTAATGTAGTTAAAGGGTAAAAAGAAATGTGATATAATGAATTCATTATTCTTATTAGGCCAACACAAAAGAGGGTAATTTGTAAATTCGGAGAGCAATATAGAAATGGTCGATTTAACATAGTCTAGTTCTAAAGTAATTAACTAAGTTATTAATTTCCATACGAATCCAGTTCCCTCTAATAGCATATTATTATTTACAATTTCTAACTGTTCAATCCTTCCTTGTTGCCATTATGATGTGTGAATGGTTTCGACAGTTAATTGCATTGTTGTCTCGACACAAGGTCTCACGGGATGAGAAAGCATCTACGAATTAATTAAAGAGAAAGCCCCGTCTTGTTAAATTAAAATGCTTCCCTACTTACTTTCTTACTTATTTATTTATGGCTTTTAAGGAACACGGAGATTCATTGTCGCCCTCACATAAGCCCACCATCGGTCCCTATCCTGAGTAAGATCAATCCAGTCTCTACCATCATATCCCACCTCCCTCAAATCCATTTTAATATTATTTTCTCATCACCGTCTCGCGTCCACACCTGTGGAGTAACGGTTAATGCGTCTGGCCGAGAAACCAGGTGGTCCGGGTTCAATTCCCGATTGGGGCAAGTTACCTGGTTGAGGTTTTCTCCGGGGTTTTTCCTGAATCCTATATAAACAAATGCTGGGTAACTTTCAGTGTTTGACCCCGGACTCATTTCACCGACAATATCACCTTCATCTCATTCAGACGCTAAATAACCTAAGATGTTGATAAAGCGTCGTAAAATAACCTACTAAATTAATCTACGTCTCGGCCTCCCCAAAGGTCAAAGTGAGAGTTCAAGTTTCACAACCATACAGAAGAACCTGTAATGTAATTGTTTTATAAATTCTAACTTTCAGCTTTTTTGAGAGCAGACTGGATGATAAAAGCTTCTCAACTGAATAATAACAGGCATTTCTGATACTTATTCTGCGTTTAATTTCCTCCCGAGTATCATTTATATTTGTTACTGTTCCTTCAATATATTTGAATTTTTTTTCCATCTTTTCGAAGAATAAATTTCAAATTTTTATGTTTCCATTTCGTACAACTGGAAGCATAAAAACAAATAGAAAAGTTATCAAAATTTAATTTCAAGTACCAAACATCTTTTAAATCCCAAACACGTACACGATAACAATCATGGACAGCATATAAGTTTCACGCAATTCTTGAGATTCGATGAGTTCCCTGTCACTTTTTATTTGGATTTTGATTATTCCATTTTCCAAATTCTTTAAGTATAAAGGCATTTAATTTTTATTCATATTAATGTTTTGATCTTGATTCGCAATGTATATCCTTCCGTTTATCGAGAAAATTACTATTTTATCCCTTTATTTGAAGCTTTCATCCACAAAAGTTAATTATTAGCTATTTAATTTTCTCTATTTTTTATCTCCTGTATTATGCTCCTTTTTTGGAAGCATTTATTATTATTATTATTATTATTATTATTATTATTATTATTATTACTATTATAAGTAGCAACAGGAGTAGTAGTAGTAGTAGTAGTAGTAGTAGTAGTAGTAGTAGTAGTAGTAGTAGTAGTAGTAGTAGTAGTAGTTGTAGTAGTAGTTGTAGTAGTAGTAGTAGTAGTAGTAGTAGTAGTAGTAGTAGTAGTAGTAGTAGTAGTAGTAGTAGTTGTACATGTCTTTATCATTGTCGTTATGTGATGCGGTTGCCATTTCCTACCCTCTGACATTTCTGCATTATTCTGTTTAAATATGTTCGTGCTCTAGAAAAGCTCTCAGACGTTTCTCTCTTTGACAAGTGGTCTAGAAACCAATACAACAGCCCACAAGGCAACATTCGCTAATTAAAAGCTTCTGGTTCTGTCGTTCGATGCGGATTCTTTTGTGTAGCGAAGATGCATTTTCTTCTTCTGCTTTGACATCGTAGGAAGCCTCTGATAAAGAAACTAATGTCTGGAACCATTCCTTCTTAAAGTTTTGTTATGCTTCTTGTATTACCAGTTTTCTCTCTTTCCGTTAAACTAGTAATGAGAAAGAACACGGAGACAAATTCCAGCTTTCTGAACGGAGATGAAGACAGTAGTAAGTCAGAAAGTTGTATTCAAGTCTTTCCCTTCTTCTTCTCAAGTTACAATTTCACAGAATTGTGAAACTTCTTGTTGTTACTGCTGTTTTCCTGTGTCATCATCCCCAAGACTCCTCTTATGTCTCTATCTACTCAATTCGCCTTTTTCTCCCTTTGTTCGTCTTTTTCTCTCCTTGTTTTCTTTATTGTATATTAAAGGCATTGATATTAATTTACCAACGTTGACAGCTGAATTTCATGACTTTCTTTTGTTATTACTAGAGCCCAGATGTTTAGGCATTTGTGACAGTTAAAATAGGCAGGCAAAAAAGGCAACAGAGAGGTAAAAAAGGCACAATAAATTTAAAAAAAGACATTATAAATTTTAAAAAGGCATATATTTTAACAATTAATTTAAATTATATCAACATAACTCACATTCTTACTTCGTAGTTGACACATATTCACTTATAAAATACTTCTTTCGTGATTAATTGCACAAATCTTACATAACAAAACTGTTCCATCGGTTGAAAGCATATGGACACCAAATTCACTAACGTAACTATGAAGTTTACTTTTCAATGGTTTACTAAATTTAGGCAGTCTAGCTAAAGCTAACCGATCTGAAAATACGAAAGCAAACAACTGAGAATGCTACTTGACAACTTCTATGAGAACGTGCTTAATGTTTAAAATTATAAAGCTGATTGTTGGTATCGTGAAGACATGACAATTATTATATTTGTAACTGTTGATTTTCGATCCCTATTCATACTACAAAAATAGTACTAAAGCAGGATTATTAGCAAATTAAGCACCGAAATAAATTACTTTTATTTACTATTGTTATCAAAGTGAGTCATTGTTTCATATATTTAAATATCATACATTACATTCCAATTAATTAGAAAATTGAAAATAAAAAGAAATATTGCTTCAAAATGACAAAAAAAGGCTTCTATTATTGAATCAGTAAGAAACACGTTAAAAGGACGAAATAAGCAAAATAAAAATTGGCCATATCATTTTGATTTACCACAAATAACATTTATATCTATGAAAATAATGATTTACTTCCACCCAGTAAAAAAGGCATTTTGCCAAACATCCGGGCTCTAGTTATTACATTTCTGACAAGGGATCTCTGTTACGTAGGAGATTTACGCTAACGTTTGAGCTTATTCTATCATCATTCCATGTTTCCTGAAATGTTGAAACAAATCTTTTTTTTCGCTAGATAAACGAGCTGAAATAAGGCTTCCTCAGTATCTCGATTCCTTCAATCTATTAAGTTATATTTTACGTCTAAACAGCTTCTATTTCATACAGTTATTCTATTAAATGAAAGCTCTAAAACAGGTATGGGTATCGCTTCTTGAGAAATTGAGATACCGACCCATCTGAATAATAGTATTAGTAGTAGTAGTAGTAGTAGTGGTGGTGGTGGTGGTGGTGGTGGTGGTGGTGGTGTGGGTGGTGGTGGTGGTGGTGGTGGTGGTGGTGGTGGTGGTGGTGGCGGCGGCAGCGGCAGCAGCAGCAGCAGAAGCAGCAGTAGTAGTAGTAGTAAATCAATACAGCTAGATGTTTTGAGAAGGAACGATGTTTGTAGTCCATCTGCTACAGTGGTTATTGCGGTATTTGTCTCTACTCTAAACGGAAGTGAGTCTAAAGTCATTGTAGAACATGAGGTCTCTGACACTTAACCATGTGACTCATTTTTTACTCAATTAAAAGTTTTTAATTTCGTAATTGCAAAGGGAATAGGAGGGACATTGATGACCCTAAAAACTGGCTTCACGAATGTGAGCGACTTCCTGTACAATAGAGTAACGATGAAAAATAACAATTATTCTTTCCAAGGGGCAAAAAATTTTCGAAGACGATAAATCTCGAAGTGCAGGTGAGTTGAGCGACGCGCCATGCGGGAGCGAGACGTGACTAGCAATTGTCATCCAATTTGTGCCATGTCGCATCGCTTGAATTAATTTTGTACCGTGGATTTGAATTAAAGTGGCAGCTATCACCAGAGGCTTAACCTGGCTCGATTTGTACTTCTCAAGGAATCAAAAAGAGAAAAAATGTTTAACTCCGCAGTGTTGAGAAACGATACGTTCGAAATAATTTATTAATGACTCGGAGAGGCAAAACAATAAAATTGAAGATTTCCTGGTACAGTTCCAGAAAAAAAAAATGGCCCACCTGAATTTACAAAGTTCAATTGCGTATGCCCAGTGCTCCAAAGCAATGCTACACACGAGTTCGTTTAGGCAGTTATTAAAATTCATTTTACTTCTATTGTTTCCGTAACTCGAAGGGCATTGAAGAAAATCGATGAAAAGTGATCTATTATTAATGGGAATGAATATTTATAAATCGTGCAGTAAAATTGATTAAAAACGAAAAGTAACCAGCATAATAAGGGGAGGTTGTAAGCTTATTTGGATCAAAATTAACATTTTTTGGTTTTTAGCTGAACTAATAAATTAAGAAAAAGTCGGTAGTTTAAGGAAGATCACAACTACAGGTGTGCAAATTTTCATAGATGTAGATTGAATAGTTTCTGAGATAAGTGTACCTGAAGTTGCTAAATTTAACACGGCGAGGATAGGTCTTACAACCTCCCCTTATAAAACCTCTTTGCTCAACAGTATCCAAACCCTGAACTTTGTAGCCTGCGAGAAAGCACGCTAGCACAGATTTATTGTAATGCTTGGGATGAGTTTTCAAAATCGTATTTTCTTGGAACCATTCATCCCATTATATGTATATTTTTATATTCTATATTTCTGCAGTCTATTGCACTCTATTTCACTCTTTCATTTTGTGTTCTATTCCACTCCATTCCCTACAGTCTTATCCCACTATATCATACAGCATTCTAGCCTATATTGTCTTCCTCAATCCCATTTCATCCCATCCCATTTTCTGGTATTCTATCCCGCTTCATCCTATTCTTCGGTTATAACCACGTAATATATCATTCTGCTGGTCGTATTCCACGCAGGAGACTATTCGGTCTGCAGGTGGGAGACATTTAATAAAATGATGAATACGTACTGAACTAAGTCAGCAAGTCTGCAAACATCTCAACTTGATCTTCTTCTGAGAATTCCTGTGGCTTGTTGGAGCCAGCATCTGTATTCAAGCAGGCTCCCGGTTTACTTAAATTAAATTACGTTTGCCTTAGCTTATCACAACTGTAACACAAGTTCCTTTAGAGGGAACAGGTGCATGGAATTCTAGTATGAGATTAAAAATGCAGGCTGCCACACCAACGGAGCCAAACTTCTAATTCCAGAAACATGGCCTATATTTCAGGTCGTTTACTAAACTCGTTTACTTAAAACTGTGATGTACATATTTGACTATTACTATTATAATAATAATAATTATTATTATTATTATTATTATTATTATTGTTGTTGTTACGGGGAACAAAATTAAGGAACACTAGTATTACAGAAATGATGAAGATTACGAACATAAATTCGAATGACACTGAAGAGAAAAAGTATTCGCAGGTTTGCACACGCAAAAGAATGAGTACGGATAAAATCCCAAGATAAAAAATTATGAAATGTGAAACAGAGGGAGTGCTTAGAAGGGTACCCAAAAGAGAAGTGGATGAGTGAACAGAGTTCAACGGAGTATGCAGAATTATGGTATAAATGAAGGGTACGCTTATAAGAGATATTTATGGAGATGTAAAACAATACAGTAATTCCGTATGAAACAAAACCATTGTATTGTGGATAAACTTATCACGTAATTGAAATGAATCTTCATTAGGCAGAATACTAGTCGAACTCTGTTTATACAACATACTATGACGGATGTTTTAAGAGAGTTTTGCGTGTTCTTGCTATGGGATATCCTACTTTGCTATGTTATCACGTAAATAAAGCTTTTAATGTTTCCGGTTTTACACTAATTTATACAAATAAATGCATAAACTGGTAGCATTTGGGCTGCTGTCGAGTAGTGCGTCTTCTGTGTATTGTTGCAACGTTAAACAGTCTAAACTAGCGAGTGAAATTACTTTGTTGAGAAGATTATTGCTATAGAATATGCCGAAATCATAGGCTGTAGAAGGAGAACGTTGCGTGAAAGAAAGAGTACAAATGAACCACTTAAAATTGAGCCGGATATGAACGAGATTATACTGGCAAGAGTTCAAAAATGCAGGAGAAGGAAATCTTATATTATTGAAATAGTTTAATGTAATAGTCTACTTTATTGCGTGATTAAATGTTCAGGAAACAAGTGAAGTTACTTTCCTAATTTTAACGAATGCAATAACTATTGTTTTAAGATGAATTCTGTAAAATTATCAATTATGATCAGTCAGAAACAATTTTCCACATCCCCACCAGTGGATTGGCTATAATTTAAGTCGAATATCTATCTTACGACAATATCACTCTACTGCTCCAAAATACAGGGTGAATAAGGAAGAAAGGTACATGGTTTGAGGGTTGATAATATTGGTGGTTCTAAACAAAAAAATTATGTAAACATATGTCCTGTACGTAACGGTTTCTGAGAAAACTAATCGAAACAATGAGGAACGGGAAAAGTACAAATGATAGTAAATTAAAACATTGTTACCTTATGTTCTGTTTAATTGTGTGCTTTTCTTTACAGAACATGTTCAAAAAGTCCACCGTCAACTTCAATGCTATTTGCAGTTCTTGTAGACATCTGCTGTATTGCCGATGTGAGCTGATTCGGACATTCCTTTACTTGAGCACAAACATGTAAAATTCGAGCGAGAAGTTCCTCCCTTGTTTCCACTTTGCGCTTGTAGGCTTCGCTATTAAGCCAACCCCACACACAGTAATCCAATGGAGTAGATCGGGTGACCTCGGTGGCCAAGAAATGACTCCACCACGACCGATCCAACGCCAGGATACGTTTCATTGAGGTACTGCGTCACTGGCAGTAAGAAATGTACAGAATCTCCATCGTGTTGAAAGTACGTACGAGGTCGTATTGCTAAAGGAATATCCTCTAAGTATTCTGGTAACGGTTTATGAAGGAAATCAAGATACCGTACTTCGTTAAGATGGTTATCTAAAACAAGTGGCCCGATGAGTTGGTCATCAGTTGTTGCGTCCATATGTGAGTGCTGATGAATGACATGAGACTGACGCCCGTGATGATACTGTTAAGAACAGAGCATATGTTTATATAAACTTTTTTGTCAGAATTACGAATATTATCACCTCTCACACTATGTACCTTTCCTCCTTATTCACCCTGTGTATCATAAGATCGGATAATTTGAAGTCCATTAATGATAACGAAAATGTTAACATAGCGACATTTATAATATATACAGACTTATGCTTAATAAATAGACAATCTTTAAAATTACGAATCCTGTGTCTTGTATTAATGATGAGTTCTGAGATTTGTGTACGTCTCTCTTAAGGATCGGTGGTTGTTTCGTATGCAGCAGTCGTTCATCTTATCCATTAACAAGTTGCTGGCATTACCCCTTCACCCACTAATTTCATTTCATGGATAAAAATTAACGAGAAATTTTAGCGTGATGGCAGAGAAGGCTGAAGTAACTTGAAAAAATCTGCCACAACGCAGCCTTTCTACTATATTTATTTATTTATTTATTTATTTATTTATTTATTTATTTATTTATTTATTTATTTATTTATTTATTTATTTATTTATCTATTTAATTAATTAATTAATTAATTAATTAATTAATTAATTAATTTATTTATTTATTTATTTATTGTTTTCTGCTCAACGACAGATCATTCACTAAAAATCCAGCATTATTCTATACTTTCTCCTTTTCAGTTTTAATCCATATACAGTACTGTAAAGTTATCTATAATCTGATATCCTCTGCCCCGAACTTTTTCCCCGTTCACTATTCCTTTTAATGCATCCCTTAACAGGCAGTTTTTTCTTACCCAGTGACCCAGTTAATTTCCTTTTTCTCTTCCTGATCAGTTTCAGCAATATTCTTTCCTCATCCATATTTTCTAGCACTGCTTCATTTCTTATTTCGTTTGTCCATTTCAGACGCTCCATTTCTCTCCTTAGCGATTCTCATTTCAGCTGCTTCTATTCGTTTCTCTTCACTTCGTCGTAATGTTCATGTTTCCGTCCCATACAATGTCACATTCCAGACAAAGCACTTCACTGGTGTCTTCCTTAGTTCTTTTTTCAAATTCTGTAGAAAAATGCTCCTGCAAATCTAGTCTTTCAGGTAAAGCTCCCTGTAAAGCAAATTTGAATAATTTCAAGGGAAAAATTATTAAAAAATGCTCCTGTTCCTATTAAAAGCTTCCATTTCCATTGCTATTCTTCTATTGACTTCTTGGTAGCAACTCACATTATTGCTTGTAGTAAACCCCAAGTATCTGAAGCTGTCCTCTTTTTCCACTGCTTCATTTCGAAATCGCGCTTTAACCTTTTTTATTTTTCTTTCGACAACCATAGTCTTCGTCTTGTTTCCATTTATCTTCATCCCATATTGCTCACAGCTGCCATCTAGCTACAATAGCATATCCTTTAGTATCATCTTCTTTTCTGCTAACAACGTTATATCATTAACAAATCTTAACAAATATTAATTGAAGGCGACGGGAATTAAACTAAGGACTGCAGCATGGATATCGTTTCGGCTAACAGTTCCGTTCCAAATCTTTCAAGACGTTAGTATATTAACAATTGCGTTTCGCTAACGTATTCCAAGTGAATTCTGGCAAACATTAGCGAAACCGGCCATGAGACAAGCGTTTCCAAAGTTGTAGATAAATCGGAAGCAATAAAACTGACTGTGGTGCGGATCCAATTATTTGTGGAATCTCGTGCAAGTTCGGAAGCCGGCATCAGCCGCAGGTTACATTTCCGCAGAAAAGCGCTTTAGGCTTCCTCACGTTGATTTTCTATTAAGAAACCGCAGCCCCATATATTGCAATCTGTACCCAGCGAGGTAAAAACGCTCTTCTATATCTTGCGAGGTTATATAAATTCCTACAGTCGCATTTTTAAATCCCGTATCATCTTATATAAATGTTTATTTTTAACTTCCATCTCCGAGTTTCCAATCCCAAAGACTTCCTTCTACTTTGGGATAGAAGCTCCACTGTTCTATAGAGTCAATGTTGTGATAGTGCAACAAGTCCAGGAACCTATCCATAGCCACCGTCTACCAGTGTTTCTTTACTTTTCTGTAAATCTATCCTCTCAAGCTTTCCAATATTAGGTGAGTAAGGCCATGATGTATAAAACGTATCAAGGCAGTTTTAATGTGACCATATATATGAAGACCTCGGGGGTAAATAGTGATAACCCTCAAAATTGAGATTGACAGTATTTTGGTTGTTAATAGCCTATAAGCCAAATTATCTTTGATTTGGTTAAATAATTATGTAATTATGTTACAAATGATTGGATTATGCGGCTTGAAAATTGTAGAAATTTTCTTGTGTTTGCAGTAAAAATTAAAATGTATGCAATTTGTATATGTGGGTTATCATTTTTTACCCCCGAAGTCTTCATATACAGTAGGCCTATATAAATTAATCATGTTTTTATTCAGTATTTCGAGGATAAGTGCAATTAATACCAATTTACGAAAAATGTGAAATTATAAAAGTAATATTATTTATTTGAAAGTAAACAGAAGTGCTCCAGTAATAATTTATTGTTATTTAAAATGTGACAACGGCTTTCTGAAATCTCTCACAAGCAAACATTCTGGTGGGCGCTGATAAAAATGTTAAACTGTTTCCTTCCACCATGTTAATAATGTCAAAAGAAATGCTTCTACGAATTTTGGCCACTCGACCGCAATTACGAGGGCAATAAAAATAAGTTCGCAATGAGGCCGTTAACATAAAGAAAACACAATTTCACTGGAAAAATTATTGGAACAACCACAGTAATTGTTGAGCTGTTTTTAAACATTTTCCTCCACCGAAACTGTGACATTTGTTATATCATGAGTTCGACAGAGAGGTGCAGACGGCTGTCAAACGCTGGTTCCGATCTCAGGCGGCTGACTTCTACGACATAAGGATACAAAAATTGATCCCATGGTATGACAAATGTATCGATTCCAGTGGGAGATATATTGACAAATAACGCAACAATTGCTGTATCTGTTTAAATAAATATTTCCATGCAATTGTGCTTTTTTCTATAAACGGCCTCAGGGAAAATCACTTTCTGGACGGTCTCGTAATTGCGCTCGAGTGGCCAAAATTTATATGAGACTTATTTTGACATCATTAACGTCGTGAAAAAAAAAAATAACTTTTTTATCTGCTCCCATGAGAATGTTTGCTTGTTAGATTAAGTGAAATATCTCTGTTCTTAGGGTGTAATTTTTAGGGTAGGTAAGGATGGATTTAAGAATTAAATGCGACCAGCACCAGTGAACCTTATTCAATAATTAGACAATGGAGTGATACGGGCCTTGTGAAATGACGCTATAAAAGATGGGGAAATGAGAGGATAAATATTTAAGAGGTACGCGATCGCGCATCCGTGCAAGGAAATTTGGGGTTGTGAGGATGAATCTAAGTGAGCTCCAAGCTTGTTGCCTACTAGTCTTACTCCGTGTTGCACCGTTCCGTCTTAAATGTGGGATTACAAATCAATTTAGATGGGGTCAGAAGTAAGAGATTATAGTAAATAGTGAAAAAGGTGGATATAATAATGAGGAAATGTAAGTAGAAAGTATGAATCGGAATTTTAAGAACGTCTACAAAGATATATCTGTAATGAACGTAATTGTGGCATCGGATACAAAATTGTAAGATCCATATTACATGGTTGTAAATGTTGTCATCAAATATCATATAATAAAAAACGGACCACCATTAAAAATGAACACGAAATGGAACTAAGGAAAAAAGTAAAAGATGAAAAGTCTCCTCCATGATACTTTTCATGATGATGATTATAATGTTAAAAATGATGATTGTTATCTTGATGTTGCTACAAATGCTAACTTAAAAGAATACGTTACCACAGTGGATCTGAGTGACACTTTCTCATCCAATTTATAGAAGTTACTCTTGCCTTGACTAAATGGAGTTGTTGATTTTCTAAAGAAGTATGCATTCACTAAATCTAAGATAAATCACATCTTTCAGCGTAGATTCCAAGCATGTTAAAACTTTCAGTTATCGAATAAAAGACTTGTCTGCAATCGACAACTACTTCAGAGAGTTTAAAAAGTGAGTGAGAAAGAAGCGAAGAAAGATTTCTAAGAATAAGAGCTTGTGAAGTGGCATGGGAGTGTAAGGTGGATGCATGTCAAACAGAATTCGACATTAGAGAGAAGGATTAGAATAAAAGCGCAGCGATAACCGAAATGGATCTGAGTAATGCAGAGATGCTCACTGGATCAAGAGAAGTCTTCTCTTTAAGGACGTTGAAAGTTTTCAGCGAGTCTAATTTCGTTTCCAAAGACGAATAACCGTGCATGTAAATTTTCTTTCTGGTTATTTGTATAGTATACATAGCATAACCGAAAAGTTACAGTGTAAGACTTCTCACTCAAGCCAGTGAAGTTCAAGTCAACAGTGAATCTAATTATGCGAAATTGGTTGTATTCGTAGTTGGTGCATGTTTTCTCGGGTTAGGTATATCTATAATCTCCTATCTAATTAAATCATTTCTTCGTAACTCAATCTTCTTGCAAGTAAACAAATAAATGACAAACTACTGGACTGTAACATCACCTTCATGACACCATCTTCATGTCACATTCTACAATAACGAAACAAGTAGCCTTTAGAATTATTGGAGTTTGCGACGACGCCTAAGTATCACGTATTCCGCTGTATTAACGGCATAACTTCCTTGAGAATACAGTGGAAGCTCTTAAGTTGGACAGAAATCAAGTTCGACATCTTATAGTTCGACTGCTTACGTAGGAGAATTAGACAAGCTCCTATACGGGCACTAAGAAATGGATTTGCCATTTGAATGGGAATTGGTTCTGTGTCTTGTAGTGATACTTTTGTTAAAGGAAAACAGAATATTTTATTGTTTAGGACATCCATATTTAATCACTGATTTTAAATTAATGAATTCTTCTTTTTCTATTTGAGAATTGTGCCGTTTGTGAGACGGAACTGTCGAAACACACTGTGGTACTAGAAACGCATGCACAAGTCTCAGGAAATGCAAGTACAGTACTGTATTCGTTGATGGATAACCAATAAGAATTTGTATTCAGTTCACCTGCCACACCCACTACCCTTATTGGACTGAACTTTCAATTCTGTTTTGTCGAACTTAGGAGAGTCCACTGTATCCTGTTACATGCAGACAACGCTAGTTGCTTATTAGGTAACGCTCATCGCATATTCGCTTGCATCTAGATTACGGAGCACTCAATAGATGACCGTACGCATATGCCTTAGAATTAAAGTACCTAACGGATATAGCTTTTTGTTACACTAAAAAAAATTCTAGGCTGTGTCAGGGATATATCGGCACGTATCATTCGGACGATAAGTCTTGAACCTAACAAACGATTGCGCAGACGTCTACGATGACGTAATCTCGACTTGCCTGACCTTCACAGCACGTGATATCCATTCTCTTCTACCCCTACTCCTCTCTCTCTCGCTACCGGCGGAAGAGAATCTAGCTGCCCTAGTTTGGTTCAGAATAGAATACGTAATCCAGTATCGTGAACGAAATCAAACTACAGTATGATTTGAACTGTTTATTTTTGTTTCGCTTTGTATTATTTGTAATAAAAGAAGTAATTAATGTATTGCGTACAATATATTTTCTCTTCATATCAAGCGATATTTCGAAATGAATCCCTATCCACTATAAATTTTTGACTGTGGTTCACTCAGAAGTGTGTCGTACGTGTCTTTTATCACTTTAACACCGGCCGACCGAGTGGTTAGGTCGCATCTCGATTTCTCCAACCCGTTTCTGCTGGGCCCTCTATGAAGACTAGTGATTGAGCTGTTAGACTTTTTCCTGGAAATATTTTCTGAACGAAATTAGAATTCTAAGTAATATTAATCAACTGTTTAGAATAATTCAAAGAAAAGGGTCTGGTTAAATAAATGTTACTTGATTTACTCCCTTTCGACGACCCTGCAACATAACCACATAACTATCGGTGCTGGACCCCGGAGTCATTTCACCGGCATTATCACCTTTATCCCATTCAGACGCTAAATAACCTAAGATGTTGATACAGCGTCGTAAAATAACCTACTCGATCGGGCAGTAGTAAAACTTGAGATTACGTCATATCAAACGAGTGGTCGCAGAGTTCAGATATTACTGAGATAGGCCGCGAAGCACGGATAATTTTATATGCAAATTCGGCGCTCTTATTTCCTTATCGAGAGAGGTGAGTCATTGGGCATAGTCACGAAGTTACATTGGTTCATGACCTAACTGCTAGTAACATTAGCATTTGGTTGTGGCTCATAGTGTTGTTACAGTAAGTATTTCAATTTCTGCCATACTTTTTCACCACGGAACTCTGAACGGGTATTTATACTCGCTGAGGGAAAGGAAATTATATCTGCAGTGCTTGGGAAAAGTGACACAAGTCAGTTTCCACAAACCTTTTTTGATAATTTATTGACAACTTGCACTGGTTTATGTCGATTTGATTTTTTTCTATATGAATTATTGTAATGGGAGAAATACTTATGTATTTTTTTCCAAGCGAGCAGATGTTCCGTAAGTTGTAAGATATATAATTTCCTTTTTTTTATGTCATAATTTCTACGTGTGCGAGAAATAGCTTATCAGTTTTACATAAAGGCCTCTCGTTTGGGATTCTAGTTATTTTATATACAGTAAATATAAGTCACGGGATTTCCAGCTTTACTTTCCTTCCGAAAGAAACGATGACAAAGGTTTCTATTAGCGTTGGCCGGGTTTGAACCTAATCTAGTGGAGAGAAAGAGAGCTAATAAACCACAGTTACTTGTAATTTTGCATACTATTTTATTGTTTATTTTAGTAAAATAACATGTACAAAAATACAATCCTAATTCTTCCGTGAAGGAATAAAAACTCGTGCTCAGGGAGTTATCTAAACACACATTTAACACAAATAAAAATAATTATTTAACACAAAGTGGGTCAAGGAAATAAAAAAAATAGAGGAATAAATTAACTTTAAAAAATACAATTTCAATTTTGACATTTTAACACATAGAAATACATATACATATTAAACCAATATATTGTTTAAAAATTAAATTCCTAACGCTATTTTTTTAATTTCTGATACTAAAATTTTTAAAATTTATGTATTTTTCAATTATTTTATTATATAACCTTGGACCAAATTAGGTACCATGGCTAAGAGCTGTGCTTGTAAAACACTTTGGTTCCTCCAGTCGTATAAAATCGGATCTTTTAGTTCCATGTTTGTGATGATACAATTTGAATTTATTGCGATTTTTGTGTAAAAAGTTTAACAAGGCAATATAATAAATTTGTTTAATTTTGAAAACATTAAAATCAGTGAACAAAAGCTCGGATGAGTAATCAATTGGTTTATTAATTATTCTTTTCTGAGTAAGTATTAGTGAAGTGAGATTAGAATTACAAGCATTTCCCCATCCTAGATATAAATTGTTTTACGTAATCTATTGCACAAGTATGTAATAGGCTATGTTTATTCCATCGTAAATGCTGATCGATCATAATGCCTAAATACTTAACTTTTGAGGTTTCAATTAATATGAGACATTCACAGATTTTGAGAAGAAGAATCAGAAAGATGATTTTTGAGCTTAATAGAAGATTGAGGAGATTTAAGACCATTGAACTTTAGTGAAAACGGAACAACAATTGTTTTGGATGTGTTTAAGGAAAGAGCGTTAATGTAGCATTTCTCTTAGACTGAGGCCGATCTAGATAAAATTCATGAAGCGACTTCAGAAAGCTCTTTACTTCAGTACCAAAGAAATGAGAACATTTTAAAAGAACTAGAAATTGAACATATTATCCAATACATAAACAAGCACAGAATCAATTGAAAGAGCATGTTGATAAAATGGACCCTTTCCGATTACCTAAATAAATTCTATTACACATTCCAGAAGGCCTATGAAGCTAAAAGTACGAAGACAACATTAGGAAGACACCGTAAGAAATCCAGGAGGTCTACTATGTAAAGGAGGCACATGGTGATGATGATGATGATGATGATGATGATGATGATGATGATGATATTCAGCATCTCTTAATGTCCATTCTTTTACACAATTCTTTAGGCTATAACTTTTTCAGCGATTGCAGAAAATATATATGACTTTCAGGTCATTGCAGATAGAGTATAAAATCATCTCCTATATCGCCAGGTTTATTTTATAAACTTGAAAGAAAAACACATCATAGTTTTGTTTTGTAGTATCTCTTTTCGCAGAAGCTTCATTTTATTTTATACATGTGCGTAGAAGTTGATGCGAAGTTTTCTGCATGTAACTCGAACTTTGTAGAGCAAATTCAAGAATATAAATGGAACTGTGATGTGATCCTATTTCAGGGGTAGAGTTTGCATGCACGTCTGACTCTTCAAGTTTCCGAGTTCTGCAACATGCCAACTTCTAGTCGTCCTTCATCTTTGAAGAGAGCACAGCTCCGCGAAATGCGTCAGGACGACTCTGAAATATCCTACGCTTAACAGCGAGCTCAAATCTGAAGTTTAATACTGTACATTTGTTTCGTGAATAATTACGTATTTCACGATAGGTGCAACGGTAAACAAGCTGCAACATCATCGACTTTCGCTCACACAGATTGCAGTTAAAATTCCGTCAAGTTGTTTTGAAGTTAATAGAGAAGAAAAATAAATAGCTTTGGGAAGTCTTCCCGGACACTCCATTTTCTCAGGGCGAAAGGCGGCATCGCGGTTAATGCGTTGCGTTACGATCTGGAATATCGCGG
Organism: Periplaneta americana; assembly: GCF_040183065.1. Taxonomy (NCBI): domain Eukaryota; kingdom Metazoa; phylum Arthropoda; class Insecta; order Blattodea; family Blattidae; genus Periplaneta; species Periplaneta americana. The sequence goes on along the minus strand of NC_091125.1, from coordinate 90,800,180 downwards.
GTTCGATTTCCGATGAAGTTATTGATTTTCTCCACTGATCTAAACCTCTCGGCTGCATTATAGCCCGGGCTTTACTCAGGCTCTAACTCAAGTGAGTACAAGGTATATTTATTTGGTGGAGTATGCTACAAATACCTATAACCAAAATTCCTACTGCTTCCAATGCTGACTGTCTGCAAAGGGAGAAGCCTTTATCTCCTGCTACTCTGTGGGCGTCCATGCCATGTAATGAAGATAACTTTATTACGTTTTTCTGCTGTAATTTCACATCGTATACGTAATTATTCAACATCATTATTGTCATCATCATCTGTATTAATGTTAAAACTGAGTGGCCAGTTTCCTCTAAAATAGGCCTATGTCATGTGTCAAACTGCAACAGAAGAAGTATATTATGTAACAAAGCTTTCAAGTGCAGATATTATTTAAATAGTAGCTGTGGCTCAGCACTAGTGTGTTATTAGGCCTATAAATGTTAAATGCATGTATCCGTTCTGGGCCTGGCTCTACAAATGTAGACTAAAATTTATAGGTTACTTAGCGTCAAAATTTAGCATGGAAGAGAAACGACAGACACATTTCTCATACAGTTCTCTATTGTCTTACATTAAGCAACATCGATCAGTTTCTGTTTCAATCTAAACATAGGAAAATAGGAAAAGAATAACGTTAGTGAATCTACTATAACAGTGATTAGCGACTCTAGAGACAGTTGAAATGTGTTGGAAGTGCCTAAACCGTATGACTCAACAACTATGGTGCAATAAAATAATGTAAACCATGTACTAATTTATTGCTAACGTGAGATAAACATGTATCTGTAGTCCCTTCATTACGAATTTCACGTCTCGCATACATTCACTCACTCAGTGAAGGCATTGACTTAGTTTATAATGGATCGAAATATTATACCGATTCAGTTTTACCCTTACCAGACCCAAGTCGTTCTAATCACAGAATAATAATAATAATAATAATAATAATAATAATAATAATAATAATAATAATAATAATAATAATAATAATGTTTTATTTTCGCTGGCAGAGTTAAGGCCATAAGGCCTTCTCTTCCACTCAACCAGCCTTAATCAATACAATACATATTTAAATTACGAATATTTACACTACACTTAAAAGGTTCTCCAGCAATATTCTTCAGTTAAGTTTTAACGACTAGTAGACTTCATATTTATTTAAGTTTAGATAAACAGATAAACAGAATGGAACAGAATGGATTGTACACGGGATTTAAAGTGGGATAGAGTTTGGGTAAGTTATTATTATTATTATTATTATTATTATTATTATTATTATTATTAATATTATTATTAATATTATTATTATTATTATTATTATTATTATTATTATTATTACTGTTACAGTATATGGATGTGATAGGTCCTAAGTGAGTTAATAATAACTGACTGTAACATATGAATCTGTATTTACTCGTCCTGCACCACTGTATGTTAAACGGAACTACAACGCAGTCTTATAAAGCGATCGGTGGTTATGACGTCAGAGCTTGCAGTAAGACCTTTAATATTTCACAAACTAAAAGGCGTATAGTGGTGAGACAAACGCCGTTAATCTAAGGATTACTTAGGTAAACATCCTATAATATAATCAAAATTTAGAATTTTATCGCGGACTGCTCCTTTAAGAATGGCATGTATAGAACCATTTTTCTTCATAACATTGCAATACTTCACGCCAGAATAACTGCAGCGAACGGAACAGTAGCTCCTAATATGCTAACAAATAATGAATACAGTCTTGACGCGCTGAAAGGCACATTTGTGTACAAGCTGAAATCCACTGAGAGACATAAACTTCTTGAATTACGTAAATAATTAACTAGAAGCTTATTATTGTCTCTCTTTTAGATTTATTATGATTAAAAATTAAAGTAGGAACATGTATTTATGGACACTGTGTACTTTACGTGTTATAATCTTGTGAACAACAAAATAAAGCAAGGCATTCCTGGAGATAAAGCTAGGTTGCAAACAAAATGGACATCAAGAAGAAGAGGATGGAGAGAAGAGACATCTAGATACGGTTTTAATTAAATTGCAGCTCAAGACGTGACAGCGCGCCGGGTTCCAGCTGGGTCTCTTTGCTTTTTACCTACATCTGTAACAGTTTCTGTAAATGAGAACTCCGGCCATTGATTCAATTACAACCTGCCAATGGACGCGCTCAACAGCTGCGGGTATAGGGGGTTCATACATCCCAATGACCGAGTGAATAAAATACTAGTGTTAAGAAGTTGATGCAAACTATCTCATTACACATAAACCAAATTTAACCATTTAATATAAAGCCAAAAATGAATATAAATTCTGGATTAGACAATAATAATAATAATAATAATAATAATAATAATAATAATAATAATAATAATAATAATAGTAGTAGTAATAATACTTTATTGCTAGAATTTTTTTATATAAGAACTCTCTAGCACTCCCAGAAAGAGTAAGTTACATACTCGTGCTGAGGAGGCATTCCACATAATGTTAAGACATTTTTATTGAATAGCAGAGTAAAAAATAATAAAAGTGAAAAAGAAGAAGAAAAAACACATATCACAATAATTGAACTTTAAATTTTCTCTGTTAACAGAAATTTTTAATAGATTTTTTGAAATAAGGAGCATTAACAAATTATATGTTTGGGAATTTTTCTATTATTATGTTATAAAGCCTTGCACCGAAATCACTACTGTGATTATACAGGGTGATTCAGACCACCTGCAACAGTAATTTATTTCGGAAACTAATACATTAAAATTTTCGAGAAAAAATATTTATTACTAAACCACATGTGAACTTTCACTTGAGCTTAATTTCATAAATCAACTCTAACAGGAAGTAGAGTCAGTGGCGTATCACTTTAAAATTTCAAATGGGAGTATGGGTTAAATAGGGTACCATTTGATAGAGCTCTTCAAAACAAACAACTTTCATAGGAAACGTTTTTATTAATTCCTATTCTTTCAATGAGAAAACGTACGAAAAGACAACGGGTAATTCTGAACACACATGTCATTTATTTCGGAATCTAGTGCATTAAAATTTTCGAGACAAAAATATTTATTATAATAAACCACATGTGAACTTTCACTTGAGCTTAATTTCATCAATCAGCTCTAACAGTGGCGTATCACTTTATAATTTCAAATGGGAGTCCGGGTCAAATAACGTACCATTTGATAGAGCTCTTCAAAACAAACAACTTTCATAGGAAACGTTTTTACCAATTCCTACTCTTTCAATGAGAAAACGTACAAAAAGGTAATGCCAAACAAATTGTTTTCTAACTTATCAATGTAATTTCACATTTTTTAAACATTAATAAAATATAATACTGCTTTACGTAAATTTCCCAAGCAATAAAACTATGCTGAATACAACCAATCAAATGCTTCATTTCACAGTAGAGGTATTAATGAATAGGTTTGACAAGTTTCATCACTCTAGCTTTAACCACTGACAAGGGAAGGGTTTCGGCTCGAACAGGAATTTCGTATCCAAAATTTGTATACAGGCCCATCTTTACATCTCTGTAAAGCTCCCAAAAGCCTTCGTTTGTGTAATGTGTGGTTTGTCTGTTAGAGCACTGCACATGTTGAGGGGTGGGGAGAGCACTGCACAAATTAAGAGAATGGGGCACCTTACCCGTAAGCCTAGCCTAGCCTAGAAGCTAGTGCGAGTGGTAAAATGTCTAGAGCCCATTTAAGAACATTTTTCTCCAACGTTCTGTCTGAAAATATTGCAGCTAATCAAAAATGTACACTGTTGTGTGAGTCATTGAATGTGCACAAGGACACAATCTTAATAAATGAATCATTCGAAGGCTAAGACATGGAATGTATGATCATTCCACCTAAAAAAAAACTAAATATTTCTAGCCTCTGGATATCTATTTCCTTAGACAATACAAAATATAAATGCTCGGAGGATAACAGATTGCATAAGGACTCTTTCTGAGAATCCAGAACGTAACTTGGGAAATCGAGTGTTTACAATGAAAATGCACTCTGTTATTCATAACCAGTTGTCTGCTCCAGTATACCGCCCTATGCTTCAGTATTCCTGGCAGTCAGCTGGTTACGTGAATCCTGAATAAGTCTCGGACTTCAAAAAAGTAATTCAGGTAGAATTTGATTTTTCAGCACTGGAATGTGGTTCAGAAGATTGTTCAGGTGTTTCTTCTGCGTGTTGTGCTTATTGCTCTGTTCCATGCTGTTTCATGCATTTTATAGAGAATTCTCATGTACATTTTTAAAGAAGTGTATTCACCAATACCAACCAAACGGAGAGTTACACAAATGAAAGCTTTTACGGTCTTCATCACCATTGTGAGGTAAGCCTATGCACAAATTTATAACCAAAAATTCCTGTTGGAGCCGAAACCCTTCCCTTGTGAGAAATAAAATGAGTACTTCTCGAAAAATTAGAAAATTTCATTTTTTATATAATTAGATTTAAAGCTTTTGTTACACATAAGTCGTGCATTAACACAACTTCTACCAAATTCATTTGTAGATTTAATATATTGATTTTATGCCATAAAATTTTCACGAAAATACTCCTCATAAAACCGTACATTTTTTAGAACGAAAATTAAAAAAAAAAGTCAAAATTAGATTTTTTATTAGCGCAACGCTTTAAGACGATAGGCCTAATCGAATTGCCAACGAGCAAAAATTAAAGAAGGAAAGTGAACAAAGAATAGATTGAAGACGTAGGTAGAGCAAATTTAGATAGAAAAGAAGAAAGAAGGGACGGAAGAAAAGTGAGGAAAAGGGGATAAAAGTAAAATATATTTTGTATAGAAATGGAGAGAAGGAAGATGGCAGGCGGTACTCTGCATTAGAAAAACAAGGCATAAGCAGGGAAATTTAAAGAGAAAAAGGAAACCAAAAATACTCACTAAATGTAGGTACCTATTAGGCTTAATCTTGTATCCTGACCCTCCTCCTTACTGTCCAGAAAACTTCACAAATTCTCTATCAGGTGTGGAAGAGTTGGGTGTGGTAAAACTAAAAAGAACAGATGTTTTGGCATCATCGACCATTTATCTTCATTAGTGTGGGCAATTAATTTCGGTGAAATTGAGTGAACTAATTGATAAGTTAGTTCGACCGTGTACGACGCATTATCGCCTTGCTAACTACCAAGTTCAGGCTAGCACAACTTTCTCTACCCACTCCATCGCCTGGGATCTCATTTTTATAGGATTTTTTTTTTTTCGGAGCAAGCGGTAGCGTAGCAATTAAGGCGCTTCGTTGCAAAGCTGAAAACCATGAGTTCGACTCTCAAAGAGGAGATGCCTTTTTCCAATCGTCCTAATTTCTTCGGTTGCATTGTGGCCCGTCGGTCGACTCATACTGTGAGATCAAAGTATACCAGGGAGTTTTTCTTGGGAATAAAAGAGGCAGGCATGTGAGACAGTCATCCTTACTGCTACTAATTGTCTGGAAAGACGGAAGAATTGACCTTCCGCTACTTTGTAGGCATCTACGTCTTGTTATGAGGAAAACACTCAATTTATTTGCTTATATGGTATTACCTTTAATAAATTCCATATTATTTTTTAAGTGTTATTAAAAATTTAACTGGCAATGATTTTATGTAGACAATTTTGCCTTTTTTAGCTTAATTAATAAGACAGCGTTATGACCTACTCACGGAGGAATTAACGTCTCAGCTAGTTGAATCAAATTTTCAAAAATGAATTGTCCATGCTAATAGAGATAAAAGGGTGATAATGATTTCGACATATCTATCATTTAAAGTTTCTCCTCGACTGTCCCAAGTTAGCTAGAATTTGTCACGATACGTAATGAGTTATTACAGTATTAACATGTTATTCTTTATTCATTCTGTAACATGGTGCCGGTACATAGGCCTAATACTAAACTTATTTTGGGATCATTTCATATCACTCTTTCCGCTTTAATGTCATTCTTCCATATAATTTATTGTATTTAACATGTTCGCTCTGATATCGTAACTCTTTCAGCATTATTTTGTAATAATAATAATAATAATAATAATAATAATAATAATAATAATAATAATAATAATAATTCTTTATTTATACTGGCAGAGTTAAGGCCATAGGGCCTTCTCTTACACTCTACCAGGTCACAAAGTATACAAGCAGTGAAAATTTAACAAAAAGTTGAACAGAATACCAACATATTACAAAAAAAAAATTGTAACTGTATCGTGGAAAAAAAAAAAACAACAAAACAGCAGAAATTTGTACTAGGCCTACCCATTATTAGCACGATGTACAAAATAATTTCAAACTTAGTAAATTGAGGAAATTACGTAAATCTTCTTGTGTTTTAAATACAAATTTTGTATTGGTATGTTTGGTATTGATACGTGATGTTACTGTTAGATATTGGATAACATATGGAGTAACGGTAGTATGTATTAGGCTTGTATTTTATTAGTGCTGTTGCTTTCTGACAATAATGTAGCGTAGCGTGTAGTACGTACAGTAGCCTAGCTATATAAGTGATGTTAATTGAAGCAATTATGTATTAGTGCAGACAGCATTTTCTTCAAGCGACACGCTTGCTGTTTTGTCCTCCTTGCTAAAAAGAAGACTGTCTATTATTCCCACTTGAGAGAAGGGGAACAGACAGTGGACTGTCTTCGCATGTAGGCCGCTTAGATAGGCCAATTGCACTGCCCATAATGAAATGATGTGTATGTCGTAAGCTCCCAGCGCTACGGATTTCCCTGCGGGCCGCCCATGAACTCCCATACAACCTTCAGAATGCTTTTTACCTTTCCACTTAGGTATCACCGCGGTTCATCAACTCTCAGTCCCACGAGCTACCATGAGTCCCAGGACAGAGCCCACGGTACATAGCACTACCACCAACAACTAATGACCACATACCAAGTTCGGTGGCGACCCGCAGCCTAATCTACATCGGATACAAACCCGAAATATGGGAAAGAAACGGAGATGATGATGGAAGAGGGCAAGTGTAATTATTATGACGAAATGAGTCCGAGATACAACGTTGAAAGTCACCCAGAAATCCTAATTCAATTCGTTGAGGGAAAACCTCGGGATATAACCTCACTCAGCTAACATTTCCCAACTAGGGTTTGAACTCGGGCTCGCAAGTTTCACTTCAGATATGCATACCATTACTCCACGGCGGTGGAGGTGGTATAAGACTGATCATGCACCAGAAATTAAATACGATTAGTTAAGAATATTAATCGAAATAATTAGTTTAGAATATTAATCCATGCAAAGTTAGTAGGCTGAGATTGTAGCTTGTAGTTTGAAACTCTATTAAGAGGATGATTCTCTTCTATTAAGCCTTGTGTTCATAGCATATAATAACATCATGCAATTCCGTAGGAGCAACATTCAATTACTCAGGGAAGATAGACATTGTGCTTATAACTTGGGGCTGTACTGCACTGCACTGTAGATGGTGCTCAGTTTAACATTAAAAAAAAAATATTGCTTCAAAAAAGAAATACTAAAAGAACATGATGTCTTCCAAGGAAAGTATAGTAAGATTTGAGGATCTGATTAATATAATACATGTTTTTTTAAGAACGAACATTTTCTCAAAGTAAAATTAATACAATAAAGTATTAAATATTCATATTTGGAACACCAGTTTTACTCAAGTTTTATATTTTTATAAGAAAATGATAACGTCTAATTAAACATTTAATATAGATCCTATAATTTAATAAGTTAATTAAAATTGAATGTTTGCTTTAGGAAACCTCTGTTATATTAAAATTGTTACTAAATTGAAGAAAAAACATTGCTTTACACTACATTCTTTCTCTTTGTTTGAATTTTATTCTAAATCACATCTTTGTGTACGGCTTTATTAAATAACATGAATCAGTTGTGTCTGTCAGTAAAATTATTTTATAGGTCAATAATTAAAACCCAGACAGAGCGACTCTTACTCCACTGTAGTCATCTGAAATGAAAATATTATGCATCACGCGTTACTCTGCTTCTGATTCGTTTTGTGTTCGTAAGTACACGGGCATATTTTCCGCTTTTGTTTTTTTGCGTTCTACTTTGACTTAGACAAAATATTTTATGGGTATATTGACAAATACCTACGTACATTAGGCCTAATGTTTTACTTGCTAATGTGCATGGTAACCAATGCTGAGGAACTGAAAAGATATCTTCTTTGCAAACAATCCAATAAACTTCTACACTGTCGAACTCTTAGAAGAAATTAGAGCGGGTGTTTTTTTAGTGGTTATTTAACGACATTGTATTATTTACAAGGTTATTCAGCGTCATTAAAATTGGTGCTAGTTAGATGGTATTTAGCGATTATTCTCTATAATTATCTGAAATTCGCATTACGGTTGGGGAATTCCTCGGAAAAAAATAAACCAATTAATCAGCCCATGAGGGAATCGAACCCAGGTCCGAGCGTTGCTCCGGTTATTTTTCCTTCAGGGATAAACTTATTTATTTATACATCTCTAATAAAAAGTTATGATAGTTAAAATCAAAATTAATCTGCCTTTCTCTTATGACTTTTTCTATATACAAATTAAATAAACCGAGGGACAGTGGATATTCGATAAGAAAGTATAATGTATGTAAAAAAAGAAAAAAATTTGAGAAATACTTATAGTCCAAAATTATAAAATAAAGACACCGGCAATATTTTATAATTGCAAATTAATAGAAACTGCTTACCGTGTTTACAATTTATAAATAAATGACATTGTTTATAAAATTCCATAAGTGGTAGGCCTGATCATTGGTATACTTGAGGTAGGATATAACTTAGGCCTATATGATGCGCATTTTGTCTCAGGCTGTTAATGAAGGTTCCATAGCCTATGACTGTCAGGGCAAGCATGTTGTCCCCTTCATCCTGTCTGCTCAGATGAAATCCTGAAATCCTCAACCTGTAGTACATTTGCCTCCAAGTCAATCTCTGACCAACTCGGTGTTCCATACTTGTCGAACCTTCAGAGAACTTCTGAATCCAATTGTACCCAGAAAAAGCACACAATACACAGTCAGTATTTCTTTATGAATATCGTTTGCTGCCTAGAAAATCGCACAACGGAGCGCTGCTTAACAATGGTATAGGCCTACTAATGCAGAGGTGCCGCCATATTACAAGGCTTCTGCTTCTTTGTTTCTCTTGTGCAGCTTGTGACTTCCGTGTCAAGTAACCAATGGTACACTCGTGCTGAGTTGCCGCTATCTTAGATATCGTCGGTTTACAAACAAAACACATTAAGTCAGAATGTTTTATCTGAGAAAAAAAGGCGTTTGAATGTTATAGACAAAAATTAACCCTCAAAATATTATTTTTTACAAGTTCTTCTCTTCATGTGTGTTTTATTTTTCAATTCTAAGTTTATACACTTACATTATGTACATTAACCCGTAAGTGGTGAGGTATTTTTCTAGTCACGCAACTGGTGAGGAGGGGATTGCACTTACCCCAACTTAGAAACTTGTATCGTAGCACTCAGATAATCAAACTGAATTTTTATTTCATATAATCAAGTACTTTCATTTATTTTAACTAGGTTTTCTTCAAAATTAGGGAAGCAGGCAGCGTAATAAGCAATGAAAAAGAAAAAAAAATATCTCCGCACATCCACCTGGCACAGGATTCTTTTCTTACAATGGCTGGGGTACCTACAGTCACCACCTCACCAATTACGGGTTATATACGCCTTTTTCTCAGAAGTTGTATTTTTAGCTTAATGTGTTTTGCTTGTAAACCGACGATAAATTTTAATTATAATGTTAAAGTCAAAAAAAAAAAAAAAGTCTTGAAATTATTACTGTTCGAAATCAAGAAATCGCACTCAAGTTATACATACATATTACTGGATATATTTTTGAACAGTTAAGACTAAAATTACGTTATTCCTACAAAAGCTGTCTAATAATTAAAGTTAAAAACTTATCCCGGATAGAAAAAGCTCGCTGTCTCTCCTATTTAAAGTCTTTATCAGTGTTTAAATTAAAAATTTTGTACCTATATACCACAAATGTCAGACTGCCTATTGGAAATCGAAACCTTCACTGGATTAGAGAGGGGCTTTTATCTGACTAGAGGCTACAGATGGGTTCGTTCGGTTTTTTGTTCGCAGTTACAAAGACCAATTTAAATAAAATATTGCTCTTTTAGCAGACTGGGAGAGTCCTTAAATATCAGAAAATTACGTGATAAATTCACCCTTTGAACCTACTGCAAATTGAAACAACTGGATTAAAAATTGGCCGGCATACTAATTGTAGTTGAAAAGTGTAGTTATGGCTCAGCAGGGACAATAAAATGTAGACGGCAGTACAATCTAGCTCTCTTCCCGCTCAATTGTTAATCCAGGCTGGCGAGGTATTCTGGGTGTTCTAAGCTATAAAATGGCGGCGTTTCATCAACATGAGGGACGTATAATGCAATTAAAACACAGCTATGTTAATTTATATTTATGAAGACCTAACATAATAAAGAAATTTACTCTCCAGCTGTTAAATTTTAGAGAGGGCCTTGAAATATAATTTGAGTTGAAGTGTAAGCATGCGCTGAGTATTTCTTTTATTAAAAGAAGCCCGAGGGAGCGAGATCATTATTTATTGCAGTCTTCTTTAGTTTTGTAGTCATTTAGCCTGTATTTTATATTTCTTTCCGTAATTTTGTTATTCCTTTTCTCGGCACTGCTTTTTATTCATTTACGGTATTGCATAATTTTATGTAGATCATTTATGTGATCTGTTAATGTATCATTTTTATTTATTTTCATATTATTGATTCGTTCTATTAATAAGCTAACACTGTGTAGCATAACAAATTTTAACTTTTGTTTGACAATAAACTACGCAGTTCGATCACTATTCAACAATGTTCATTAATTTTAAAATTCATAAAATGCAATGAAATACAATAAACAATCAGAGCATTTCTATGAAAATAATTGTAATTTCTAACATATTTTAATCTTAACAAAAGGTATTAAAAATTATTGTCATTCCGGCACACCGGCGACACTAATATAACCTCTGCAGTCGCGAGCGTCGTTAAATAAACCATAATTATTACTATTACATACATACATACATACATACATACATACATACATACATACATACATACATACATACATACATACATACATACATACATACATACATAGCCACATTGACTTTTATATATAAGAAGATGTGACCATTTTGTCCTGATTGAGCATATTTTAATGTTCTATTGGTCATATCAGCATATTCTTAAATTTTGAAGGTTTTTTTTTTTTTAGTTTTGTCTATATCTAATATTGGTTTCCTTCGTTCTTTGAATTCTTAGAATCATGTTCTTCCGCTGTCCTATTCTATGAATTGTGCAAAATGGGCTTTATCGTAAATGGTTAGGAATCACGACAAATTCTGTCTATTGTTTTCACGCAGATAGAGAGAAGTGTGATTATGCATCTCACTTGCAGCAACTGGATGTGGAAGTAGGGAAAACCACTTTCTTGCCAAATTGTGTGTGAGAGACAGCGAGAGAATTAGAGTCAAGTGATATTGTTCATTTTAAATTTGCTCCCATGTTGTCAGTAGAAGTTGAAAATGCTTTTCTATTTACAAAGCTTTGTTAGCTGACGATGGACAAACTTTTTCATTTGAAAATTTGCGCCCGGTATTCATTGTACATCTCAACTCAGGTGTCATAATATAGATATAACAAAAGTTTATGAAAATAGGTTGGTATTTTTCGTTTTGAATAAATTTTGTTTCCCTTGAAATTCCTTAAATTTCACTTTTTTCTCTTCTGGTTGTCATTCTAGGTATAGTTTATAATTATTACCTCCAAAGTAAACTGTAAAAAAATATTTAAATCATTATGACATTTTTTATATTATATAGCATATTTCTGGAATTTTTAGATCATAAGTGCTTATTTTGTACTGCATATTTTCGACATTAAAAACCCTAGCCCTAATCATATATCTATTATCCAAATCTTATTCTCGTAACATGTTGTATACAGTGGAGAGAATGCAAATATGATTTTATATGTGAGTGATAACAGCTTTATAACATTTATATAACATTTCTTTTGTTAGTTTCTTCGATTGTCTGGAGATTATCTAAGCAATTATTTGTTTTGTAATTTTCTGAATTTGATTTAAGGAAGTACTTTCTAATTCTTATTTTTTTCGTCGCTTTTATATGGTCTATTTTTATGAAGCTTTAATGCATCTATCTGACATTATTCTACGTTTTTGTCCCTTAAATTCTGCACTCATTAAATAATTGAGAAAGGTCATTGCTTAATCCAAATACTTCTTCATTAAAAGAAAATTATTTCAATTATTCATTCTAGTAAGCTATTTGAAGCAGATGACATTACAACACATATGTATACAGTAAAACCCCGTTATTCCGGACCTTGTTAAGCCGGACTTCGCTTAATCCGGAAAGGCAAAAAAAAAAATTATGAGTTTGGAAAAATTAAGGAACCTTGTTTTAAGGCTTATTTTATGCATTAGAACTATGGAACTAAAATAATTACAGGTCCGTAGGGCACAACATAATTATGGGTATCACATATGTACTGCATTGTATGTATTGCTTTACATTTTACTGTACTGTATTTAGGCCTATCCCTTTAAATACACTTGAGCTCTTCTTGAAAATATCTTCATGTGCAACTTTTCACCAAGAATAGTCGTCGAAAGAAATTAATGCTTACACGGTAAGCGTTGAAGGAACTGACAGGTATGAGGGAGATTGCGCAGGAATGGTCTATTTACACATCTGACTCAGCTACATCTGTTCTAAAGTCATAATTGTGATTTGAGTAACGTCAATAAAACCCTAGAAGGAGTGAAAAATAAATTTGTAACGTTTTAACACGAAAAGTTTATTCTGGCGTCACTCGTGTTGCCATGGAAGCAGAAAACTATCCTCACTTTCTTATATAATTCATGGCCTACTATATTGCACTACATTCTGACGACGCGACGTATGAAGTCGCCTGCACTCACAACATCACGTCACAACACGTAGTTACGTCACACTCGATAGGGTATGCGCAACTGCCTGTCAAGTCCATTATTACACAGGAGTGCATGCATATGTAAACTGCAAGCTAAAATGCTACATGGACGAGTCCATTAATATGGCTGTAATGATTCGTCATGGAATCTAAATGGACAAGTGCAGAATATCAACGTGAGTGCCCGTGAATATTGAAAGCGCTAAAAACAAGCTTAAGACTGTGAAAAGGGATCCTGTAAAGAAGCTAGCGGCAAAGACCAATAAAGACGGTGTCGGGTGGAGTTCCCGGGTAGCTCAGTTGGTAAGAGCGCTGGTACGTTCAACCCGAGGTCCCGGGATCGATACCCGGCCCAGGAACATTTTTTCCCTTGAAATTATTCAAATCTGCTTTACAGGAAGCTTTACCTGAAAGACTAGATTTGCATAATATATACGTCACTGTGTACGTTAACAGAAAACCACAATTTCAAGTCGCACAGAGATTGTGTGCACTCGATGTGGATCTCTGTCGTTTCGTCAGCCCACGCGAGTTGTGTGGGTATAAAGGGAAAAGTTGAGACGGTGTCGGGTGGAGTTCTCGGGTAGCTCAGTTGTTAAGAGCGCTGGTACGTTCAACCAGAGGTCCCGGGATCGATACCCGGCTCCGGAACAATTTTTCCCTTGAAATCATTCAAATCTGCTTTACAGGAAGCTTTACCTGAAAGACTAGATTTGCACCAATAAAGAAATTACAAAATTGTGTTAGTAATCCGTGGCGCGACAGCCCATGAAGTCCACCATTGCCCTCAAATCTAAGGGCCATATTCATAGACATTCTTAGCGCAGGGTTCCGGTATTCATGAACCAGTGTTAGCGATATGATATGATAAGAATCCTGTACAAGTAATCAGTCGATGACAGGGCTAGTTTAGCACGCTCGTAGCGCGGGCTAGCGAAATGTCTATGCATAGCACCTAGGCTACATGTCTCAGCAGAGGTAGACAATCATCCAACCAGTACGGGTGATATTGTGTGATCAGCACGATGATCCCCTTAGCTGTTTTCGAAACCGGGTTTCGCTACCTAGTGTACCTGTCTAAATTCGTGACGATACTGCGTGGACACTAGTCCTATACACTGGTCAAACTTTTATGAGATAATTATTTTCCCATTTGGACTCTAAACAGCGCTCATTCCGTGGACAATGTAAATTACAAAGACAAGCTATAAGTTTGCATCTACATCTACTATAATAGACAATAGTGTAGTAGGCTAATGGAAATGTAAGCGGTAAACAAGTAGGAATAACAAATACTGAAAATGGTGAGCCTGTAAAGAGACGAGTGGCTAAAAGTAAAGAGAAATGTACAAACTTGTGTACGAAATGCAAATTAGAAACATAAGCATTAAGTCTATAGGGTGCTATTCATAGACATTTCGCAGCACGCGCTACAAGCGTACTAAGCTAGCCCCGGCTATTCACTGGTTACTAGCACAGAATTCAAATCATATCCTATCGCTAACATTGGTTTATGAATACGAAAAACGCTGATAATCCACCGAAAGCCCGCGCTAAAAATGTCTATGAATACGGCCCTCACCGACCTACTTCAGTTTTCACAGAAAAATCTTGAAGGTACTAAACAAGTAGAAAATGAACACTGTTCTGTACGTAAAGTTTAAATTGAATTGCGATAAAATCAGATATAAAGTAGACTGTAGCACTCAAAACAACAATGTATATGCTTGTTCAGTGACTCGCAGTCTGTCTTGTAATTTTGTTGGTAAACAAGCACAACTTGCGAAGAAAAACAAAATTCATGCATGTTTCCCATTACGTTTTGCAGCAGTTATTTCAAATTATTAGGCCTTCCTTTAATAATAATAATAATAATAATAATAATAATAATAATAATAATAATAATAATAATAATAATAATAATAATTTATTTAATCTTATAGGATTAAGACCATAAGGCCTTCTCTTCAATCCTACCAGATAGCACATATAAATACAAAAAAGAAATACAAATACTGATGAAAATGATACAAATTAAGTTAAAGCCCTATAGAGGGTCAACAGAGTCAAAAGAACACTATAGAGCTCTCATCGAGCTAATACAACAAAAAAGAAAGAAAACAGAGATAGCAATGATGATATTGATAACTGATAACAGTAATAATAATAATAATAATAATAATAATAATAATAATAATAATAATAATAATTTTTACACAAACAATTTGGGAAAACACGGAAATTTTACTTGAAGCAAGTAAAGCGATCTGTTTGGAAGTAAACCCCGAAAAGACAAAGTATATGATTATGTCTCGTGACCAGAATATTGTACGAAATGGAAATATAAAAATTGGAGATTTATCCTTCGAAGAGGTGGAAAAATTCAAATATCTTGGAGCAACAGTAACAAATATAAATGACACTCGGGAGGAAATTAAACGTAGAATAAATATAGGAAATGCGTGTTATTATTCGGTTGAGAAGCTTTTGTCATCTAGTCTTCTGTCAAAAAATCTGAAAGTTAGAATTTATAAAACAGTTATGTTACCGGTTATTCTGTATAGCTGTGAAACTTGGACTCTCACTCTGAGAGAGGAACATAGGTTAAGAGTGTTTGAGAATAAGGTGCTTAGGAAAATATTTGGGGCTAAGCGGGATGAAGTTACAGGAGAATGGAGAAAGTTACACAACACAGAACTGCACGCATTGTATTCTTCACCTGACATAATTAGGAACATTAAATCCAGACGTTTGAGATGGGCAGGGCATGTAGCACGTATGGGCGAATCCAGAAATGCATATAGAGTGTTAGTTGGGAGACCGGAGGGAAAAAGACCTTTAGGGAGGCCGAGACGTAGATGGGAGGATAATATTAAAATGGATTGGAGGGAGGTGGGGTATGATGATAGAGAGTGGATTAATCTTGCACAGGATAGGGACCGCTGGCGGGCTTATGTGAGGGCGGCAATGAACCTTCGGGTTCCTTAAAAGCCATTTGTAAGTAATTAATAATAATAATGGTAATAATAATAATAATAATAATACTAACAATAATAATAATAATAATAATAATAATAATAATAATAATATTAATAATAATAAATACATTACATATTAATTTTCAATTTTACAACAGCATAGTTACAATATTTACTATATGTCATGGGTTAAGGTGAAGTTGCGCAACTTGGCATGTGTTCAACAAGCAATTCCACGAACTAGAATGTGATTTTTTAATTTAAATTTGAATTTTGATATTGTCCGACAGTCTCTGACGTGGTCAGGGAGAGAATTCCAGAGGCGTGGAATAGATATGCTGAAAGATGATGAGTAGAAGGATGTTCTGTGCTGAGGAATAGAGAGAAGGTACATGTTCCGGGTTCGAGGCAGTGAAAGGTAAACAAAACGAGATGCTAGGTAAGAGGGTGTGGAGGTGTGAACTTACTCAGAATGACCGCGGAAATGGTTGCTCATTTATCTTTATTCTAATAATAGACTTGTGGGATGTGTAAATCAGTGTATGTTTAGTGTAGTAAAATCATTAAAATATTTGATTGACGAGGTATTTTTGTCGCTTGGTTGCATTCAATTACTTTAGGACCGATATAAATTGTATGCATATTTCAGTGGTTGTAATTTTTGTAGCAGGAGACTGGAACGCTACAATAACCTAGTTGATATAGTGCAGAGAATATATCAGTGTCACGTTGTAGTGGAGTGCTGTTATAGCCTCTTCTCCAGACTAGAGTGCACATGTTACAAGATACCGTGCATTTTCAACAGCTGCCACAGCCCTAGTATACCGTATAATGTTAATTTAACTGTGCTCGTGGTATGTTAAACATTTGAGGTGATGCTTCACAAAATAAATTGGAGTCTTCATTGCGACAATGCTTGCAACGAGATGAGACAAAATAAGTGTGAAATTCAGTTTACACAGCATTTACGTCGCTAGAATGATTTCACGTTCATATTCATAAATTAAGTTTTTACATTTATCCATTTATGAACTTATTAAAATGTGTCACCACATAATTAGTAGATGTAATACGATTTTGATACCATTCAAACTCTGTTTCATTTATAATTTGTAATAATTTGTGTACATAATCATTTCAGGGTTTCGGAAATTTGTTCCACAAAAATATGGTATACCTATCAATTATTTTGAAGTAAATTTGCTCGTTAATACAGTGATACAAAGCATAGGCAATATTTTCACTAAAAAATTCTTCTACAATTGTATTTTTGCTGTATAATACGTATTAGTAAAATAACATTTTCTTTCTTTTTTTACAAAAGTATTAGTATCAGCACCTAACTTTGTTTTAACTTTTCTTTATTATTTTGCTGTAATAGACAAACAATACGCAAATCGCAAATCTATACCTATATATAAGGTTATTCAAAAGTAAGTTCCCATTTTTAAACAGCTGTATCTTCTGTACATTATCAGCAGTTTGGTTTTATTAGGTACCATTAACGTTTAGAAGATTTTTTTTTTGTCGATGCGTGTTTCGTTGCTATGGTAAATGTCACGACAATAATAAATTGTTGTTCAGAATATAGACGGCAGTTTTAGGAGAGTAAAAACAAGGTGACTGCAGCTCTAGTTTTACGAGAAGTCCAGGAAGTTAGTGAAAATTCATACTATAATGTTTGTAGTGCTAATAAAGTAGCAAAGCGTCTGGGAATGAGTTATTTAACAGTGTGGCGGATTCTGAGAAGACAGCTTAGGTTCTATCTCTATAAAATGCGTTTTGAACTCAAAGAACAAAATAGGCTTTGTAAAAACACTATTTCGCAACACATTTGGTGACGTATAATTAATAGGCATTTTCCGAACAGTTGGCCTTCTAGGTCACCAGACATAAATCCAGCTGACTACTGGTCATGGGTTTAACTAAGAGAAAATGTATTTCTTAGTAGACCTACTACATGTGACCATCTGACAGTCAATATCGGATGTCATTGAAAAAATCCTTAGAAATGTGCTTACTAATGGCATTTATAACACAGAAGAAAGACTATTTCTTATTGAACAACACGGTGGTGGTCATATTTAATTTTTTGGGTTTTGATAAAATCCCATTTCTTTACAAACAAATTGGTGTTTTTATTTTTGTAGAATTTAAAAATTTGACAAACTTACTACCATTTCAAAATAGGAATTTACTTTTGAATAATATTATATATACAGGGTGATTCACGAGGATTTACCGTCCTTTACGGAGCTTATTTCTGAAGACATTTTGAGCAAAAAATATCATATAAATATAGTTCCTATTCTTAATATTTTCAGAGTTACACTAATTTAAAGTTGTTTGTAAAATATATTTTTTCTTTAGTTTGAAGGTAAAAGAATAATACAAATAGAGAATAAACCATTTCAGAAGTATCATTTCTTTAATTGGCAAGTATTATGAAGCTAAAAATTTGTTGTGAACTCCTTAGTTGTTTCGTACAGATATCTTTTCTATTTTTAATTAGAAAATTACATTATTCTTACACACTTATCACAATTATTACAAATCACACCACTTTCACCGACTTAATTATTTGCAGTTCAATTTTGCATCCTAATTTAGTCTTGGAGAATTTACAACACATTTTTAAAAATGTCGCCCTCCGCTTGAGTACACTTGGCCGCACGCTTGTGAACGGCAACTCGTCGCTCTACGTAACTGCATACGGCTATCTTTGATTTCCGTAGCGCTCGCGCTGGCTGCTGACTGCACGCTGACCAAGATCACGCGTTCACAGCAATGGGTTCCAATAACGAAACGTAACTCTGTAACTATTGAGAATAGGACCCATGTTTATATGACATTATTTGCTCAGAATGTCTTCGGAATTGAGCTCCATAAAGGACGGTAAATCCTCTTGAATCACTCTGTATATATCACAGAAAATGCATATTACTTTCGAGATTCAAATAGAACAATAATAATAATAATAATAATAATAATAATAATAATAATAATAATAATAATAATAATAATAATAATAATAATAATAATGATGATGGGGATGTAATAAGTTCACCTGCAATTTCAGGAATCTTTCGGAATCGAGCACGAAGAACATAGCAAGTTTATATGTCTATATCTAGTGACTATTAAGTCAACCTAATAATAGTTTCTAATTACATTTAAAAGCAGTTGTATGTTCGTCGATTTAATGATTTCAGCTGTCTTTATGTTACACCGCTTCGTTGTATACCTACTGTTGAATTGGGCGTAATAGTATGGGTTTAATGTTACGGCGCTTCTCTATATTATCCGTTTTCTGAAGCTGGGGATTTTTATCCGTATCTCGTATCGTTAAGAACAGAAAGATGGCGTTGTGAGTTCACTTTATTGCCAATTCCCAAGTTCCATTTCAATCTCAGACGGGTTTAATTGCTAGTAATTATAAATTGCAATTACCTTTTTCTCCTCTTCCATGCCGATATTAAGGAAACTGATTAAGCAAAATGAACTGTAAAACTCGAGAGAGATAAAATAGCGGAAATGATATTTTTTCAGACCTATGTTCATTTCTCCTTCACAAGACTTATTCAGTTTTAATCTTGCGTTTTTAACTAGGATAAAAGTTTCTAGAGTCGCAATCTCAGTTGGTAGGGTTGATGCTTGTAGGATGAAAAGACAGAGTTTGATCCCAGGTAAATGAAACAGATTTTTCTTTATACAGTAACTTAAAACAACTCAGGGATAGATTCAATTTTTCATAAATTGAGTGAATTGTTCTCTTCTTGCGTTAGAGCGATTAAAATATGGCGCTAGTCTCTGACCTAGTAATGTAAAAGTTACGACAGCATGCAGACTCTGTCTCCTTTGACATTGCAGGCCTATCATTTTACTGACATTACATACAAAAGGCTCTGTAATGTATTTTGTCAACGATCGCTTAATAATGCCTATTTATCCATACTTATTTCCGCTAAACTGGAGAATTTGCTACGGTAGCTTTGAACCGTGCAGTTATGGTTACGACCAAATTGAACTAAATACACAATGTCGCCAACATAAGGACATGACGTTGTTCTGTGGCGTCATTGGAAGGAGAAATTTGTTTTTTTTTTCTCTCTACCTCCTTCGTTCTGCACATTACTGAGAGATAGCACCACTGTTAGCAACAAGATGTATTTGCGTAAATATTGCGAGTATATTACGTGGCTTAGATGAATGGCTCACGACAGGAACAGCTTTGCTGTGGCGCATGCGCCGAACTCTCATGCAGTGGCAGCGTGATCCTTACTTGAATTTGTAGGTACATTGCAGATCAATTCTAGAAGATGCCTTCTTGCTCCTGTTACACATCTTGCATATTATACGATGATTAGATTTGATTAGTTTAGATCTTCATTAACCAAGTTCGCGCATGGGCAGACAGCCAAAATAATCCTGTAGGTCATGGTCCTTTTTCGTAATATTGATAAGCAATAGTATGATGAAAGAGGTGAATAATTTCATGGCAGCTAAAAGTTTTCTTCGCAAAAGACGAGGTATTTTCTCTACACCACAAATAAAACTGTAACGCGGTCATAATTACGTACTTAACGCTTAGGTGAACATTAACCGGAAATTTACTTTTATTCACTTGAATGATATTCCCTGAAACACACCTTTTTTCTCCCCTTTATTTCGTTGTGATAACCTCCTTTGAAATCTTACTACATCTGTATTTTCTTTCCGTGCATTCAAAACACCGCCGTTGTATTGTGTAAACCTTGCACTTGACTAATGGAGTGAATTATTTAAGAATATAGTCACGAATTTTACTACCACCATTTCGATTGTCTTATGTTTGACACGCCTCGGTACGGCCTGGTTACTAGTGGCCAGCGAGCAACATCAACTACCGACATTGGTCTACCGTAGTTTTATCATGACTGTTACACTATTACTACGTCACACTACTTTTGACCATTAAAACGGTACGAAAGAACGTGTTTTAACCAATCATGGCTGGCTTATCTTACAATTTTTATCACCTTCCTAGTTTTGATTTTTTATTAATTCCCTAGCATTTGTTTCGTTTGCCAACATTGTACTTGAAATCATTAATTGCACCTTTTAAAATGATTCATGTCTATTTCATCATCCTTAATTAAAACTTTTCTATCATCTATCTTTTTTACATGATTTAGGTTTTGTTATAGCTTCTGCTATGTGAGATTATGGATAGTAACGAATCAGAGATTTTAAGATATTGATAATTTAAGTGGAATGCAACTGTTTTACTAGAAATAAAACTGAATCAACAAAGCCTTCTTGCTTAGTAATCGTCTATAGAGTTCAATGAAGATTGTATAGTTGGCACAACTAGTAACAAGAGAACAGGTCATCATAACACACTACTGCCATCTAGCGGAATATCTGTAATGAGATGATACAATAATACACTTGAATACAGTTTAGTATTTTCGTAATTCAATTAATATTTTACTGTATTAGAGCACTTTATTTCTTCTAACCTCTATATTCTTTCTTCTAATCGTGTAACAGTCAATTCCCACTTGGTTTTTTTATTTTCTATAGATAAATCAAAACCTCTAGTGAGATTATTGTTGATAATTAACTTTTAACTTACTGAAAAACATCACACAATGGCATATAATCAACTCTCAATTTATTGAATGAAAAACACAGAAAGCTTGCATTACTTACGTACAATACATTTATCACACATCCATTGCATTTACATAAATTAACACAAGATGTCAAATTTAGTTAACATTCTTCACCGATAATTTTAATACTTGATTTTTAACGTTTACACTTCCCTCGTGACCAAGAATATTCGATGCTCCTCAATATAACCTTCTGCAAATGTCCAGCCCCGTGGCGTTTCATGGCTTATAGATCATCATCTTTCGACGTAATTTATTAGTTTCTTACTGAATTAAGTTTGCACATTGAATATTACATATTAGCTATTTGACAGTGCGTAAAGTGATTACTTACATTTTTACGCACTAGTGTTTTAAAGGCTCACTTTACGCATTGATAACATTCGATAAAATGCAACTTCTCGCACTGTCGCAGAAAAAAAAAACGTTTAATTCATTGCTGTGAATTAAAAGCCTTTTAATTCACTGATAAACCTTTTAATTTACAGATGTGAATAACGCGATAGTTTAGGTTGATTAGGACGGTGAAAAAAGACCAGTTTATTTTTATTTATGCTCGACCATGCCGAAATGTAGTAATTATACACCTGGTAGCAGTCCTTTAATGCATGTCATTAAAGTACACTTACTCATTAAAGTACAGGTGTTTTTAGCCAATGACAACTCAGCTTACAGGTATTCAGTCAATGACAAGTCAGCTTTGTACCGTTATAAAACCGCAAGTATCGATTATTCTCGGATATGCAATCGAAAGAGAATTAGCGAAAAGTCACGGAGGCTGGAAATCCAATACTGTCGCAGAAGGTTATGTTCTGTTACTATAATAATTAGCGTTAATTGTAAATAATATTCAAATAAATTCAATTTGTCATCTCGTTTTTCAATGTCGAATTCAATAATCAAGGTTATACAAAGTTCAACGGGATTACACAAGGTCAATGACATTATTGTTCCTCGGAAAAAATCAATACTTTCGCGTCTGCGCACATCTTACAATTCACGACCTAGAACAAGGTCACTTCCGATCTTGTCAGATACAAATAAACTGTATACAGTACATCTGAATAATTTCAAGTTAGAAATATGGTCGAGCATAAAAAGTCGTATGAAACTCACCTATAATGGTAATTAAGAAGCGAGTATGGATGTTTATGAAACGAGCGCAAGCTCGTTGCATAATGTACTTTTATTTATTTATTTATTTATTTAACCTGGTAGAGATAAGACCATTAGGCCTTCTCTTCTCCTCTACCAGGAGATTACAACTACCATATTAAGAATACAATTACAATTAATGTTAAATTTACAAATGCAATAAAAATCAAAGTACTAAAAATTAACTGATTAATAAAGGCTAGACATTTTATTGCAAAAGTTAATAAGAGAGAAAATTTTTCTATTCAATGAGTAACAATTAAACCTAATAGATACCAGTTGTAAACAAAAAATTTTAACTCATCAAAAAAGAATGATAATCTGAAGACATTCTCTTAATTATTTTGAAAATAAGAGAGACTTGTAATAGTTATCCAATAAATATTCTAGCGAATTCCTATCTATGGAAAATTCACAGCTGAATTCAACACGATGTTCAGTTAATGTATGTAGAAAATGTAATTATTTTTGAAGTGAATCAACTGAGCCAATTACAGGAGGATGTCTGAGACTTTGAAAATGCATGTTCGTCCAGTCATAACCAATTTACTAATACTATACACTTTCAGCTACGGCTGAAACGTAATCCACTGCCATCGTGATCTAGACCAGGCCGTAATGCAGGTTGTGTGACGTCACTCGATGAGTCGGGCTTTTCTATTTGAGTATACGGAGCTGAGTGAAATATATTACTTTATAGCGTGTCGGCGCTCAATTTTATTTAGTGTAATGTGTGTATAAGACCCCTTCACACTTCTTATTACATAATATGTTGCAGAAATAATTACAAAACTGTGTTATTTTAATGTGAACGGAGTTTTACATGGTAACATAACCTGGTTGCATCAACATTTTAAGTTTGGAATGGAAGCTATTTTGAGATTTAATAAAGAAGAATTATTTATATTGTGATTTTAATTTAGCACGTCTACCTTCCTTACTTGTAGGTACAAAATTTACCACAGTCCCTCCTATGAAATTAGTGTATGTACAGTTGTGCAAGAATTTCGTAATGAAACACGAGTGCTTTATTTCAACTAATTACAATTCTAGATACTGTAACAGTAATGAAAACTATAGGGTATAATTTTTCGTAATATAATATATGTATCTCGTTTTTAGTTCAAATTGTGTATATTATCAAACGTCGTATTATTTACTCGTATAATGTAGGTTATTCACAAATAAAAAGGGCGCAATAATTTAAATTTAATAAGACAAATACGGTAAACTAACAATAATGGATTAGACAAGAGTAACATCGGTAACGCTGCACTTAGGCCTAATCACAACTTACTTTACATGCCAGTCAATGTTTCACTTTCACGTATATATTATTACACATATTTAGCCTACTGTTTATAAGACCAACATTTCACTTAACCACATAAGGGCGCAATATTTAATCGAAATAAAGGCAGGTATTACACATACGAACTTTGCCTGCAACAACGTAATTTTCACACCAAAAATAATATTATACCTTAAATTGCAAGTAAATTGTGTCTCAAGTGTCTCACAATCACTGTTTAAAATTTTACTGACGCAATTACACTGCATTTCAGAGAAATATATGTTATTCTTCATGCACTGCAACTAATTCATATGGTTGAAAGACCGCCTTTCGCGATCAGCTGTTAAGCGAGTCACGTGGTTTGCCTTACGGCCTGTATTAGATCACGATGGCAGTGCGTAATCCCATTACCGATCTTGAGCCATATTATATTACGAACGTTATAACCCCAGACGTATAGTGTTACTATATAAAATAAAATGTCAGGAGACAATAGTGGGTGTTGATGTTTCTCCAACAACAAATTGAAGTAAACAAAAATTAATAACTCCGTTAAAGTAACAGGGGATTCATGAAGCCAACTAAGCAGAGTGAGTCGTATTTATTATTATACAGGGTGTCTGGGAGAAAAGTAAAATACTTCAGGATAATGTACTGATAATTACGGAATCACACTGTGTTGCCTTTCCAGTAATACAACACATGAGCTGCAACCCATGGATAAAGTGCAAGCACTAGTTGGATGTGTTTTATATGTGAAGAAGATCGCGTTGAGAACATGTCATTATGTTCATATTGTGCGAGGTATTTACATGATAACTGTGAAAATTTCAGGAAAATCACTAAGCTTTCAACTTACAAATGTTCAGAATGTTCAGTGATGATATTGGTTCAATTGCTTATCGAACTCTTTTTTTTTTTTTTTTTTTAATTTTACATAACTTAATTTTTTTGTATAGCTTATTGGAAAACATTCATATTAAACTAAGGTAAATGCTTTTGTTTTTAATAACTTTCTGCTGTGTCACATTGTCTCTTTTAAGTGAGGAGTCACTGGAAAACATATTTTCATAATTCATCTGGTGTTTCAGATTCATGTTAAGAATCTTTCATTAGTATTGAGTGATTTTGTATCTTTTATTAACAGAAACTGATATTTAGTTACCTAGTTCAATTTGTGTTACTTAGGAAAAATAATTCATTAATAATTATTATAAGTATATAGGTTATTAGAAAATAGGTGGCGTTAATTGGACGCCAGTTTACAAAGTTTTCCTATTTGAGTTATAATTCTTTTTCGGTATATTATATATCCATTTTCATTGTGCTATTTTGTAAAGATAAGATTATAGTTTCTATTTCGTAATTTTCGTGTTTGTACATAACTTATTTCCAGAGCAAAAGTGACTGAAGTGTTAAGGTGGCGTTATTTGGTACGTGTACCTTAGGATGATCAGCAAACCCTTGTTACGCATTCTTTCAGTTTAAGCCTAAGCATTCAGACTGTTCCCTGCAGTTGCTTACAGAACAAAGTGTCGTGTGTACAGTAGGAAAATAAGTAAAGAAAGGAGTTTTATTATTTTTGCGAGTTGGAGTCGTAAATTTGTTTTAGCTTTATACCATTATTAATTAATTACTAATAATAATTGTATCGTTTATTAAATAATCATACACTATTCGAAATTAAAACTGTGTAGGAAAACTTTTCACAGCCGGACTCGCGAAATTATTTCTAATGTGTACACCTAACTTATTTTAAATGTAAGTGTGAAATGCGAAACGAAATTGTGGTTTTATAATACACAACAGAGAGCCACGGACGTAGGTCGGTCGGATAAGGCGTTTGCCTGCCGATGCGGAGTTGTGATTGGGCGCGGGTTCGATTCCCGCTTGGGCTCGTTACGTGGTTGGATTTTTTCCCAGGTTTTCCCCAATTTTAAGGCAAATGTCACATAATCTTTAGCGAATCCTCGGCTTCAACTCGCCAAATACCATCTCGCAATCACGAATCCCTTCGAAGCTATATAACATCCTAGTTGATACAGGGACGTTAAATACTGAGCTAATTAAAAAATACATAACAGAATTGACTAAATTACAATGGAAAGTGGCACAAGCTACCAGTAATATCGAAAGAATTGTACTAAGAATTCTAACTGAATGGACTAAACATGATGCTGAGGGAACAATATTTGATACCTTAGAAAAGAACAATGTTCCGAAAGATATTTTACTGCCTTAGAAAATTGCAACAAAGTTATATTCGACACACGACTAGCATCCATAACTACGAGTATTTCAGTCAAAATAGTAGGCTACTGCCCTGAAACAATCTTGTGCTGTCCCCTGTTCTACTTAAACATAACTCAACGAACTGTTATTCATCTTTTTTTTATTTTTTATTGGGTTATTTTACGACGCTGTATCAACATCTAGGTTATTTAGAGTCTGAATGATATGAAGGTGATAATGCCGGTGAAATGAGTCCGAGGTCCAGCACCGAAAGTTACCCAGCATTTGCTCGTATTGGGTTGAGGGGAAAACCCCGGAAAAAACCTCAACCAGGTAACTTGCCCCAACCGGGATTTGAACCCGGGCCACCTGGTTTCGCAGCCAGACGCGCTGACTGTTACTCCATAGGTGTGTACTATTCATCTTGATTACACAACTTTTAACACTATATCATATCGGAATATAAAAGTGTATGTGTGTATGTATATATATATATATATATATATATATATATATATATATATATGCTTTCAGGTGTTAACTAGATTACATTGTTGACTAGTTTCAGCCGGTGGTCTATCATCATAACTGGGTGGTCTTCGCGCCTTCTGATTACGTTTCCTGTGAGGGCGTGTTTGTGTAGTGTAATGTAGAGTCAAAATATGAGTGTGTCCTGAAATTGAGTTGTGTGTTGAGGATTTGATGCAGGTATGTTTTTGTCTGCCTGTGTATTTCGCATTGTTCTAGTGTGTTTAGTTTCTTGTTTTTCGGTTGTAGATGTAGATTTTCCATATCTGTGTTTACGTTGCTGTAGGTGTGGTTGGCGTTTGTGATGTGTTCTGTGTATGTGGAAGTGTTTTGTGATTCGGTTATGGCTGTGATGTGTTCTATGTAACGTGTTTGAAGTGATCTGCCTGTCTGTTTTGTGTAGAAGTTGTTGCAGGTATTGCATTTGAGTTTGTATACACCTATGTGGTTGTATTTGTTTGTTTGTGTGTTGAGATGCTTTTGTAGAATGTTTTGTGTTCTGTATACGATGTTGTAGCTTATGTGATGTGATGTTTTTATAGCTTTAATTCGCGCGTACCTGTATTTGTGTATTGTATGACTTATCTCATCTTGAACTGTTTTTGTGGAAATTGGCTTCAAATGGAAGAAAACGAAGAGCAATAGCCAGTATTAAATGAATTAAATTAGAAGTTGATGTACGGAAAATGAGAAGATAATATTATTTGCGTCTCCTCAGACAACAAGAATGAAGGACGTCCTGCCTCCTACGGAGATGAAACTCACATTCCAGCCATTCCAAGCCAAAGAGCTAGTCTGATGACAACACTACAGGCCTACTGACAGCGGTGTATAGAGGATCGAGGCTAATCTTTCTTGTTGGCAGTTATTAAGGTTTTGTTCGCAATGTTGTCAGACAGCTGAAATAGAAATTACTAGAATTCCTTGCTTTGTGGCAACGATACCATTGTAGGCTTACACGTCATTTCGCTTACCGCGTCAGAGCTGAAGATAGAACGACGCCAATATAGTATATTTATAGTAATGCTAAGCCTCTTATACTGTACTTATAATGACACTAAGCCTATTATAATGGTCTACTGTAAATTACGAACTAGTGATATAAATATAGTAAAGTGGGAGTGGAACTGTAATGAAACTGTAGAAACTACTTCGTCTGAAAACATGCAGATTAGATTAGTGGGAATAAGTGGACAGTGAACGTTAGTGATTCAAGTGAATAAATAAGTTGATAACTATGAAAGAGTTCAACTTAATGTAAACAATGTTGGGAACAATTAGTAAGGAATTGAGAGAAATGATTGTTTAGTTAAATGAGATCAGTAAGAATAAGATAGATAACTGGGAAAGGAAGTGGTAAGTAGAAAAAGAAGGGGAAACAGAGGTGAGAGACGTGATAGAAAAGTGATCAGGGTCATTTATATGTAATAGCCGAATGTTTAAAGAAGAGTAAGCTGAATATTATGTATCCAAGGGAGTGATGGCAAAGTATGCAGAAATGTGAATGGCCATCACGACCGATGTAAGCAGATGGAATATCATATCATATCATATCATATCATATCATATCATATCATATCATATCATATCATATCATATCATATCATATCATATCATATATCATATATCATATCATATCATATATCATATCATATCATAAATCATATCATAGCATATCATATATCATATATCATATCATATCATATCATATCATATATCATATATCATATCATATCATATATTATATTATATTATATTATATTATATTATATTATATTATATTATATTATATTATATCATATCATAAATTACGTACTTACTTACTTAGTCGATCCTCTTCTACCACCTGGTATAGAGGTTTTACAAAGAGTCTTCCATTGCCTCTTTCCATTCGACCCCTCTCTCCCGCATGGTATCTTGGATTCCTTGTTCCCAGGTCTGCCTCGGTCTTCCTTTAGGTCTTTTTCCCTCCATTCTAACTTTCCACGCTATTTTTGGGTAGACTATCTATCTAATTGTGATAATTTTATTTTTTCTACGAGAGGATCAATTTCTAGACCTAGCCTTATTATTTGGTTCCGTATTCTGTCTCTTCTAGTTTTTCCTTCTGTTCTTCTTAAATATCTCATATCCATAGCTTGTAGTTGACTCTTATGTTTGGAGGTCAGAGACCATATCTCGGCTCCATATATTAATGTGGGGATACACGTGGTTTTATATACTGTTAATTTAGTTTTCTTGGGAACTTCTTTTTTATTAATAAAATTTTTGTTTAACATATAATACAGTCTTCCTGCTGCTGAAATTCTATTACTGATTTCTTCTTCTATTCTACCATCACTATTGATAATAGAACCAAGATATTTGAATTGCTTGCTTAATCTGTTCCAGTAGTTGCTTCCCTAATTTAATAGTATGTGATTTTTCTTCTCTGCTGATTATCATTGTTTTGGTTTTCTCTACGTTAATCTTCATGTTCCTTTTCTTTAATTCTAAATTCCGAACTTACTGTATTGCACTTTGCATATTCGACAACAGACATCCGGACTAGCAGCCGCGCTTGGGCGTGGGTTCGATTGCCGCTTTGGCTGATTAACTGGTTGGTCTCTTTCGAGGGGTTTCCCAACCGAATGGCAATCCTTAGCCTCATCTCGTCAAATATTTCGCTATCACCAGTTTCGTCCATGCTAAATAACCTATTACTTGATACGCCCTTGTTAAGTAACCAACTTGATAATAGATTAGAAAGGAGAATGTGACACTGCCAAATACAATAATAGAACCTCACTAATTAGGAATAATTTTGGGAGAAATACCGTCCGAATTAATGCAAGTCCGAATTATAGAGAATTTCAAGTTAGTGAAGTCCGTTTCCTTTGTAAACTAGTGGTCAAATTATTTCGCGGAACTTACACAAATTACACTATCAGTGTTATAGTCTCACAAGCAAACATTCTGATGGGGAAAGATAAAAAAGTTATTTTTTCCCACCGTTTTAATAATGTCAATAGAAGTGGTTATGCAAATTTTGACGACTTGACCGTTATTACGAAGCTGTCCAGAAAGTGATTTTCCCTGGGCCCGTTTACAGAAAAAAGTTCAATTTCATGGAAAGATTTATTGAAACAGATGCAGCAATTGTTGCGCTACTTGTCAACATATCCCCCACTGGAACTGAGACATTTGTCATATCATGAGATCAATTTTTGTATCCTTATGTCGTAGATGTCAGCCGCATAGGATCAGGATCAGCGTTTGACAACCGATTGCACATCTCTGTCGATCCCATGATATGACAGATGGCTCAGTTCCGGTGGGGAATATGTTGAAAAATAACTCAACAATTGTTACGTCTGTTACAATAATTTTTCAATGAAATTGTGTTTTCTTTCTGTTAACGGCCCCTGGGGAACTTACTTTTTTACGGCCCTTGTAATTACTGTCGAGTGCCAAAATTTATATAATCACTTCCTTCGACATTATTAACATGGTGAAAGAAAAAAATTAACTTTATCTGCCCCCATCAGAATGTTTGCTTGTCAAACGTGAAGAGTGGTTTACTCGCCTACTTTGTTGGGTTCATCGTGCTTGTTTGGATTAGTTAAGTATGACGCACCCGACGTGGTAGACAACCCTTCGCGTCTGACACTTTATAACCCCGGCAATGGAATCTGTATGTAATTCCGAAATGCTGCAGATATTAAGTCCAGTGACACCGAAACAGTTCCTGTAAATAATAATATGAATCACGTTTGTCAGATGTCTGTAGAATACAAAAATATAATATCTTGTGTCTTGTGTGTATATCCAGTTCATCTCCACCACAGCATCATGGAAGAGACGTGCAATCAATCTCGGAGCTGCGTATTACTTTATCGATTTTACATCAGGAACAGTAGGGGCCATCGTGCGTGATGGATGCGTATTATACAGTACACTCTATCTGCTGCCCGTTCTGTCAGAAGCGAACTCTCTTCTTCGGAAATTTTGTACAACTTTCCACTAAGTTCCACAGTTCATTTTTATAATATAGAAGCGCATATACTGACTACAGCAACGGCTTTCATGTTGTGAAACAAATCATTATATAACTCGGCGATGAATTCAGGAGTTTGGCCCGGGAGGGAATTCCTCCTTCCAGGATTCCAGGATCTTCCCCCGGATATTTCAGACTTTTTATCTAAAACCTATAATTTGTACAATATTGTATTTCAATTTGATATGACTTTTCAGTGACTGAAATGAATTCTGCTATGTAGATTTTCCTCGGAGGAAGATGGTCTACCGGTTAATATTGATTAGTTGAAATTTTAACCGTCTGAATTTTCAGTCTTGATTGTTACAGTTAAGAGGTCAAGTGTGCTATGTTTTTATTGGCGTTGTTTTCAGTGTTAGTTTTCTTTAAGGGGTTAGGTACAGCTTACAGCATTAAAATTTTGGAAAATTTATCATTTTTTCCTCCATTATTGCATCTTGTACAATAATGAAAATTAGTACATCTGTAAAACACTGTCCTTCTGCTATATGAAAAAAAAATATTTCTAAAATTCAAGAAAAAAAACTTATTTACATTTTTTACTTTTTCAAAAATTGAGTTCACTGTGCAGTTATGAAGCGTTTCCCACATAACACAAAAACTATCAAACATTCTGTGATTACATGTTTTGTGTATATTTATGTATATCATATCTACAATATGATCCAAGATCACTTCTCTACCTTTGATAGATTGTCTGATAAAAAATAAATACATTTTAAAAAATGGTCAAATATCAGTATTTTCTTCTAACACAAAATGAAAATAAATAGTATTTATTAAGGAATGTAGTTGAAAGAGCATGATATTGTAAACATGAGTTTCAGCAATAAAATAAAAGCGAGAAAACAAGAAAAGTTAACAAGTTTATGAGTTATGAGGGAAACGCTTTATCATTGCACAGTAAACTGCCACCATATTGAATTTTGAAAAAATATATATATAAATAATTTTTAAGTCGTGAAATTATGTTTTTCGTATAGCAGAAGGACAATATTTTACACATACCAATTTTCATTATTGTACAAGATATAATAATGGAGGAAAAAAATGTTGAATATTTCCAAAAATTTTACTGCTGTAAGCTGTACCTAACCCCTTAAAGTAATATAATAATTTTGTTTCCTATAGTTATTATAGCCTATATATAAATATAAATGATTCAGTGTAGATTGGAAAAACTAGAAACATTGTTTACTTTTCTACAAATAAAATTATATATTGAGGAGTTATGAGAAGTACATTCATTGCATTTAATGAAGAAAATTCTCAATTGGCTTTAAGTGAAGGTGAAATCTGTGAACCAGTAATTCCATCTCGATGGTCCATAACCAGACTGTTCCAAGTCGATTTTACTATTTTTTTTTCAGAAGAGCTATTTCAAGCTCCTGATATTCAAAGCTTCGTGAAACAATTTGGAATAGCTTCATAGCAACCTTATGGAGAGGACTATTTACAAGTTTGTTCGATTCATATATGCAGACAAGAACTGAAACACAATGAAACACAGATTTATTTTTTTATAAAAAGTTGGACTTAGAAGAGACTGGGTTCTCAGCCATCGATCTGTGTTACCTTCATGTAGTGCTGTTAGTGGTAAGTTAATGAATAAAACGGTTGGACGCGAAATCAAGTATCAACAACGACAAAGAGCTAAATATGATTTGTTGTATTTCCATTATACTTGGAAATGGTGTTTTCTCGTCAGATGTACTGGAAATAATGAGTTATTTTCAATTTTTCACTATTCTGGTATAATATTGGACTTGTATATTACGAGTAGCACTGACATACTTTAAAATATTAATAGCAACTACATTTCTCTTTTGTGCTTTATTTCGTTGTCTCTGACGAACATAATGCGTAGTTCGTACCTTCACAATTTCTTTCCTAAATGACAGTACCGTACTGGCTTGAGTCCTTTAGCCTGTCGTGTGGAGTAAAGATATGCATGATAAATGGGGCTAAGATCCGAATGCGGAACTTTGCTCCATGGTTCGTATTAATGTGCTGCTGTAATAAAACTACTCTAACTTGGATAGTAGATTTGTTTTTTTGAACAATTACTGTAAGCGTTAAAATATTTTGAAGAAATTACTAGGGAAAAACGAATTCTAAGCCATTTTAATATATGAGTATGTGAAGGAAAAAGTAACACAACTTTTCGATAAGGGTACATCAAAAAGAAAATCTGCCAAAATGTCAAATGTAGAAAAATCCACCTTAACAGGTTAGCTACAGCTTACAGCAGTAAAATTTTGGAAATATTCAACATTTTTTCCCTCTATTACTATATCTTGTACAATAATGAAAATTAGTATGTGTAAAACACTGTCCTACTATATGAAAAAAAAAAAAATATTTTTTACGATTTGAAAAAAATTATTTACATTTTTTTTAAATTCAATTCACTGTGCATTGGTGAAGCGTTTCCCACATAATTAAAAAATTATCCAACATTCTGTGATGAAATATTTTGTATGTATTTATGCATGTGATATCTGCAATATGATGCAAGATCACTTCTCTATCTTTGATAGATTGTCTGATAAAAATTAATTCATTAAAAATGGTCAAATATCAGTATTTTCTTCTAACACAAAATAAAAAAAGAATATTATTTATCAAGGAATGTAGTTGAAAGAGCATGATATTGTAAACATGTGATTCAGCAGTAAAATGAAAGAGAGAAAACATGAAAAAGTTAACAAGTTTATGAGTTATGAGGGAAATGCTTCATCACTGCGCAGTGAACTACCACCATTATGAATTTTTTTAATATGGTTATTTTACGACGCTGTATCAACATCTAGGTTATTTAGCGTCTGAATGAAATGAAGGTGATAATGCCGGTTAAACGAGCCCGGGGTCCAGCACCGAAAGTTACCCAGCATTTGCTCATATTGGGTTGAGGGAAAATCCTGGAAAAACCTCAACCAGGTAACTTGCCCCGACCGGGATTCGAACCTGGGCCACCTGGTTTCACCGCCAGACGCGCTGACCGTCACTGCACAGGTGTGAACATTATGAATTTGGAATATATATATATATAATTTTTTTAATCGTAAAAATATTTTTTTCATATAGCATTTACAACTACTAATTTTCATTATTGTACAAGATACAGAAAAGATTTCAAAAAAGGATTCGGTGTTTCTCCATTTGGTTCCTTTAATGATAGGTAAGAAAATGAATTGACAGAGTACTGCAGAAATTTAGATTTGTGACTTTATGGCCTGACACTTGAAACATTTCGTTAGTCTGTACATCAGTACGATGTCCGAAATAATATTTCTCAACGATTCGACGACAAGAC
Organism: Periplaneta americana; assembly: GCF_040183065.1. NCBI lineage: Eukaryota > Metazoa > Arthropoda > Insecta > Blattodea > Blattidae > Periplaneta > Periplaneta americana. The sequence goes on along the minus strand of NC_091125.1, from coordinate 90,765,921 downwards.
ATAGATGGCTGTCGTCAACTAGGCTACATCGTTTATGGCATGACACAAGGCCGAATAATGGGATTCAATAACACCGGAGTCAAAATATGTATTTGATAATTCCAGCCAAGTAATAATGTCCAGACCTGCAGAACTGTAGCTCTTGAGAGCGACTTCTTTCCTCCCCTTTCTTACCCCGCCCACCTTTTCTACCTGTGCGGTCACGGCGTTCTAGTTACGCTCGGCTGGATCAACATTCATTTTCGCGGCGGAAGTCGATCATCCCCAATAGAAGTGGAGTGAGGCTGATGTCATAGTTCCCCTACTTGCGAGTTCTGCAGGCCTGAATAATGTCCATAGCGACATTCGTATTTTGTTATCTATAAATATTTATTTCCCATTCTTAAGCAACTTTGCAAGTTAATGTAGTAAGAATAGTGTTGGTTTGTTTCGGGAACTATGCCCCTTGATTCGCGGATCTTTACCCCGATAGCTGGAGTAAAGATTCCAATTGTATCTAATTTAAATTACTATAAATCTAATAAAAATAACAAACACAATTTTCACGATTTTTCACAAGTCAAAGAAAACTATTAAGTATATTTAACCAACAAAAGCGCATTAAAATAATGAATAATGTGGTCAGAGGAACAAAAATCATAAAAATTGCGGAAATTTACTCCATGTTACTATAATGCGTAACATTTATATTAGTAGTATTAAAGAGGAAATAAAAGATGAAAGCACTATTTCTTTTTATTGGTCCTATTTTTCTGTTCCCTGAATACAGATCTTATGTAACAACAAGAGCCTGAACAATGCAGTACATTTAGCGTGCAGGGAGGAAATAATGACAATGTGTGAGAGATGCTTCAACTTGCGGAAACGCAGAGGAGCAAAATCTGAATTGAGTATTTTTATTTCCATATACAGCTCCAGTGTTAAATCCGTGGTGTTATGCTTGTCCGTGCAAAGACGGATTCGTCTGTTTTAAATCCTGCTGTTGAAGCTGCTGTCTGTATAGAGAATGTCATTAGAACAAGCCAACTGGAAGAAATCCAAGTCTTTGTTCATTTGTTCGCAAACGTAACATTGTTTTAGTATGAGTGGTACAGAAAGTTGTATGTCCAGACTTCCATTACTACGCGGGTAATTACAGTTTTTGCGCCCACTTCAACGATTGCACTGTAATGAAATTAGTAAAACAACGATGCAATAATTTAGAATTCGTATGCTGACATTTTATATTAATATGGGTTTCCAGTTGACAATATTGTCATACTGCGGAAAATTTATTTCGCTGTTGTAATTAGGATTTCGATTTAATAATTACATTCAATACAATTCAGTGATGCCAAAATTGCATTTTTTCATAACTTCATTGAGTACAACCCAGTGAATTTTAATCAAATGTGCCCCATTTAGATTCACGACATGAGTTTAAAATGTTACTTTAGGTCACCAATTTCTATGAAGAGAAAATGTCCACCAATGTGTGAACGAAACTATTAGCGACTGTATCAGATGCCCACAAAATAGATGGTTTTTATAACTGGAGGTGGAGATAATAGATGAGTAGAAATTTGTGTAAATTCTTTGTCTAATACATAAACTTGTTCAGCGGAGCAAAGTTTGTTTATCTGAAAAGATAATTTTATATAACTGAACGAATCAAAAACAATGGTATAAAAACTCTGAAAAACAGTACGAATGAACGAATAAATGGATAGATGGATGGATGGATGGATGGATGGATGGATGGATGGATGGATGAATGGATGGATGGATGGATGGATGAATGAATTTTTATTAACTACAAATTGGTTTTTCACTCGGTGATAGTTACAGCAAAAATAAGCATATGTAATTCGCTCATAGAAAAAAAGCGTAATTTTAATAAGATGACTTAATTTTATTACTTTTGTTATTTATAAATCAGTTTGCTAACATTAATGGAAATATTAACTAATATTTTGCATAATTAATTTATAAATAATAATTTTATGAAACACAACTACAATATTTTTAGTTGAAGTCCGCCGAGTTGGCTCTGTTGTAGCGCGTCTGTTTCCAGACTAGCCGGCTCGGATTCGATTCCCAGCGGAGTCAGAGATTTTCATGTAAAATTTCTACCTCAGGACCAGGACGGGACCAGGAGAGATGGCGGTGCACAACTTCATATTCACTAAATTGTGCACCAGTGTGCTTGGGTTAAATCCCAAATCTCCCCGCAGTGCATATGAAGGAAAGACATTATGTCACTGTTGATAATGATTCGTCCGTCGGATGGGGACGTTAAGTCTGGCGGCCCCCTTGGCGTTATTGGACAGGAGCAGCTTTCTCCCTTCCTTACTTGCATCATCATCCTCACCCATTCCCTACACTACACTTACACATACATTCGCCCTAGTACACGACATAACTCTTCAGAGATACATATCATCATGTACAGTGTGGCCCACACATTGAAAATGGGTCACAGTCCTGCCATCTATCCCGCAATATGCGGAAGCCGAATCACTCAAGTGAAATGGGTAGGCAATAGATACACACACGTAGGCCTATTTTAGTTAACAAGTTCTTATTAGTTTCATGCTGCAAAATAATTGTATTACGTACATGGCACATGACGTTATTGAGGAAAGAACGCGGCTCAAATTTAGGGGTGTACATTAAAAATCATGAAAATGTAAAAACTCAAATAATACAGGAAAATATAAAGAAATGAAGAAGACACTGAAGATACCGGGAAAGAAGAAAAAAGGAAAAGGAAAAAATTAAGTGAATAAATAAATAAATAAATAAATACATAAATAAATACATAAATAAATAAATAAATACATATATAAATGTGATAAAACTTTAAGACTTGTTATCTAACAAATTTAATTACATACTATGTTAAATATTGGAACTTAAGTAGGTACTATAACTATGTAGGTGAGTAGTTTCGTAGTGGTGTTCGTTATTTTTCATGTTTTATCTTGTTTGATATATACAAGTGTTAAAATGTTGTGAATTAAGAGTAAAAGAGAAAGTATAAATACAATAAAACTTGTTAAACTGACAGCTTTTAATTACGTACTACATCTTTGTGACAAGATTCGGCGTGGTGTGTCGGCCTGGGTGGGGTAGTCGGTGGAGTTTTGGCCTTCTGTGACCGAGGTTGCGGGTTCGATCCCGGCCTAGGTCGATGGCATTTAAGTGTCCTTAAATACGACAGGCTCAAGTCAGTAGATTTACTGGCATGTAAAAGAACTCTTTCAGGACAAAATTCCGGCACACCGCCGATGCTGATACAACCTTGGCAGTTAATAAAACATAATTTACCATTTTTTCGATGTCGTGTTTGTCACTTTTAATACTTTATCACAGGGATGCAAAACTGTGCTACAATTGAAGCACACGTCATAAGCCGGAACACGTAACACATCCCTTTCCTTCAAACCTTGCGTCATTGTACGGTAGGGGGGAGAAGAGAAGAGAGAGCAGTGTGTTTGCCAGACGTCACAGAAACGTTATTGAAAGCTCCGGCCTTGTGGTTGGGAGAACAAAGTCTTTCCCCATGCTTCCACCCCTTTCCTCCCTAGTTCTGCAACCCTGATGTATCATATCGTGGATTTACAAGAAAAAGTTGGCAAGTCTCATTGCTTTCCTTTGTAGTTACCATCTTTTTTTTTAAATCTACGATGTGTTAAAAGTATTCTGAATCATGAATGAAAACAAATAGAGTATGTTAGGAAGAAAACTATGAAAGAAAGGCTGGACCCCTGATTGTTTAGAGCAGCATGCATATTGTGAATTCATGGATTCTTTCTTGCGGACGTACGAACTCATGGTCACTGGGGCGACAGCATATAAAATATCACCATTGCACGGAATGAAAATATCGACGAAAAAAAAATGAAAAGCGTTTCTAGTATACGTTGAATTCTGTCTTGGCGACGTGGGATGGTCGTTGGTTACATACAAGGAAAATGCGCTTTGTTGCGCTGCATTCCACAACACATGCGCTTTATGATGTCGCGGCCAGGAGAAACCCATCTGGAGAACAGCAGGCAGGGTCTCTTGTCTACATTTCCTTTCTGATAGCGCGCACGTAGTCGTTACCTCAAATGTAAAATCGATACTGTGCTATAGATTTTTGCAACAGTTGGATCCTTACGTGTCTTCCAGTGAAACTTGATATTATCTTAATGTTAAACTGGAGCTGAAATCAATGAATTGAAATAATGAGGGACTTGAGAAATGTAGAGATAAGAGAACTGGAAGTTGGAAATATAAATTAAGAGAGAATTGTTCAAGTTATAATATTATAATGGGAGATCTCGGGAGTTCTTGCAACTTCGAAGCTCAGATTTAACTTCGAGTAACTTTTACGGTTCTTTATACTGTCGTTACGAACGTCATCGCCAGAATAATTTTAATCTCTTTATGAATTAGCGTAGTCCTATCATTTTCATCCCAAGGCAGCGTTTGATATTAAGGAATGTCATTATTTATCTTTTATGTTATTATTATTATTATTATTATTATTATTATTATTATTATTATTATTATTATTAAAGATTGGAGAAAATAAATGAGGAAGTGATATGTATAACTAATTTCGAAAACAATGACCAAAGAATGGAAATTAAGATGCTTAGATTATTCAAACACACTAAGAGTATGATTAAGAATATATGGTCTAGGACAATTTTAGAATGAGTACCATTTGAAAGCAAGAAAAAGGAACACGAGATGATGTAGGAGAATTGAGGTGCAAGATACAGTAGAGGTTAGAATGCTAGAAGAGGATACATATTTAAACAGAATTAAATAAGATCTGGAAACAGAGAAACGGTATAAACCATAATAATTCTCTGTATAAGACTACTACTACTACTACTACTACTACTACTACTACTACTACTACTACTACTACTACTACTACTACTACTACTACTACTACTACTACTAGTCCTACTATAGTATGCTACTACTACTACTGCTAATAATAATAATAATAATAATAATAATAATAATAATAATAATAATAATACTTACGGCTTTTAAGGAACCCGGAGATTTATTGCCGCCCTCTTATAAGCTCGCCATCGCACAGTGTGTAATTTAACGAGTCTAGCCGGCCAAAAATCATTTCTCGAAAACTAATCGTTAAATTTTCATAAAATTTGGTATGTACCTTCAATTATTGAAGTGGATAAGTATTTAATAGTGACAATGAAAATAGCAACTATTTTTACTGAAAATAAAATTAGTAATATTATAAAAAAAATTCGATTTGAGTGAAAAAATAAATTAATATTCATAATGTGGAATGCGTTTAAAATTGAAAGCGTAAGACGAAGGAATATTGCTACATATCTTACTCGTTCAGACGTCAGATGCATCCCCATCAGAATATGTATCCTCGCTGCTAGTATCTCCTTTGACAGCACCGAATATTGGAGGCTCGGAGACAACTGCAGCACTACTATTGAAATCGACCGCGATTTTCTCTCCTTAATTTCTTTAAGCTGGTGATGTAAGGGTCCAAAGAAATAAGTAGCCTGAGTAAAAGATCGGTATTTGTGTCTTTCTTGATGTTTTTCTTGCGAAGACTTCTCTGAAAAGTGTAATATATAGTATTTGTTCCTCGTTTCCTGGGCTTATTCAGATAGTTTGACAGGAAGTATAATAGTGTCCTGTGACCTTCTGTCCATGAGCCAAAGTTTGTGAAGGGTTGTAGGCATATAATACTATTTGTGTAAGCATAAATATAATTCCCTTGTCTCCCCTGAATATATGTCAAGTGCCTGTTCATCGGTATTGCAAAACCGCAAGAAAAAGGTTTCTGATATTATGTGTGTAAACGACTTATTAGATTTCCATCTATTCCCGTAATATATGCGATAGTGGAAACCTCCCTGAAAAATATTCTTGCGGTATTTGCATCGTTTTTATTGCGACTGCTTTGTTTTATCATGTCAACAAGGTAGTCCTCTTTCCTGCCTGAATATATCCTATCTTCAATGTTTCGCAATAAAACGGTGAATCTAAATTAACTGTTACAAGATTTTGCATTTCCCTTAATTCTTTATATTGATTAGAGGTCAACTGTAAATCAGTAATCAAAGCGAGATCCTTATTAGGTGACAATTGCAAAATCAATTTTCACTTTTTTTTTTCTCCATTTTGTCGCACGTTGAAATGATGCAAGTGAAAGCTCTCCTACAATATTGGCCGCATCTCTTTTCCTAGAAGTTCTGAAACTCATATGGCTAGCAGAAAGCTTTTCTTCTGGCGATATTTCTTTAAAAAGTGGACTAGTTTTCTTTCCGTTTTGACCTTTCGCTCAGTTCTCCGAAAAGTTTACGTGGACGTCCTCGACTCAGATTGGAATTGTTTTGTAGCAGATGGCAAAGCATTATATATTTTATTCTCAGACTTTGCATCTTGGTTCAAACATAGCGCATTATATTTTAAGAAAATTTTCTCATTTATGCTGTATTTTTCCCACCGTAATAGAATTTTCGAGATATAAATTTAATTCATTTTTTTATTGATTGTAAAACGTCTTCAGAGCAATCTTTGATACCAAAATGTTCAATTATATTTGAGAATTTCACTTTTCTCTCACTCTTGTTCCACATCTGGAAAATAGCTCTCCGGATTACGGAGCGCATGGTGTCTGAAAATAATTAATAGCTACTCTGTCTGCACCTGTTTGCAGAAAAAAATCACGACGTCGTATTCAGAAAAGTGTAATGAATATCTCTACAAAATTTTATCGAGGTGATAGAGGGCTACACCTTTTAAAAGTCAACTCGAAGTCATATAATAAGGTAAAACTCAAACTCTTTGCACATGTTTATCCAGACACTTATTCTAGACAATAAGATAATAATTTTTGTCACGAAAATTAGCTTATATGTAAGTACATACCTTCTTATAATATATCCACACTCTGTATTAGAAAAAATACTGTACTAACGTCACCACTTTGCAGCATCCAAATACAAACTGCACGCCTGCCTCTGCAGCGTAAATGATCTTACCGGAGACATGCAACTTTCGCTCTGTTGTGAGGGTCCCCTAACAGATGTAAGCATCTGTCTACACTTGAATAGTATACTTTGGAGTGTTATGAACACGTCTATATAAGAATTTAGCATTAAAGATAGGGTGTGAAAATTGATTTTTGGCCGGCTAGATGCTTGAAATTACACACTGTGCATCGGTCTGTACACTGAACAAGATTAATCCAGTCTACACAATCATATCCTACCTACCTCAAATCCATTTTTATATTTTCTTCCCATCTACGTCTCGGCCTTCCCAAAGATCTTTTTCCCTTCGGCCTTCCAACTAACACTCTACATGAATTTCTGGATTCGCCCATACATGCTACATGCCCTGCCCATCTCAAGCGTCTAGATTTAATGTTGCTAATTATGTCAGGTGAAGAATACAATGCGTGCAGTTCTGCGTTGTTAACTTTCTCCATTCTGCTGTAAATATTTTTAAGCACTTTATTCTCAAACACGAAGTCCAAGTTTCACAACCACACAGAATAACCGGTAATATAACTGTTTTATAAATTGTCAGCTTTTTTACAGCAGACTGGATGACAAAATCTTCTCGACCGAATAGTAACAGGCATTTCCCATATTTTTTGTGCGTTTAACTTCCTCCTGAGTGTCATTTATATTTGTTACTGTTGATCAAAGATATTTTAATTTTTCCACCTCTCCAAAGGATAAATTTCGTACTTTTACATTTCCATTTCGTACAATACTCTGGCCACGAGACATAATCATATACTATGTCTTTTCGGGGTTTACTTCCAAACCTCTTTCTTTACTCGCTTCAAGTAGTTCTCCCTAATATTTTATGGATTTTCTCCTTATATATTCACGTCATGCAGATAGACAAATAATAATAATAATAATAATAATAATAATAATAATAATAATAATAATAATAATAATAATAATAATAATAAAGCAAATAGTTAGGAATTCTTATTAAAGATGTTATTAAATGTTGATATCAATTTATTATTATTATTATTGTTATTATTATTATTATTATTATTATTATTATTATTAGCTTATTATTGTTACTGTTTCAAGAACTGGATATTACCGTATGAATTTTTAATTCAATAGCAGTAATCTTTGGGCCGGAAGTGGGAATAATATTGAATGATATATCGAATCTGGGTTATTACGGAGCTTACGTGCACTGTATTACTTTCCCCTGAGTTCCGTGTATCTACTTCTTTATTTTTAATAAACAGAATGTTGCTGCTTAACAACACAATGACTTGAATAATTAAAATATGATTTATGTTTTCTTACGTTAGTTTGTAACAGAAATTTCTAAGTATATTTATTGGCTTTAGTCATATCCAATTATGTTATGTTATATCAAAATTATAGTCTACTTCTGTAGCAACAAAAGTAGTTTACTTTGAATATCATGTTTTCAATTAATTTAAATATAAAGAACAGTATTATGTCCTTAATCCTATTTTAGGCCCTAGAAGTCGGTCAGGTATGAAGCCCCTTCTAGAAATGATTGGGATAATCAGTGCGGGAATGTTTTTTCTCCAACACTAAACCTGTGGTTTTAAATGTTATCACTAGTCTTTGTATAGCGCTTCTTGAAGGGGACACCGCACTGGGATGTTTCAATGAACTCTCCTCCTGCAAAACGAATACAGTTGCTTTTAATGTAGGCTAACTTTTACAAAAGAAAACACGAACAGTTTTACGGAAGAAAGACAGAGTGTTTCACACAATTCCGGACGCATTAAAGAAACTCCAGATTAATATTGAGCATGAAATAAGAAGGATTTTAGTTGATGAACTTAGACGAGTGAGTGACAACATATTCTCGCGATATCATGCTTGTTTACTAGAAGAAGGACGGCAATTTTAACATCTGCTGTAGGTAGGTTTCATAATACATTTCTGCTTCCGCTGTTGTAGGCAGTATTTTACCGGCTGATGCTCGACATGTCGCCCGGAGCCAGGTCTCTCGATACGGCTGTCATAATATATTAGTTATAATAACGACCCTTTAGTTTTACATCAACACAGTGAAGTGATATAAATTATTAATTAAATACGTTTAACCATATTATTAGTGAAATAATTTGCTTGTTAATTTTAATTTTGAATATTTCGAATATTTATTTCATTATTGACATGATCATCGTCATAATCCTCATACATTCGTACTTATTTTCATTGGCCTAAGAAGTATTAGGATTGGTTACTATGTGTAGGCTTTCCAATACGGTTAACATCTGTATGTTTTATAATGGCCTACATAATGAAAACTGTGATTTACAGCATTAATATTCTAAGTTTTCTTAGTATGTGGGTTGGTTCTAAGAAATCCTCTAATTAGTTTTATAGTGCATTTAGCAAATCCACTAATTTTAATTTAATTTGTTTATTAAGTTCTTCACCTCACGGTTCAAACATTAAAGCCTGGCCCGTCTTGATAATTGTGTTCAACTCCACCTTTTCCTGGGACGTCCGATCTGTCTTTATCTTTAGGATGATAATTTTAGATTATTTGTCATTCTTTTACTGTTCATTTAAGATAAGTTAAGTGTTGATTCCATTTCTCTTGATATTTGAGGCGTTCAGAGATGAAATGGATCAAGTCACAAATTTTCATAAATTTAGTTTAATTCATTTTCTGATTATTTGAAGTAGGATTTTTTCTGAGCAGCAATGGATCAAGTCTTAATTCCAAGCATTTACCGGTAGATGGCACCAGTCATTTTTGGCTCAGATTATTTGTTTACGAAGTTCTGAGTGGATCAAGTCACCGAAGCGTAGCATCAATTAACATCACAATTGGTTATATTTTATAAATATAGAATTTGAGAATGGAGCAATAAAATTATTGCTAATTAAATTAGATAATCCACTAGAGCCAGTTAGCTTTAACTCCTTTTATCTCAAAACTGCGTCTCATGGACTTGATCCACTTTAGCTCTGAGGGTCTCATTTATCTGTTTCATTATTTAGAGTATACAATTATTTTTGCTGATATTTTCAGTTTTTTAATATATTTCGTACATCCTTCTCCCTTACGAAAAAATATCATTTTCCTTTTTTGTGATTTATCCTACTTCTGTTTTGATCTTCAATTTAATCACGACTCGCTTCCATATGTTAGAATTGGAATTACCATGGTTTTTTAATTTCTTGTGGGATTCTATTAATTTACCATGTCTACACGTCAGTTGGAATAAGTTTATTATGTTATTAATCATTAGTGGTATAAGATGAAATATTCACTATTGTTATCGTTATATCCCAGAAGATGTAGGCTAACCATAAAAAGCTCTAGGAAATCCTTACAAGAGATTATTTCATCATACAACCGATAATCTAAAAATCCGCATTCTCGACAGTTGATTGACAGGAAGCTTTCATTAGCTTGTATGTAGCCCTATTACGTTTCGTGTTTGTTTTGAAAATGTCTACCGAAACACAAGCCAAGCTCTGTCATTTAACAAAACAGTGGAAGGCTAATCTGCGGTGATGGAGACTTGTTTGGCATTGTTGATAATCCTTTCGTGCAGCGGGTAAAATGAAGAGCTCAATAGCTTTTACATGGCTTTAAAATTCTACCGGAACAACTCGGGGTTCTATGCATTGTGATAACAAACAAAGCAATGGAAAACTAGTATTAGGTCTATGTCCATCTATACAGAAAAATTCATACAAATTATAGGTATAATTCAGTTACAGTTCTAGTCAATATTCCTTCAATATGCTAATCGATTAATCATAATCAATAATATACACTGGTGATGAAAATTTTCCGGAAACCCTAGTAAGCAACTAGTTTAGCGTATTGACTTTCTAAGAATTATTATTATTATTATTATTATTATTATTATTATTATTATTATTATTATTATAATTATTATTATTATACCTATATAATTTTATTATAAATATTCCTGAAGTTTTTTAGTGTAGAATTTTTTTTTCACTTATTGCTTTTGGTAAGTTTTGTATTTGAACTGGTATAAGTATGCATTTTGTGAAATGTTCTATTTCTTAAAACAGTATTTCTTATCTTATTTATTTTGCTAAGATTTACAATTATGGTACTGATACAATCAGTAAAACGCATCAGGATTTAAAAATAAATTTTGTCTTGAGATTAACTACTCGAAGAAATCATAGACTACTTCTAATACAATATAGAACTTTGCACTGTAGAAAATAAAGCGGAAATCTACAGACATAACGAGAGAATAGCGAACCACACACCATACAGCCAAATACCGTTTTAACGAATTTATAAGTACGCTGTAATGATTTATTGAAAGTTCATTTTACTGGAAAATATTGTTTTAACGAATTTCTAGGGACTCTGTCATCATTTTTGTTATACTGAAACTTCGTTATTGTAATATTGATCAATGCTACTTTTCACACAAATGTCATAACTGTATGTTTCACTTTGAGAAAAGGTCTATGATTATTTTCTGAACTGAACATTTTACAATATTCATTCTTCTAGATAATTTGCAATAATACTTGCACTTTTTGTCACATCTTCAGATAATTTTTTTTGTACAGCCAAAAATAGCCATAAATCATTAGCAGCGTTTACAGCCGGCAAGAAACTTTTTCTTTGACTGTCATTGTCACTACGTACATATTCTTCATCACTTTCACTCACACCACCTTCTTGCGTTACACTACTGACAATGTTCCCTTTTGTAACCTCATTTTCAACAGTCACTGCACTGTCGGTAGCAATTAAATCTTCTGGTTTCACTTCTGTAGGTGTGTTATTCTTCTCACATATGTCTCCAAACAGACCAATTCGTTGTAATGATCATATGTAGTCTGTCATGCAGGGAAAATTTTTATTTTCGTTATATTTTCGTTCGTAGAATTGAAATAATTTAATATGGAACCTTATGCAGATAAGGATAGGAATACAATTGTTTTTCGTTGTACTGATGAATTCGTTAAACAGGCGACACCGAATTAAAAAAAAAAAGAAAAAAAGAGAGAGAGAGAAATTTTGGTTTTTATTGTTTTTCGATCGTTCAGTATGTGTAAAATGATAATAGGATTTTATTTCTTCTAATTGTCAGCTTAACCCTATCTTCAGCAAAAATATTCTAGTAATTCGTAATGCAAAAAAAAAAAGTTATCAATGAAAACTTTTTTTTCTTGCCAACCGCTCAGTGAAATTTTAAATACAGACGTGGACAAATTATTAGGAAAATTTACGATTTTTATGGTATAATTTTACAAACTTTGACTTTTAAATTTAGACTACAGTTGGCATTTTTACATATTTCTGAGTACTGTAGTCATAAAAATGTCAACAGTAGTTTAAATTGAAAAGGCAAATTGTGTAAAAAAATGTCACAAAAATGGTAAATTTTGCTAATTATTTCTCCACGTCTGTATATTTAGTCGGTTGTATATATAAATGTATGTTACATATGCCCTATTTTTTTCTACATTTGTATCTTTTATCACTTCTGAGAAAAGTACACCCAAAAATTGCGGAATTTAAATTGGAAGATATGGAAACTTTGACACCATTTTCCTGCACTTTCTTGTTTTTTTGTGGCATTGGTACAGTTTTCTCAGAGAGTATTGTACCTTTTTCTTTATTTTACGATACTTTAACAACATCTTAGGTTATTTAGCGTCTGAATGAGATGAAGGTGATAGGCCTAATGCCGGTGAAATGAGTCCGGGGTCCAGCACCGAAAGTTACCCAGCATTTGCTCATATTGGGTTGAGGGAAAACCCCGGGAAAACCTCAACCAGGTAATTTGCCCCGACCGGGAATCGAACCCGAGCCACCTGGTTTCGCGGGCAGACGCGCTAGCCGTTACTTCACAAGTGTGGACAGTATTGTACTCAGAAGGCTGAAATTAACTGCTGATGGCATATTACACAGCATGTTAAAAATAATTTGTAGTCATTCTTAATGCAAGAAATGTTACTCAATGAATTTTTTTTTCTGCCAATCGCTCAGTGGAATTTTAAATTTATTTAACCGGTTGTATAAGGTAACGGAGAGAAAGTGTTTGCGGTCGGTTAAGAGTGCTCTTGTGAATTTTTCATAGTTGGTATGCCTACTGCAAAATTGGCTTGCATTACTCCATTGAGTATGGATTATTGACAAGGTCGAGACATACGTTGGTCGAGCCGCAGAAGATTCTATTTAGAAAGGTGTAAACGTTTTGTTTCAAATCACACGCAATTTTTTCTAAAGAAAACTTGAACTTTCTACACAGTTATAAGTCAGAAGGAACATGTTGACATTAAAATGAAGTCCTATTTGTAGCAATGAAGTGGCATAAATTAATGTCCTATGACCGTATTGTGCTGCTCCTTAGTAACACATTATTAAACTGACTCGCTGTCGGCTAAGAGTGTGTACAGAATGAGCGGGTAAGAGTGTGCGAGTTATGTTCAAGTTACAAAGGATTTGGATCATTTATATGCGACTGTTGTTCTTGAGCCCTTTTTTGTAATCATTACCTATTATTTATCGTTTCTACAATTGGAGTTAAATTTATTACTAAATCACATATTTCTACTGAGGGCATTGTGCTCTAGAATAATGAAAAAAACTCAGTTATAAGTGTATTAAAAGCCTGAAAATTTCTATGTCTGTCTCAAAAGTCTTCCTGTATAAAATAATTGTTTTGGCGTGAATTCAAATGTTTGTTTCATAACTTAATTCCTGTAAACTCTTTATGCTTACTCTTACCCGTCTGTGTGGCATTTGCCTCCTTTAAAAAAATCAAATTTCATTTGTTTACTATCTTCTCCTAAGGTCTGTCTGCTGAATTTATAATCCGTATAATATTGTAATTCATTAAACAATTTTTCAATATTTAATCTATAATGCAATAGATTCCACAGACAATGATACACTAGGTGCGCACACTTACCCTCCTTTACCTTACATAAAGGTATTTTAAATTTCAGTTTTCATTAGTGTTCTGCCCATGGGCAAGTCTTTCAATGCAAACCCAGCTTTCTTCAATCTTTCCTATTTTCTGCCTTCCTCTTTGTCTCATACGATCCATATACCTTAATGTCGTCTATCATCTGATATCTTCTTCTGTACCGAACTCTTCTCTCGTTCACCATTCCTTCCAGTGCATCGTTCAGTAAGTAGTTTCTTCTCAGCCAGTGACCCAACCAATTCCTTTCCCTCTTCCTGATCAGGTTCAGCATCATTCTTTCTTCACCCATCTTTCCAACACAGCTTCATTTCTTATTCTGTCTGTCTACTTCACACGTTTCATTCTTCTCCATATCCACATTTCAAATGCTTCTATTCACTTCTCTTCACTTCGTCGTAATGTCCATGTTTCTACCCCATATAATGCCACACTCCATACAAAGCACTTCATTAGCATCTTCTTTAGTTCTTTTTCCAGAGGTTCGCAGAAGATGCTCCTTTTTCTATTAAAAGCTTCCTTGGCCATTGCTATCCTCCTTTTGACTTCCTGGTAGCAGCTCATGTTACTGTTTATAGTACACCCCAAATATTTGAAGCTGTCCACTTGCTCTACTGCCTCATTTAGAATTCTCAAGTTTATCTTCTCTATTTTTCTTCCTAAGACCATACTCTTCGTCTTATTTACATTTATCTTCATCTCATACTGCTCACAGCTATCATTTAGCTCCAGTAACATATCCTTTAGTATCATTTAGTATAATTTCTGAGAAAAGTGTACCCAAAATTGAGGAATTTAACATTATAAGATATGGAACTACAAACTCCCCTTAAAACGACATTTGAGTTTATTAATATTTCATTTAATCAACAATAATTATTTTAGAATGATATGCATACATCAGCCCCATATGGAGCAAATACTGTTGTTACAATTTAGATTAGATCAATGAAGTTCTCAGAATACGATATTCGCTTGTTAGTCAGTATAATAATTGTTATGGTAAAACAGACGTGACAATGACGTTGTTTTGCAGTCAGTATTTACACAGCCGTCAAAGTTAGATGATTTAACGATTTATGTTTGATAAGCTGGTGGTTAATGAGAATACTGAATGAGCAGTATTTGTGCAGTTCTTGAGGCCGTAAGCAAGGGAGCGCAGAAAGCAGTAACTCGGTTAGGCGAAAAATTTTGTGGAAAAATATAGTGGAAAATGACACAATTTGTGTAAAACAGGTACAAAATAGGATATATGTAATGACGGATTAGACAAGCTCTGAACATTTCCACTTCTATGTGGCCATAGTGCTACGTGTTTCACAGAACGGAACTGATTAAACAGCCCCGAGGATTGCTATTCTCTATCTTGGATTTATGATACCATCCATTCATATCGCCTGGAATTCAGTGAACCACATTCACAGATTATACGCCAGAGGTTTCTGTTTCTAGCTCAATTGTGCCTCTACAATAAGCCCATTACAATGCATTTGGCTGTATTCCCTTCTGTCTCGAATTGATAGGACAATTTACAGGACATCTTCTGAGGATGTTGTTGTTAAATTATATGCTAGACATATAATGGTATAAATTACATGTTTTTCTAAAACAAAAATGATACACTTTAAGTCCACGCCTTGTGCATTTGTTCCCCAGTTATACGGTAGATAAATATCAAGCTCCTATTAGATACACTTTCACTGTGGCCCTTCATTCTTCTCTTTGTACAGATCGAGAGGCGAGGCATGGCAAGTGAGCTAAGCGAGAGGGGAAAGGATGGGAAATCATATACGAAGTTTGTTTCGGTTTGGTTACTAGTAGACGAATCCACCGCCACGGAAGTTCAGTTCAGACGGCGCGATGAGGTCACAGGACAGATCTTGCTTCCTCTACTATAGCCTACCATCCTATCAATACAAGTAGGATAATATTGAATTTTCTTTTAATGTTATTTTGAATCTTCGCGTAAAGAAACAAGTTTATTCAACTGACGGAATTTTAATATTGCCTACTTCCGTTTCCCCTGGCAATCTAATTCAACTGTTGCTTCATTATAGTCTTTTTTCTTCTCGTCGTTTATTAGCTATTCAAGCCAAGAACTATACTAATGTATCACTACGCCTTTGTACACATTAATGTATAGGTACATTAGGTTTCTTTTAGTCTAGCGTAATGGTTAATTGTATTGCACTGATTTAGGAAAAATAAAGGTACCTACAGAGGATGAGAAAATTATGTAATGTGGTGGGTCGTCACAAATAGCTAATCTGTCACTCACATGGGCTTGCTTATATTAAAGGCACTGACACGTAGGATATTCTTCTAGCTCTCCCTCAACTGAAGAAAATGGTCGGTCCAACCCTGGAAAAAAAGATTGCTTTTATATGTAGTAGAATCTCAATAATCCGTCCCTCAACCGTTCTGCGGATTATCCATCACCGAAAAAAAAAGGACGCGTTATTTAAGTATGCAGTAATAGCACATTCTAGTATATACAGTCACGAAGCTTGAGTTATTGAGGTTGCTAGGAACAAAAGACTCTGCTGGTAGTATTTCGCATTGTCTGTAATGAGGCGATTATAGCGATCCTAGTGGTTAGAAACTATCTATGGATGCATATTTATTACATATTGAGCTTCGTGACTGTATATACTAGGCTGTGGTAATAGTTTACATTGCGCTTTCTTTTTTTCTGAATCATGCCTACCACAATCAGCGTTCGATGAATGCGTAACTTTCCTTTGTTTTTGTGTCAAGTTTAAATAAATACTTTGGATTATCTTAAACATTTCGCTTCTCTCCACCTTTCTCGAAAATTTATTAGTAATTAGAAGACTTAGAGTATAATAGAAGGAAAAAAATGCAGAAAAAACGACATTTTAAAGAATCTTAAATTGCATCAGATAAATTAAGTCCATTATAATTGATGATATCCGGATTATCCTTTCTCCGATTAGCAAGTCACTGTGTTCGGTTCACTAAAACGAATAATCGAGGTTCAACTGTACTTCAGCAACAAAGAACAGCCCACTATACCTCTTCTAAAGTCTGTGATACAACAGTTTTGAAACTGCGACATTGACATTCGCTGTTTTTCCACAAAGACTCTTGACATATGAATAGCGATAATAAGTGACTGATGGGTACAGAGAAACTTCATTTCAGCAGCATCAATAACTCAAATTTCCAGCAGGCAGGGCTTTAAAAGCGACATCGGTAAATACCCGAGGGAGTTCGCCTTTCCAGGCAGCCTCCCTCGACCCCGGATAGGCATCGCTTTAAGAGTCCCGGATGTCCTTTACACTTGCGAACGTTCACTGCAAAAGTCCGGTGGTAGTCTTGCCAGGGGATTTGACTCCGCTCGCGCAATCAGCTTAGTCCTTTTCTCCTGAAAGTCCTCATTTCATGACTGGGTTCATTTCTCTTCCTTGTGCTACTCTTATATGTTCATTTTATTCAATGACTTCGATTTTATTAAAGTGTATCGGTTATTTGAGAAACCACTCAAGTCCATTTTTAGCCAAAACGAGTTTATTTCATTTCTGATATTAATACATACTTTTCACATCTGTAGGTGGGAGTATAAGTGATGTCATGACAGTATTTACCTGAAGAGGATTAAATCGAAAGATATTCTGAAGAGATATTTTCTTGCCCTAGTCATAAAAGACATGTCACGCCTGTGGAGTCGTAGTGTGGGACTTCAATAAGATTTTTTATTATTTTTATTATTCACTAGCTGAAAGCACCCGGCGTTGCACGGGTTTTCCTTTCTGCTTCTATTTTTAATTAAATTGGTTATTACATTTTCGGAAATCTCGGAAACCTAACTACAGACAACCAAAGCGAATTATCTTTACTAAGCTAAGATGAATCTTTACTTAACGTCACTTACATGAATTGATGAACTCCTTAGCAAAATAACTGCCAGCGTTAACTCAATCAGGCACCGAAAAGAAAACATGTCTAATGTGCCTGACGTTCAACGGTTTTTTAAATTTATTTTTTTTATTTATGTATTTTTTATTTTATTTATTTATTTATTTACTTACTTATTGATTGATTGATTGATTGATTGATTCATTCATTCATTCATTCATTCATTCATTCATTCATTCATTCATTCATTCTCGTGTAGTTAAGGCCATTAGGCCTTCTCTTCCACACCGCCAGAAATACAATTAAAATAATAGAAAAATCAAACTATGAACAAAGTAAAACCCAAAGCAAATGATTCCTTTTCCTCTTTCTGATCAGTTTCAGTATCAAATCAATACGTAGGGCCTACTTATTGCACGAATTATCTAATTTTAGCCTTCATGATGTGTATCAGGAATGTTATTTAATTTCGTGTTATAATTTCCATGGCCTCGTGAAAGTCGATGTTCAATACAAGAGACAATAATAAAAAAAAACAATTGACTATAGAAGATTGCATTTTAGTATTACACATGAATGTCTGAGCATATTTATTTTATTTTTTATTTATTTTTTAATTAATTTAACATCCATTCGCACAATTTTAATATAGCCTATGTTTTTCTCCTGGTTATGAAGGTTAAATGTACAAACTTTGGCATATATCGGTCAAAGCGTGTAGATTTGTATAGAGAACATACATACATACATACATACATACATACATACATACATACATACATACATACATACATACATACATACATACAAACAAATATACATACATACATACATACATACATACATAAATACATACATACATACATACATACATACATACATACATACATAAATAGTCTACCACAAGCCACGCATGAAAGAAACTATAAGCTGATACTTAAATCAAAGCAGAATGAATCTACAGAAGCGATGAAAATCTTGTTGAAACGGAATATCAATCCAACGCAGCTGAAAGTTGGAATTAATTCCATGAAGGCGTTAAGAGATGGTAGACTGATCATCGGATCTGGAAGGAAGGAAGATATCGACATCCTTAAGAAAAACATTGAAGATAAGTGCAGCCAACTATTGGACATTAACATCCCTAAACTTCGTAATCCCAACTTAATAATATACAACATCCCCGAAGACATCACTACCGAGAACGCGGCAGGAATTATCGTCGCACAGAACCCGGAGCTGAACTTGAAGGAGGAGTCACTAATGCCAAAATTCATCTTCAAAACAAAGCGGAACTCCCGCAATCTAGTAATGGAAGTCACACCTGAATCTTGGAGAATCCTAGTACAAAAGAAGCTGAAGTTATGTTGGCAAATTTGTAACGTTGAAGATTATATAAAAGTCAGAAGATGTTACAAATGTTCTAGATACAACCATAGAGCCCAAGAATGTCATGGAGATGAAACTTGTCCACTATGTGCAGGTAATCATAAACTGGCAGACTGCGCTGCAAAGGCAAACGAATACAAATGTATAAATTGCGTGACTTACAATAAACACAACAGAGAACAAGTAAGCGAAAGCCACTCATCCCTCGACAAAAACTGTCCGTGCATGATATCAATGATAAGGAAATACAAACAAAATACCGAATATTAAAATGGCAGGCCCAATTAACCAGAGTTACAATGCTATTCAATCCAATAATCGCACAGGGAAGACACATATTAATTGCCTTCAAATCAACTTAAAACATTCCAGGGCAGCTACTAGTAATCTGATGCACATAATAGAACTACACAATATTGACATCATCTTTATTCAGGAACCATATGTTTTGCAGAACAAACTAGCTGGAATATCCAGAAAGTACAGAATCTTTACTAAAGGAGAAAATAGGATCAGGGCGGCCATAGTCGTAGCAAACAAACAAATAGATGCTGTACTATTGAACCAAATATCTGACGAAGATGCCGTAGTTGTAGAAATATTACACAACAAATTGAAATTCAATGCAGTTAGTATGTATATGGACATCAGGGCAGATATCAACGACGACTTCCGAAAATTAGACCATATACTAGAAGTTACAAAAAAGGAGGATGGAATAATTTTAGGCGTGGACAGCAATTCGAGGTCAATAATGTGGCACGACGATATCACTAACACAAGAGGCAGAAAAGTAGAAGAATACCTGAACTCAAAACAGCTGTATGTTATGAATGAAATCAGTGAATATACAACTTTCGAGAGCGCAACAGGAAAGAGCAATAACGACCTCACAATAACCAATGACCGATTAGTATCCATGGTGAGCGAATGGAAGTGTGAAGAAGAAGAAAGCTGCTCTGATCATCGATTTATTACATTCAGTGTAACTAAAAATAAAGTGAACACTTTCAACAATTTTTTAGGGATAAAATATATAATAAAAGAAAACAAACTTGAAGACTACAACAACACCATTATTAGAATGTTTTCAGAAAGATTACCGATCAATACAAGAATTGACACAGTTGATGAATTGGACAAGGTGTTGAGTAGCATAGCTAGAGAAGAACCCGACACCGAAAAACTTGTCAGGGAGTTCGAAGATATAATCGCAGCGGCATGCAGTAGGCACTTCAGAATATCAAACAGAGCGCAAAAGCTACATCAGAAGAAATCTCTCCCATGGTGGTCAGACGAATTAACCATACTACGAAAAAGAGCGAATGCTACAAGAAGGCGATACCAGAAAACTAAAAACAACGAAGAGCTGAGAGAACAACGAAGGCATCAATACTTAGAAGCTAAAAGAAAATACGAAAGAACCATAACAAAGGAGAAAATCGTGTCTTGGAAAAAGTACTGCAGCCTAACTCCAACAAACAACCCATGGAACGCGGTCTACCGCTTAGCGTCTGGAAAAAACAAACACACAACACCTCTAACCACTTTAAAGAAACCAGACGGCTCTCATACATCCGACCTAAAAGAAACGCTGCAGCATATGATAGATCATTTTGTACCAGAAGACGACGAAACAACAGACAACAACTACCATAAGCAAGTCAGAGAAGACAACAAACATCCCCTGGAAACTCAAGATGATGTCGAATTTACCCGGCAAGAAATAGTACACATTCTAGAAAATATGGACCCAAATAAAACCCCAGGAGAAGATGGATTAACGAGCAGAATCTTACTTCAAGTATCGAAAATTTTACCAAGATTTGTGACGGCGATATATAACAATTGTCTCAGGAGAGGTAATTTCCCCCAACAATGGAAGAAGGCAAGAATAACTCCCATAATAAAGCCAGGAAAAGAGTACTGCCAGGAGGTTACTAAATTCCGACCAATAAGCCTCCTAAACACAGGGGGAAAAGTGTTAGAGAAATTGTTAATTAATAGAATTATGTATCATGTTAATTCAAAAGACCTGATGTCCGACAAGCAGTTCGGATTCACTCCTCAAACTAGCACAGTGGACGCCGCGATGGCACTAAAAGAGTATGTTGAGGAACATCTAAAGGAAAACATGTATTTGGTGCTAGTAAGCTTAGATATTCAGGGAGCTTTTGACTCGGCCTGGTGGCCGGGGATCATGCAAGCACTGAGGAAATTCCAGTGCCCAAGAAATCTGTATAGGCTTGCGGACGATTATTTTAACCAGAGAACAGCAACATTAGCAGTGAACAACGCTAAAGTAGACAAAAACGTAAGCAAAGGCTGCCCGCAAGGATCCTGTTGCGGGCCAGGATTCTGGAACCTACATTACAATTCCATTCTCAGTTTAGACTATACAGACCACACTAAAACAGTAGCATTTGCAGACGATCTGATAGTCATAACTAAGGGAAAATCAATTCTTGAAGCTGAGAATTATGCAAATATTGAAATGCAAAAAATATCATCCTGGACCCAAAACAACAAATCCAGGTTCAATGAACAGAAATCAAAAACTATGTTAGTAACACGAAGAAAGCGAAGGGAAAATAAAGAAATACACATATTTCTAAATAATAAACAGTTAGAACAGGTCGATCAGATGAAATATCTTGGAATTATAATCGACAAAAGATTCACCTTCAACCAACACATCGACTACGTCGCAGAGAGATGCAAAAAGCTTATTAACGCTCTCTCCAAAACAGCAAAAATAAGCTGGGGATTAAATTACAAAGCCCTATGGGCAATTTATAATGGTGCAATTCTGCCACTTTTATCGTACGGGGCACCAGTATGGATAAGCGCTCTGGACAAGGAATACAATATCCGGAAACTTAAACAGGTACAGAGACTAATAAGCTTACGGATGGCAAAGGCATATCGTACTGCGTCCTATGAAGCTCTCTGCATTCTGACGGGACTGACTCCTGTACATCTAAAACTAAAAGAAATTGCGATTATCCACCAAGTAAAAGGAAGTAATAATTACGAAACTCATAATGTTGACCAGATAGTTAATTACAAAAATTGGACACACCCTGCAAAATCAGTAGAAATTCACGAAACAAGACAAGGCGAAGAATACACATACGAAATATACACAGATGGAAGCAAAAGTGATGAAGGAGTTGGATCAGGAATAGCCATGTTCAGAAATCAGGCATTAACACACCAACTGAAATTCAAGTTGTACAAAAAATGTTCAAATAATCAAGCTGAGCAACTTGCAATTATGAAAGCATTGGACAGCTTAAAAGGTCTCAACATCAGAGAAGTGCCGATTGACGAGCGTAAAGTGACAATCTACACTGACAGCAAAATCACGTTAGATTCCCTAAAGAACAAAAAAAATCACAAATATTTAATTGAAGAAATTCGAAATAAGATTAAATCTGTAGAAGAAGACAACTGGACAGTGAAATTCAGTTGGGTTAAAGCGCATGCTGAGATCTACGGCAACGAGTTAGCGGATCGCCTGGCGAAGCAAGCAGCGAGAGACGGTGATCTACAGACGAGTTACGACAGGATTCCAATAAGTGCCGTGAAGAAACAACTGGCAACCATAAGCGAGGAAATATGGGAAAGGGAATGGGAGTCAACCACCAAAGGAAATTTGACGAAATCATTCTTCCCGAAGGTCAGCGTCAGATTAAAGAAGAAAATACCGATGTCTTCCAACTTGACAACGCTTGTGACTGGACACGGGAATATAAATGCCTATTTCCATCGTTTCAAAATCAAGGACAGTGCTATGTGTGTATGCGGTGTAGGCGAACAAACAGTGGACCATGTAATATATGACTGCATCAAATTTAAAAATGAAAGAAAAACTCTAGCAAATTTTATACATAGGAGTGGTGAAAGGTGGCCCATAGACAAAGACAAATTAGCTAATAAGTATACAAAACAATTAATCAAATTTGCGAATAGTATAGACTTAGGAAAACTACAATAAAAGACATAACAAAGACATAAAATAGGAATCACAACTTGTTAGAATTAGTGATGTAAGTGTAAATAGAAATAACGTAAGAGGATTGTAATATTATTTAAATGAGTGTAAATGTTAATAACAACTTGTCAGGATTAGTCAGTGTTATAAGTGTAAATAGGAATCACATCTTGTTAGGATGAGTAACGAACAATTATAATTTAAATAAGTGCAAATAAGAACCATAACTTGTTAGGCTAAGTCAATGTTATAATCAATGAACAGTATATTTCAATGAAATGTAAATAGGAATAATAACTAGATAGCTCAGGATTAGTGAGTATATAACGTTAAATGTAAGCAAGGAAGTATTCATCACATGTTAATATTGTATATAGATATATTCGTATTGTCAAATGTAAACCAAGGCATGTAGTACTGCAGGAACTAGTGGTGGAGCATGCTGTTGTATATAGACTTCATATATACATCATACATACATACATACATACATATATACATACATACATACATACATACATACATACATACATACATACATACATACATACATACATACATATATACATACATACATTCACTTCTATATATTAGATTACTTAAATTTAAATATACAGAATACAGAATATAATTACAACAAGAGAAATAGAAATAAAATACTACAATCAATATAAAAAAATAAGATACAGTAATATTAACAAAATTTGAGGACCGAATAAGCAGTTCAGATATATTATTAATAGGTCTATAAGAGAATATACAAAATAAAATAAAATATCAGTATGTTCACTTTAAAATGTTCTGGAATATTAGTTTAGGGTTTGTTATATGAAACATAATAATGCAGTGTGCGCCAAAACAAACAATACTGAAGTTATCGCTCATCTGCTGTCCATGTTTCCCTAGCAACCAAGTAGGCCTATTTATTCATTTTATATGATAGTTTGGCATAATATTGTATATTTAGTTTTGAGGTTTGTTGCTGCAATTATGGTTCTCACAACAGAGGAGAAGGTGTTTATTGTATTTCTGGTCATACGGAATGTGGCATCGTAATGGACCGAGCTTGCTCCACGTTAAAGAGCAGTACCAGGAGCGATTTAACAATGCGGCATCAAATAATACAACAGTGTTAGCTGTCGTCGTACAGGATCAGTCTTATGTCGCCTTGTCTGTTATAGTGACATCTTGATTTTCAGACTATGTTTGTGATTTCAATACTCCGTATGACCGGAAATAATTATAGATAATAAACACCTTCTTCTCTGTTGTGAGAACCATAATTGCAAAAATCAACACAACATTAAATTCACAATATGTCAAACTATTATCTATACTAATAATAAATCTGTAGCCGAAATGTTTCTGGTAATTTTCGATTTTCCAAAAATAATTGGTGTTAACATGTATAATTAACCATCCTGAAACCGAAAACCGTTTTTTTTTTATTTTTGTCTGTCTGTCTGGATATTTGTTACCTTTTCACGCAATAATGGCTGAACCGATTTGTATGAAAATTAGAATATAAATTAAGTTCGTTGTAACTTAAATTTTAGGCTGTATGTCATTCAAAATACTCTATTTAAAAGGGGGGTTATAAGAGGGTCTGAATTAAATAAATCGAAAGATCGCGCTTATTGTTGATTTTTATTAAAAATATTAAATAACAAAAGTTTCTTTAAAAACGATTTCCGATAAGTTTTATTCTATGTAAAATTTTGATAGGACTGATATTACTATGACGTACCGAAGTACATAATATTTCCGTGCAGGAATTCTGCGTTACCATATGGCGAGATATATCTGTTTTAAAATAACAATGCTTTTTATATCATGGCCACGTCAGATTAATATACGAATAATAAAGATAAAACAAATTACTGCATTTATTTAAGGGAGCCTTGGAGTTCTTGGACAACAATCGGATTAATATACGGATGCTATGCCCCCTTCGCTGTTATTTATACTCACTTTAACATCTTTGGTCATATTGCGAGAATATACGGATGATATATGTGTTTATAATATACTAAATATTATTTTATTAAGGTACACGTACCAAATAACGCCACCTTAACACTTCAGTCACTTTTGCTCTGCTAATAAGTTATGTACAAACACGAAAATTATGAAATAGAAACTGTAATCTTATCTTTAAAAAACAGCACAATAAAAATGGATGTATTATATACCGAATAAGAATTAGAACTCAAATAGGAAAACTTTGTAAACTGGCGTTATTAGGAACAGGTTGTCCAATTAACGCCACCTATTTTCTAGTAACCTATGCACTTATAATTATTAATGAATTATTTTTCCCAAGCAACACAAATTGAACTAAGCGACTAAATTTGAGTTTCTGTTAATAAAAGATACAAAATCACTCAATACTAATGAAAGATTCTTGATCTGAAACTGAAACTCCAGATGGATTAGGAAAATATGTTTTCCAGTGACTCCTTACTTTAAAAAAAAGAGACAATGTGACACAGTAGAAAGTTATTAAACACAAAAGCATTTACCTTAGTTTAATATGAATGTTTTCCAATAAGTAAAACAAAAAAAGTAAGTTATGTAAAATAAAAAAAAAAAATTAAGAGTTCGATAAGCAATTGAACCAATATCATCGCTGCACATTCTGAACATTTGTAAGTTGAAAGCTTAGTGATTTTCCTGATGTTTTCACACTGATGCTGTACTGTCAGCCTTAGTACTAACATAACCTAAAATTTTGTCTGTAGACCTTTAACGTCACATGGCGTTGAAGCGCTACTGAATACTTGATAACATGACATGCCTGTTTCTCTAGCATTTTCCAATTTTATAGATAGCAAATACTTTCTATACATAGAAGAATGTTTAAGGATACGAAAATATATAGTTTAATATAGTTATTATTTGCTTAACACACAAAATAAAATATTGCCTCGTACCTTGATATAAGAACAGCCGTTCACTATTAACACTCAACAGGAAAATGATGGAATTTAAAGTCACTCGTAATTGTCAGCGGACAGCTAGTAACTCATTTCATGACTAGATTGCAAGCGAATGCAGGCTACAGTAGTGCACTACCGAAAACTTGTGCTGTTAACAAATTTTAATAGGGTGGCGTTAAAGGTATACATGGCGTTATTTGGCTCAGGGACCTTATAAAGAGAGATTGTTTGTGTGTTTGTATGAGGCAATCTCAAGAAACTATTTAATAGATTTAAATAATTCTTTGTCGCGGCCCTGTAAGGCCCGGGTGGCGTGGGTCGTGTAAATGCACCTAGAAAGGAGAGGTTAAACTGAGAGAAAGAAAGAAAGAAATAATTCTTTCATCATTGGGTAGTATAGTTCCTTTAGATGGACGTAGGCTTTATGTCATTACAGGCTCATGAGAGAAATCGAGGACTGGGCACAAATGCATATAAAATAGACTAAAAAGAACCTTAAGCACAGAAAACTTTATATAATATCGAAACTAATAATTAGCTATATGTACTGCAGTTAAATTTAATGCTATTTGGAAGTACCATTCTGAAATTTGATGTCTGATTTGCGTTGCGTTTTCTTATGAAGGAATGAAAGCCAGAGATGGAATAATTTTACAAATATACGCGCGGTACATATTAAGTATTAATTATTCAGTAACATAACAGTACATATTGCTTAATTACGTATTTGAGTGAGCTACGGTAATGTATAGGAGGTAACTGTTCTATGTAGTGCACAATACACCATATTGAATAATTAACAAGCCAACATCTTTAGCATGACCTGTGGTTTGTAGGGCATCTCAAACCCCAAACTCCACCCCTCTGAGCGCGAGATCTTATATACTCGGTCAGCTATGGTCGAATGTTATAATAAAAACAATTAACAGCATAGGCATTTCAGTCATACAATACCAGATGAAACTATGAAGTAATTACTTAATTGAAATACGACTATTTGGCCTAGGGAGCATCCGTTTTCCTTGCAAGAATAATCCGTTTAACGTATTTGTAAATTAGTTTTGAATACGTTGCGCTGCTGGAAAAGTTTTTCTTCCTGAGGTTTAAGAGCCTCCACAAAATATTAAAAACTTAGGTAGGTACTTATAGCAGTACATCCGTTATCAACACGTTTTAAATAATATAGGGGAGTTCAACACCTTATTTCAAATGGTATCGTTTGGTGACAAAGCCTTCTTCCAGCTGAGAGTAACAGCCTTCAGTTCTTACAAATATATTCTATTTCAGACGCTGTTAGATCTAACATAATACCAAGCTTATAAGTAGAATTAATCGAACAACTCTATAAGCTTTTGCATGGTAATAACAGTTACATTCATAGTTCTAAACACAAATTTGAAAGTAATTCAGGAGCAAACGATTTATAATTGATAATAAATTAATTATTCACTAACCATAACAAAGCTGTATTTGGAAATATAACTGATTTAAGTCAATGATATTTATTTACAAAAAGTGCAGCGAAGCGCACGGGTACCGCTAGCACACAATAAATAAATACTTCGTTGCTAGGGAAACATGGACAGCAGATGAGTGATAATTTCAGTACTGTTTGTTTTGGCGCATAGCGTATTTAATGTAATAAATTTGCACATAAATAACTTTTGTTGTCATTGACTATATAGGAAGTAAATTAAACTATTACTGCAAACACTTCGGGTATTTGAGAAACAACATATGTCCACGAACTTTAGAGCACTATGGTGCTCTAAGAAAAATTAAACGCTCTTTTAAAATATGTGGAAATGTTGCATTTCATATTAAAAATTCACCCTAAAATTATAAGATGTACATTCAAACTTTTTGCCAGCATCAATTTTGTCGAAACTAAATATAACCTAGTAGTTGTTACTTCGTCGTTAAACAACCGATTAAAATAATGATACACATTCTTCTCTGGATTAATCATAGCTGAGGAGAAGTTGATCTCATTCAGCTGCCAGCAACTGCAAGTGGATCACAGTGTGACATGTTTGGAGAATTTTAGTTCTTTGAAATTGGTATATGATATCCTTCAATAAGTCCAATAGGCCTATGTAATAAAAAATTAATTTCTGATTCTGTTTTTCCCCGATCATGAGTTCGAGATAATTTAAAATAGAATTTAAAATACAATTGCAGTGGGTATCGAAGGTATGAGAATTAATTTATTCTATTTATACAAATTTATGTAAGTTGTGTGGATTACTCTCACTTTAAATAAATAATTTATCCCTAAATTAAATGCTGATGCCTCAACTACCATCATGTCTGTGTGGTTTTAATCCGACGTCTCGTCGGTTTCATGGCTCGATCCCAACACCACAAGACCTCATTAAATTCTAGCGCTGCTGCTGGGTTATGTTTACAATATGGCGGATTAGTGGTTATGAGATTAAGTTTGAAGGCTAACTCCAGGTCACTTCAGGTAACTTGGTTATGTTTAGATAAATATAGACATTGTCATTAAGTGTTGGTATTCCAGCTAGAATGTGTGCAATACATTCTCATGCAAAAATTTTATTTTAAGCACGCTTCCCTTGTTTTGGTTTAATTAATGTCCCTTGGTACTAAACTGTCGTTATAGGCTACATACTTCAATTGAGGGGTTGGGTGCAAGAAAGGCACTTCTCTGAAATGCAAGTTTTGAGAAAATTGATGTTGAAAATTCAAACCGTAATAATGTTATCTATGCACGCCTTTACATTTTGGGTACTCCTGACCTCTATGATCACAGTACTGAACTACAACTTGGTGATCATAAGCATAATAGATCAGAGAACACAATAAGGCATTTTACTCAAAAAGGGCACATCCTCTAAAATGCTCTTCTTGCACCCAGCCCCTCAATTATTGTAAACAATCATCAATTATTTTAGCAGTTTGTCAGATCTTCATGAAGGTAATTGAGGACTAGACATAAAAAGTCTGTAAGTGCTAATGAAAACAGGACTTTCTTATGCAACTAGTTTCCACATCTGTGGGAGAAGCTAGGCTCTAAATAAAAAATTACAACAGAACTTGTCATTTGTCTCGTGCATTGAGGAAGGAACATATAGCAAAAACAAATTTTCAAAGATATTGGCACTTACAGTCTTTGTATGTTCAATTTTCATTTAACACTATTATTATTATTATTATTATTATTATTATTATTATTATTATTATTATTATTATTATTGCTATTACTATTATTATTATTATTATTATTATTATTATTATTATTATTATTATTATTATTATTATTATTATCTTCTTCTTCATCATCATCATCATCATCATCATCATCATCATCATCATCATCATAGACTGCAAGGCTTTAGCATACTGACTTCTTGTGACTTCACAAATTACGAGGATTAATCATTAGAACAGTTTCCTGTTTTTCTAAAGGTTTTATATAAGCCTATATTCCAACATAAGGAGATTGCACAATAATCCTAAGGCTGCGGTGCTTACCTGCGGGTCCTCCTCCGAAGGAAAAAAAAAAAAGATAACTGTGACTTTGATTGTGTTTCCCCTGTACTCTTCATATGTATAGTCCATCTCAATTTATTTATTTTTTGAATTTGTATTTATTTCTGCATATCTTAAGCTCTGATATGTAATTTCATTTTTTATCACTTCTTCTGCAACCTTTTGTTGCTCTTAGGAACATAGCCTGTATTATTTTGGCAGCTTCAGCACCTTCTTCTCTTTTTTGTCAGAAACCATACAGCAGTGCCAATACTTCTATAGCAATTTGGTCTGATATCTTACCTTCTTAAATTTCTCAGATGTTTATGTCTGTATTATTTTGGCAGCTTCAGCACCTTCTTCTCTTTTTTGTCAGAAACCATACAGCAGTGCCAATACTTCTATAGCATTTTGGTCTGATATCTTACCTTCTTAAATTTCTCAAATGTTTATGTATATACTTTCGATATATCAAAATGTTCTGTATTTTATTTTTGGCATCTGATATGATGTATCTCACATTAGACAATAAAAGTAGGAAACTAGTTCCAAAATTTTTCATATTATTTTATTATTAACTAATGTAATTTTTATAATTATATAATTTTTGTTTATCACCTTCTTTTTATATTATTGTGATGTAACGAAGTACATAATGTATGAAGAATGATGGATGTCATTTGGAATACATTTTGCAGGAGAAGCAATTGAAAGTTTTAAATGCTTAGCGCTCAAAGCTTAACTGTGATTTTCCGGTCATTACTGGACAATGACTATCAGTGTTAATGTCATATAACTCTCTATGTACATTATATATGTCTTAAGCTATGCATTGACAGTCTTGGTTCATTTTCGACAAGAAAGTGACATCCATCATTCTTGCAGTGGACTCTTCATATGATATTTCCGTGCAGGAATTCTGCGTTATCATGTGGTGAAGGGTGGGTGGAACGAAGAAAAATTATCTCCGGCACCGGGATTCGAACCTGGGTTTTCAGCTCTACGTGCTGACGCTTTATCCTCTAAGCCACATCGGATTCCAGTTCCGATGCCGGATTTAATCCTCTCAGTTTAAGTTCCACCTCTTAGTTTCCCTTTAGTGGCCAACCCTCATGCACTGTGTCACAGATGTGTGACAGTGGCACAATGTCCAACACACTATGTGCAGAGGTGCACTCATTACGAGTGACTAAGTGGCCGGGAATGAGCGCCGCTTCGGTACATCACAGTAATATGATATGCGTAAAATAATAAATTAGTGATTTAAGACAGTGCTCATTCCGTCGGACCCCGGCCACTCGTAATGAGTGCACCTCTGCACATTGTGTATTGGACATTGTGCCACTGTCACACATCTGTAACACAGTGCATGAGGGTTGGCCACTAAAGGGAAACTAAGAAGTAGAACTTAAACTGAGAGGATTCAATCCGGCATCAGAATTGGAATCCGGTGTGGCTTAGTGGACAAAGAGTTAGCACGTAAAGCTGAAAATCCGTGTTCTAGTCCCGGTGCCGGAGAGAATTTTTCTCTGCTTCACCAAGCCTTCATCCTTTACCTCTTTTTTTAGTAATTTGAAACTTTTACCAATGTCTTCACACTGACTTTTTCTGTCTAGTTCTCTCTTTTACGACAAGATTATCAGGCGAAATAACTTCCATCTCCTGAATATGAGGCGCGAATGCCATTGTGTTAAAAAAACTATCATCGATTTTTTATAATCACGTCACTCCATTCTTTAACTTATATTGACATTTCCTTTCAGTTATAATTTATTCTTTAAATATCGCCTTTTCAATGTATTCAGAGATACTGAAATGCATTTTGATGAGTCTACATCCATGAAGTGTATCCCAACTCAATGAATATGTAATCACAGCTCGCTGCTTTACTTTCTCTCCGCTGATTTCACTCATTTTACTATCACCAGTTTTTTTTATGCCTTGTCAGATATTTCGGGTACTCAGCGATCTCCCCTTTATTCTCTTTTCTGCTTCCATTCACCGCTCTGCTCTTCTACATTGAATATTTTTGAAGTTGCAGCCAAGCATGTGTCGCCATCTCGAGAACCTGAACAAAAGTTTCATTGTTGTTCCATGTCGCATGATCTTCAAGAATTGTTATGTTAGCCACTTCACTTCGCATCCTGAATATTTTTGCATTATTTTACATACAG
The DNA here is from genome assembly GCF_040183065.1 of Periplaneta americana. NCBI lineage: Eukaryota > Metazoa > Arthropoda > Insecta > Blattodea > Blattidae > Periplaneta > Periplaneta americana. Next base: position 90,734,091 of record NC_091125.1, on the reverse strand, counting down.
GGTACAGGCCTCCAATTCAGAATGAATCAAGAAAGATTTTAAAATAACAAAAATTGTCCACGAAACCAGAAATATTTCAAATTCATATACTGTTTCTGTTGATTTTAACACCGTGACAGTAGAAAAACGATTAAACGAATTTAAAAATGACGATTTTATAAAAATTAAAGAAAGATAAATCATAAGTAGAGGATGGAACCGGGATACTTTAGCAGTCAATGTACGCAAGCATTGACTATAGCTTTTACACACTCGGTAGTGGGCACACACTGCGGACATAAACAAAGGTAGTACAGTCTGGTTATTATTGAAAATAAAGTACATGAATTAATTGAATATAACAAATCAAATTTTGCTACTTATATGATGTTGCTTTCAAGCAGCATTTTTTACGGTCATAAATTTCATTCTCTGTCCGTCTTCGTGGCCTAATTAACAAAACTACAGTATATTAGTCTGAAGTGACAACACTATTTCCAAGACATAATAATTATCCTTTCTCAAAGTTCAGTTTATTCAGATACAGTACAGAAGACAGTGATATTATATTAGTCATGCAGAGAATGAAATCCATGACCGTAAAAATGCTGCTTGAAAACATTATACAGACTAAGTAGCAAAATTTGATTTGTTATATTGAATTATTTCAACATTATAATTCTTGTTTGTTAAAATGTGTATATGATAATGTTATTCAGTTTGTGTCCCTTTATTTTGTGTGTTTTTGGAAAATAAAATGCTAATTAATGTTAATTAATATAATTAATTGTAACTAAAACCTTGTGCATCCCTCGTGTTTATCGTACGGCTCGACCTCCCCCACACGTTACCTGCACTTTGTTTATGTTTCCACTGTGCCTAAACGAGACGCTCTACTGCACACGTAAACACAGTGACAAACAACCTCGACACCAACTGTTCACTATGACTAAACTACAGCCGACCAGTCTCCGGCTCTGACATTTCGCTTGGAAAGAGAAGAGAGAACGAGAAAGAAAGATAGTGACCAGCATTGCCAACCTGTGGCGTTTTGAAGTTGTGAAAAGAACCTCGAAATTCCACTGCGAACGAAACTATTCTGCTAAATTTTAACCTTAAAACACTCTGGTTCGGTTTAAAGTAATGTTTTTAATTCTATTGTAATTTGCTGTTACAAGACTTAAGTTCTGATATGCGAAGAATAATTCAATCGCAGTTTTCAATGCTGGGAGAGAGGCGGGCACTAGAGGTTAAAGTTGTCTGCTAGAATCAACCAGCTATGAGCGTCTGATGTATTTAGCGCGATGTTGCCACTTCTTTTTTTTATGCGAAGCACGTGGCGAACGAGTCGTTAGTTCTTTGTATTATAAGGCGAAGTAGTTGTTTTGAGCTTGAGCGATTTATGGTGCCTGTAAACCTTATTATTGATACAGTAATATGGCCAGTGGTCGTCAGAATCAAAGAAGGAAAAAATTCGGCTCTTTTAAGAGCTAAGTCATGAATTTATATACAGATTGCGTGAATATTTAGAGAAGGAGCGAGACAATGGAGAACCTCTTCTCCCTGTTACGAAAGTGGTACATGGAGTTTGTGACGCTTTTAAGGTGGGAAAAACAACCGTCCAAAGTGTGGCGTCTTTCCATTTGAGTATTAACAGATTCTAAGGAAAGTAGAGTCTATTTCATTTCATACACTTTCATTATAAAGATATTCCGGGTCTATATGACTATAGGATATCGGTAGTGTGTTTATGAGAATATATGTTGGCTAGATTGGAGAATGGGGTGATGTCATGTGGTCGACGTATGTGAGATGGTTAGTGGGTTGAGGTGATATCTCAGTGACATGAGGTCGACGTATGTGAGAAGGTTAGTGGGTTAGTTGAGGTGATATCTTAGTGAGCTTTATTTACTCGTCGTGTTGGTTTACGTCGGCCATGTTGAGACGTGTTAAACTTGACGAAAATTAAGCGATATCCTATAATAAAAGAATCCCGATATTCCCATAGTCTGTGGTAATATACTGTAGGCCTAAGCTTATGTATAATTTACATACATGTTCCCATTAGTTTTTATTCTGTTATAATTATTTAGCTGTGTACATTAACGAAAGATGCGATCTACGTTTGTGTAAAATAATTTACATACGTGTTCGCATTAGTTTTTTTTTTTTTTGTGATCTACGCTAGCTGTGTAGATTAACGAAGGATGTGATCTAAGCTATATGTAAAATGATTTATAGGCAAGCCTACGCGTTCGAATTAGTTTTTATTCCGCGCCACAAAATCGGTCGGCGTGCGCGTGACAGTTTTCATTCTGTCCATACGTATTGGCAACAGTCTCCCTCGGTCACGAGAAACGTCAGGGCCGGAGAACGACCGGCTGTACTGTACACACAGTACTTTGCTGGCTTTCTTACAGCGCGCAACGGGACGGCTGACAGGTCATTTTGCGTTCTTAACAAAATGTACTTACAAGAGTAACGTCACATGTCTAAGCTCCGTTGTGCATCAACCTATTGCTGCCGTAAAGGTATCCCAAGCCCGCCGCCTAATCAAAACGATTAAATTTGTATTGAGATGGATTGTGAATTGATACCACAAATAAAAGGTATTTTAAGATCTAAAAAATTGAAAGCACAAACATAATATTATAATACTAATCTAGAGTATTTTTTTTATGTCTTAATCAATTTTGTCTGAAACCTGTTTATATAATTTTTTATTTTAAATTTTATTGTGAGCTCTTCTGTGTCGCAGGGCAAACCCAAAATATTGGGTCAGACCAATAAAAATTAAAACCAGGGCTGGGCACCAAGATCGAATTCTACTCTCATATGGGGAGCCATATGGCTTCTCTTCAACCCCTTTCTTCCCCGCCGAACATCGCGCAGCGTTGATACCGTGACGGATGAATATTAAGCGTTCCCGTTTAGAGTTTCGATTAGCCCATCCCTGACGTATACATTCAAATCCACAAAAAAAAAAAAAATAATAAAAAAAAATAATTTTTGAGTAGTATAAAATTCTTATACTGCGTATTAGAAAAGATAAGTAGACTTTCCTATACTTAAGAGAAATAGTATATAGTGCTGTATTTGAACAAGTTTGAGCTCACTCAATAAATCTGAAAACGAATATGCTGAAATTATAATGAAGGGATTGAATAAAATATTTGAAGCATTGTTAGAAATGAATATTTAGGTTTCAGAAAAAGTCACTGCTGTTCTTTGTACTTACGATACATCCAAAGAAGAAGCAGATATACTAAGATATGCATATCGTCGTTGTTCCAGCAATAACTCCTATGTGCAAAATATAACATTTTTCAGTAGGAAGAAAAAAATACATTTATTCATCCTATAGTAGCCGTACATAGGAGACTGTGAATTCTTACATTTTCGAAACAAAGAAATATAATTACATACATGGGATTTTATTATTTGTTGTATCACTATTTAAGTTATTTCATAGAGCAAAAATCTGAAAATCGATAAATATGTCACATAGGAGTTATTGCAGGAACGACGATGATATACTGCTTACAAACTACATATAATGAACAATTGTTATCACTGAAACTAAATTTTAAAGCCAGAAAAACGCAGAAATGTCGTATCTTGCAAATTATTTTAGAATTATAATAGCAGCTACACAAAATATAATATAACATAAAAAATTAGTAATGACGAAACAAACCAATTTAAGTATTAAGTTCCTAATAGTCCTTGCTGTCTCATCTGATAAATATTGAAATTAGCTCTAAAATAGATAAACGAAAAGAGAAACAGAAATTTTATATTTTTTGTATTTAAAAGTGATTATACGCCAGAAATTCGATCAGCAACGTAAAAATTGTCAATCTTTTAAGAATTTTAAATAATTTATGGCATATAAAAATACTGTTACAGCAGATATGAACATATTCTCAGAAGGAACTTAGACAAGAGAACATACCAAGCACCGAATTACAAATCTGTAACACTCAGAAATGTGGGACGGCATAGGAGAAGAAAGGTCTATTCCGAGGCGGAAGGGACCTAATCCTACTGTACCTTAATAATGACTATATGGTTCATCATTCCTTCCAGTGCATCCTTCAGTAAACAGTTTCTTTTCGGTGCTGGAGCCCGGACTCATTTCACCGGCATTATCACCTTCATGTCATTCAGACGCTAAATAACCTAAGATGTTGAAACAGCGTCGTAAAATAACCCACCAAAAAAATAGACAGTTTCTTCTTAGCCTGTGACCCAACCAATTCCTTTTCCTCTTCCTGATCAGTTTCAGCATCAAACATTCTTCATCGCTCTTTCCAACACGGCTTCATTTCTTATACTCTCTGTCCATTTCACACGCTCCATTCTTCTCCATATTCATATTTAAATGCTTCTAGTCGCTTCTCTACACTTCGTCATAATGCCCATATTTCTGTCTCATTCAATGGCACACCTCACAAAAAGCACTTCACTAATCTCTTCCTTATTTCTTTTTTCAAAGTTTGGCAGAAGGTGCTCCTTTTTATATTAAAAGCTTCCTCTGCCATTGATATCCTCCTTTTGACTTCCTGGCAGCAGCTCATGTTACTACTTATAATATATCCCAAGTATTTGAAGATATCCACTTGCTTTACTGTCTCATTTAGATTTCGGAATTTTATCTTATTTGTTTTTCTTGCGATAACCATGGTCTTCATTTATTTGCATTTATCTTCTTCTCATACTGTCCGCAGCTGTCATTTAGCTACTGTATTATATCCTGTAGTATCATCTCCTATTCTGCTAACAATTCTATATCATCAGGAAATCTTATATAATTCATTATTCTTTCTCCTGCTATCACACCTCCCATGGTATATATTTTTGTTTAGTCAACTGTCAGAAGACAGTTCTGAACCCCACAAGTGACACCAAAAAGGTACTGCTTATGTCGCAAATAGGCCAGCAATATAATGGGATAAAGTGGCCAGATTAGTCAGACTTCAGATGCATACAAACAATTGTTCTTGCTCTGACACATATCGTCAAGTGAGTTGTACTGCCTGATAACGTACATATCAGCCAGAACCTTAATCAGAGGGTTTTAAAACAGTATCTTCTGTTACATCAATGCTGTGCAGTACATTAAAGATTACGTCTCACAAATATGTTTGTAATTTAAAAATACCTACTGGAAACAAACCTCGTAATAGACTTTGCCGTCAAGTGCAGTATATTGGCAATCAACCAAACAACATTCTACTGTGCTGTATTTTCCGGTACTTAACAGTAATTGTATACCGTGTTTTCCAGTACTAATGACTATTTATTGAGGCATTGGCAGTGCCAAAACCAACAACTTTACGTCTTCCAAAATCAATAACAGAACCGTATGAATAAAATGTGTAAAGTGGTTTTATACTATATAATTTGTGTTAAGTATGTACAATATATAATACACATATTTTCAAGATAATGTCCAAAAATTTATTTAAAAAAGTTTATGCTCTATGAAACTGTATAGAATAGGAGACTTAATTAAAATTCTCGCTCTAGTAATTATAAAGTTACTTCTCTTTAATTTCACAGTACTTCTATTAATCTTTCTCTTTTTCGTTATCTAAAGACATACGTAGTTGAATTTCTGTATGTCTCACTCCTAGAATAATACTGTCGTAACTCTCAAAAATTTAATTTTGAGTTACAAGCAGTTTCATAATCCATATTTAATCCTCTATCAATCAGTAGAACTGTCGTATCTCTAAGTTCAGGAGCAAAGACTGTAGGACTCATACAACAGTTCTCACTTTTCATAATGCTCAGTGGCGTAGCATGAAATTTTGAGCAGGGGAAACTAATTCAAGTTGTCTTTCATGCAATATGAGAAAACTTATTACAAAAATATAGTCTTAAAATGAATAGTAGTCAATGTCAAGTCAGCAGTCGAAGATTGGGTGGAACCTCGTAAGTAACACCAATAAGGCATGACGTCAAATGGTACGTAGTAAAATATGATTTCACGGTTTACACATATCTCTAACAAATAGACACGTATAGGTATAACATTAGCTCACTCCCTGTCATAGTTAGAGAAATCACAATATTAACGGTCAATAGTTACATTACGTAAGTATGCGTCTGTCTTTTGGTTGTGTCCTTCATTGGCAGCAAGGGAATCGGTCATTGTTTTTAAGATCATACTTTTGTTCGCAAGTCAGTCTTGATCATAGAATTGTTCTAAAAATTCAAGTAAATTGGTGTCAGGAACTGTTATTTCACTCATTATTTATTATATCAGCCACAATGCACACTAACGCTTCAACTGAACACAACTGACGAAAAGGGATAACTCGGAAACTACTTATTTTCAATGTCAAAGCTAGCTTCTTGCTAGCCTTGTGACCAGGATAGTTTAGTTAGAAAGGGATGGAAAATCTGCGGTGTGGGTTACACGGAAGAATGAGTGTAAGAAACCAGTCTGCTTGGAAGCTGGTGTGTGCAGGCTTCTTGTTTACTGCTGCATCACAAATCATCCTGAGCTGCCGCATCACAATATTTAATACGTAAATATAAATTCTATTAAAATTAATAAATAATTTTGTCCATAGACTGCAGGTGTATTATGAAATTATTATTAACTGGGGAAGCTGAGCTTTTTAGCTTACATTGACGCTACGCCACTGATAATGTTTAACTTTACGGATACAAAACTGTCGTATGTCAGTTACCGTAGTCTTATTATTTGCACATTATGCGAAAATGTTTACATCTTTTTTACTATATAGTAACTGGAGTTACTGCACTTTTATTACATAATGAATGAATGTTTTCTTTACAGTTGTTTTTAATTGATTATTTTACGACACTTTACCAACTGCTATGGTTATCTAGCGTATGATTGAGATGGAGGTTATAATGCCGACGACATGAGTCTAGCGTCGAGTGCCGAAAGTTAGGTTACCCAGCATTTGTTCTTAATGGGCTGAGGGAAAACCCCGGAAAAAGCCTCAACCAGGTAACTTGTCCCAACCAGAATTAGAACCCGGGCCCGCTCGTTTACGGTCTGGCATGCTAACTGTTAGGTACTTCACAGCGGTGGACTTCACAGTTGTTTCCCACTTTTCTCCAATAAGGTTTTCCATTCTGTGCGTTGTTTAATGTTGTGTGTATGCTGATATAACAAAGTATCGTGTAAAAGTTGTAAATTTATCTTCCAAAGTAGAAGATTACTAATAAATCATTTTCGTGGTTTGTCCTTATTCTTATTCTTATGCATCTTCAGGAATTCTATCGAAGCCATTAGTTTCACCACGTTAGTCGTGTAATCAGAAGGTATAGAGTTCAAACCCGGTCAAAATTGATGATTTTTAAAGAGTAATAAAATCCTTAGCATGGATTCCTACGAGAGGAGAGTACAGCTGTGGGTTCCACATCTTAGATTTAGGGCACGTCAAATTATCTTCTTTGTGACAGACAATTCCATAGGTACAACCTTTGTTAGAACATCTGGCCCACGTTGAATTTCGAAGCTGAATATTCTCTCAAATTGAAAGTGTTGTTGAATAAAATAGACAACTACCACTAACATTACTACTACTGCTATTTTTCTCATTGATATAATTCTTCAGGTCAAGTTATGTCCCTGAAGTTTTCCTTCAACCTGAAAAAGAAATCAGCACCAAGATGTTTCCTTGGGATCTAAGACGGTATGACTGACATCCCTACTGCTACTAGGTGCCGATTGTTGTGTGAAGTAGGATCCTCAATATCTCCCAAAACTTAAGTTTCATTCGTCTTCTTGCTACTATGCTATTAATACTATCATTATTTGAGACTTATTTAGGTTCCTTCATAGAACGACTTCTCCACGAATCAGATTATCGAACGCGACTACCAAGAAAGTAGTACGTATATATCTCCTGTATTGAGCGTAGAAATATTTTGTTTTTAGTAGTAGAATAGATATCACATGATGAAGCATTAGTATACAGCTAACTTCCATTCAGTACAGTTAAGTTTAGTCCATTGAAATACAGTAGGTGGAGGCTGGACATTGTAACAGGGATTTTTTATTTGTGACATTTAGACTATATTATGAATAAATCATACAGAAAGTGTCGCATTATATTTCTACAAAAATATCTTGGTACTCAGCAACCGCGTGGTTCAACATTCCAGAATTTAGTGAAAAAGTGAGGAAAACGGGCTAATTTTTTTTAATAAAATAGAAGACGCATAAATCGCGTTGTAGCTTAAGGAAAACACTAGATGATGTACTGTAGGCTATAGGCTATTAGCTAGAACAATCTCCCACGATATTGTTAAGAAAGTTACCTCAGCAAGTGGATGTATTCAAGGCGTCAAATTGAAAAAACGACAAAATTGTTAAAAGTACATAAATCCTTATAAGACAACAGTCGTTCATAAATTGAATGAAACAGGCCTACCTAGGTTCAATTCTATGGATAGAGACGAAATGCAGCGTATGTCTAGAAATCTTTCCAAAAGATATGAATTGCTCATTAGAGAGGGTGGTGAATAGTCCCATAACTTATTATCAGGTAAGCAAATAAATTACATTTTAATGTAAGTTATAAATCGCGAGAATTTATTATCGAAAGCTGACGCGCTAAATCGCCGCTAAGCAGACTGTTAATTACCCACGTCACATTTCGAACGGCACCGTACTAAACGAAACCTGTTTCCAGTTGGACACATGTTATTCTCTATCTACAGACATAAAATGCATTGCCATTGTTGCAGGTCGATTGCCCTCTTAGCCACTTATTTGTGGTTTTGGGCTTTCTGCTTTTTCTCCGAACATCAGCCATCTATTGCGAATTTTTTACTATTATTTTTTCAACACATGAACCCAATTAAATACCTATAAACCAATGTGCAAGAAAAAGTTGAACATTTTACTATCCTACTGCGTACAAATATTTTAAATGTTCTTTGCTGAGTCAGCTGCACTGAATAATTAAAGATCCCATGGGCACAAAGTTAAAAACGTTGCTATTTTTAACGCATAGGGATATTTATTTGGTTTTGAGCCTTGTTTTAGATATGGAAACATCCCGAGTATCGGAGTTACGTATCACCAGAAAATCTATTACTGTACTGAAATCCAACCAGTAGCTCCCCTTTAATTGTCTTCGTTGTTGAAGGAGTTCGTAGGAAGTTCCTAAATATTGGATGTTTCTGCATCTTTTATAAGTTGAGAAAACCGAAAACCTCGCACCAGATTAAAACATTTATACGGCTCCGCAGTTGTTATGTACAAGTCTTTTGGTTTAAGAGGACTTGCATGTGAACGCATGGGAAAATCATTATGAATCTTCTAAGATTTAGATTGCATATGCACAGTATAGTCCATGTAACTATTCATGTAATTTTTTGGATCATTGTAAGGGATTATTTAGAGATTTTAAGGGTATGAGATATTTTAACTTTTAGAAGCATAATTTTCTTAATCACCATTATATGAAGTGGAAGTCAGGATAGGAGAATAAATGTTTGAAGGAAGTAAAATGGGAGAGGAGTACGACAAGGATGCCCTTTATCATCTACTTTGTTCAACATCTACTTGGAGGATTTGGTGAAGAACTGTTTTCAAAATATAGGAGGGATGATAGTAAGAGGAAGAAGAATAGAGGGCATAAGATTTGCTGATGGTAAGGCGTTGTTAGCAGAAGAGGAGACGATATTAAGGGATGTGCTACTGGAGCTAAATGACAGCTGTGAGCAGCAGGGAATGAAGATAAATGCAAACAAGACGTAGGCTATGGTCATAGGAAGAAATATAAAGAAGGTAAATATACGAATACTGAATGAGGCAGTAGAGCAAGTGGACAGCTTCAAATAGTTGGGTTGTAACATAAACAGTAACATGAACTGCTGCCAGGAAGTCAAGAGGAAGATAGCAATGGCACAGGAAGCTTTTAGTAGAAAAAGGAGCATCTTCTGCGGATCTTCGGAAAAACAACTAAGAAAGATACTAAGAAATGCTCTGTGTGGAGTGTGGCATTGTATGGGGAAGAAACCTGGACATTACAACGAATTGAAGAGAAGCGAATAGAAGCATTTTAAATGTGGATATGAAGAAGAATGGAATGAATGAAATGGACAGAAAGAATAAGAAACGAAGCTGTGTTGGAAAGAGTGGGTGAAGGAAGAATGATGCTGAAACTGATCAGGAAGAGAAAAGAAATTGGTTGGATAGCTGAGAAGAAACGTTTGACTCAAGGATGCACTGAAAGGAATGGTGAATGGAAGAAAAGTTCGGGTCAGAAGAAGGTACCAGATGATAAACAACAATAATATATATTAATTATATGTGAAGGCAAAGAAGAAGGCAGAAAATAGGAAAGATTGGAGAAAGCTGGGTTTGCAGTGAAGGACCTGCCCTTGAGCAAAACACTACGAATGAATGAATCTTCTCAGTGCGTTGAAGGAATCTCTATTACAGTATAGTAACAATGAATAGAGCCAATTCGCGTTTGCAGAGGCGAAATCTTTCATTCCTGGAATGAATCTGCAAAACGAAGAAGAAGAAAAAAAGCAAACAGTAACTCACTCAAGATTAGTATGAGGGTCATTTCCGAACTGTGAAGTGAATGACGCAATACCAATGAAAATTACGTCAGTTGCAATTGCAGGATTGAGGAAGTAGCACGTGTGTTCGTTTCGTCCATAGCATACTCTGTGTGTAGGTAACGAGAGTTAGAAATGGAGTCTACGGGTACTGTGACGATTGAAGAGCAAAGATCGAATATTTATGTGCAAAGCCTCACAGAAATCCACAGCGGAGCGGAGTTTGTGGTGAGCTTACAATGGACCGTAGTCCAGTTTCTCGTTGGGCTACTAGTTTTCGTGTCAGCTTAGACGATGATGCAATACCAGAAAAGTCGAAAACATCAACACATGAACAAAGTGTGAAACTTGTGGCGGATGCTCTTCAAGAAGATCGTCTAGCGACGTTTGAGGAACTTTCAGAAGCTACGGAGATTTTACCAAATTCAGTATTCAGTATTTTGACAAAGCGAAGAAGAGAAAAATTTCTGCGCAATGAGTCTCTCACTGCTTGACTGCCGAACAGAATCAGATACGCCTGGACATTGCAAACTTGTTAGTAGAACCATAAAAAATGAGTAGTCCAACGAGAAACTGTATTACGGTCCACTGTAAGTTCACTATAAACTGCACTCAAAGAACTGTGGAAGTGTGGATTTCTGTGGGGGGAGGGTTTCCACGTAAATATTCGATCTTTGGTCTTCAATCGTCACAGTGCCCTAGACACCTGTAGGCTCCATTTCTAGCTTTCGTTATCTAAACACAGAGTATCCTTCAACTGCAACTGACATAATTTCCATTGGTGTTACGTCATCCACTTAACAGATCTGCCAATCTGTGCATTATTTATGAAATAACCCTCGTACTGTATTTTTTTTTTATTTATTTAATTTGCTATAGCAACAATACTCAAATAGTTGACACAGAAATTTATGTGAAATAATATAATTTCCCGACTTTCGAATAACTCTGTATTATGCAAGTTGTGCGTGGAGTAGACGTTTTGCACTCGTGTTAATTCACACTCGCCTACGACACGTACTGAGAAATTTTCCATTCGAGTTTCGTAGAAATTCCACTTTACACAAAACTTGCATAAATAACTATTAATAATTTGCAGACATTTCAATTGTTTTTCGTAGTAAATGTATTTTAGGTACGTTCTGTGTAAAACCAGAACTTTGCAGTCTAATAGAATGAAAGTTTATTATTATTATTATTATTATTATTATTATTATTATTATTATTAATATTATTATTGTATAATGCAGCGTTTTTAGAATTGTCATTTCATTCAGCTGGTTAAAATATTGTACACTCTTATGTAGTCATCTCTCTTAAAATCACAAATAGTATTTAATAGTATATTCGTCAAAACTCCCCTCCAAAATTAAAGCTTCTTACTGTATAAAAACAGATTAGTAGCACAGGTTTATGGAATTGTATCACTTTGCTTATATTGTTCAAACATGTATGGCTTAATAAAATCCTCTTTTGGAATGTTGCAATTGCTGCGGTTACACTTAACGCTAATTGAGAGATTAAATCCCCGCTACTCGGCAATTAAATTTAATCTACATTCCGTGTTGAGTGAGTGATTTGCGATGTCGAATCAAGATCATTGAGAAATTATATGGCGTACATTATCGACATAACAACTTGTTAGTTCTTAATAAACTTTACCAGGCAGCCTGAGTCTGAATTGACATTTGAAGTGGATAGAATGTATAGATCAAAGAAACAAAATTATTTCTTTTCAGGATAACAAATTGCAATTAAAAAATCGATTAGTACAAAAATATATGATATTTTAAGACGAATTTATGATTATTATATCATCTCTGTCATTTATTACTTATATAATTGTCCAAAATTTATTAGAAATATTACGTTACAGTTAGGGACTTAGTACTGCATTGGTGTAACCAATTTAGAGCGAAATATTGCAATAATTTACACGAATATGTTACGTTAATGCGAAAGCAATTTAAAGTATCTTATTTAGTAATTCAGTTAGTCAGCGCTTACTTCTTAATAATTGATAATGTCTGGTAAAATAAACGTGACAATGGCGTTTATATTGGAATCAGTACTAACACAGCCATCAAAGTTGATAAAACTTAATCACTAAGGGCCATATTCATAGACATTCTTAGCGCGAGCTTCCGGTGGATGATCAGCGAACTAAGGTTTTTCGTATTCATAAACCAGTGTTAGCGATATGATATGATATGATATGATATGATATGATATGATATGATATGATATGATATGATATGATATGATATGATATGATATGATATGAATCCTGTACAAGTAATCAGTCGATAGGCGGGGCTAGTTTAGCACGCTCGTAGCGCGGGCTAGCGAAATGTCTATGCATAGCACCCTTAACGTTTGATAATCTAATGAGATTATTGAGCCAGCTATACTATGCAGCTCTTGAGTCGGTAAGCTAGAAGCGAATAAAGCGACATTTTTTATGACGAAAAAATGTTCTCCAGAAATGATTCATTTCAGATATTTCCTAAGGAAAATATCCATTGTCACATCACTAGTTGAGCAAGATTTCACAAGCCTCGGGCGATGGTGTTGGTATTCGGGCTCCTCCTTCCTATAAAGGAAAGAAACTAACATTTTAACTTAGTATTTCCATAAGGATACATTGAAGTGGAATTATATTTTTTTAAGAAAAGCATAATTATTTTTGTGTTACTCTTAAAATTATCTCGATACTTACAGATGCTTCTTGTAAAATTACAGAGATTAGCGCCTCTTAGAACATTTATTTTGGCAGCCATTTTTAAAGTTTCGCACGCTTTAAATCCGCTGCATTCTCTGCTGTTTAACTCTATTTTTTGTCGACTTTTAGTCATTTGCATTTTTGGCCACGTTGAAAACATAAACACTTTCCAAAGTTTCACGTAAATCGTAGCATAACTGTAAAATACAACTGGGATTTACAACGATCCAGTAATACCCGGTACACCGTTCGTTGGTGTCTTTACAAATGCCTCAATCTACTTCGCTGGCAATGGAAAAAAATCTAACTAAATATTTTTTGAACAATATATCATAACTAGAGACGAGAATTTCATGCAGTATAAAATCTCAAAATATGCATGCATTCAAGCACTAGCCTATCAAACTATGAAACATGCACAATCAAGCGAAAAATACATTAAAATATGCATTTTCATTTCTGTTCCAAATTTCTTATTTCACTTCACTTCACTTTTTTTTGCACAGTTAACAACTAAGAACATTTATAAATTGGTTTCTGTGAAGTTCCTGCGTTTGTCAGTCAATATGTTTTTGTAGGCAGAAAATGACCTCTCTACATCACAAGAAGTTATGGATGCAAACTTGAATGAACCTTTTTCTGTTATTTGTTTTTTTTTTCCTCCTTCAATCCTGATTCCTTTAGCTAAAGTAAGGGACATAAAAACGAGAAACTTAGATGTCCACTCAAAACCATTAAAACATGCATTTAAACTGAATATAATGTATATGAAGAGTCCATTGAAAGAATGATGAACGTCACTTTCTTGTCGAAAAGAACAAAGACTGTCAGTGCACAGCTTAAGACATATAGAATGTACATACAGATTTATATGGCATTAACACTGATAGTCATTGTCCAGTAATGATCGGAAAATCACAGTTAAGCTTTGAGCGCTAAGCATTTCAAACTTTCAATTCCTTCTCCTAAAAAATGTAGCCTATTCCAAATGACATCCATCATTCTTGCAGTGGACTCTTTATATTATATGCATGATTAAGCTAAAAATTGCTTAAATATACATTATGCGTGTTTTTATCCCCAAAAAGGCAAAAACATGCAAATATGCACGGGAAAAGTATACATATTTGGAACCGGAAAGTAATGAAATGGATAAGTACTAAGTTTGAGCTATGTCTTATGTTCCTATAAAAACATGCATTTGCATGGAATTCTCGTCTCTAATCATTACATTCTCCCTCAATTTTTTTTGTAACATTTGTGTGTGTGATTTTGGGGATGTGAGTTATAGCTCAGAAAATCAGTATAGATATAGAATCAACAGAAATACAGATGTAAAATTTTATGGCAGGAATAATACTCCAAGTTAAAAAAAATGCTTTGAAAGATAGTGGGAGTCGCAACATGTGAACCAATAAAAAAAACTTGGATCAAGAAGCACCCCGGCCTGTAGAATCGAAGGGAAGTAAAATGCCATGTTACATAATAATAATGCTATAAGTAGGGTTTTAAACTCGTCTTGTCGCATCAATGCAATGTTCTGAATTAGATTTTCCGTATAAGGAAAAGTGCACTAGTAACACCTGCTTTGTATGCAGGTAGTGACTCGAAATGTTGGGCAAGACATGATGTCAAGTGAAACAGACAGAGCGCCCTAGATTCGAATAATTGAAGATAATGTCTATGAACCAGGGCAGAATAATAGTAGCATGTCAGCCTTCACTTCACCCTTCACCACCCCCCGTTGTACCAGTGATTACTGAAGTGGGATATCGCAGTCAAGCAACATCTGATGTTACGTGCTTCATTGTGCAATTTGGTAGGAAGTAATTTCTTTTAATTTCTGATTTACGCGTATAGAACATTTATTTGATCTGAATATTGGTTATTAGAAGGAAATAATAGTTGAAGGTATGTGTAGCGGTAATTCTGCAGATAGAAATATATTTCTAATTATTATTTTACGAAATATGTATGTATGTACTGTATGTGTGTGTGTGTGTGTGTGTGTGTGTGTCTGTACAAATTGTTACACTTACCTACAGACCAAACTTTATACTGTTTAGTATGTAGATAACTATATCTTACATAATATAAAAAAATACTTAGCCTACTTTGCAATTACCCCGCACTTTCCTCTCATTCATAAAAGCACCAAGCTCTTTCCGTCGATTAAAAGCTTTTGACAAACGAAGACCTTGGTTCATAACTCAACGAGTCTGAAGAAATTTGTTCTGAATAAGGACGACTTTGGTCCAAGTTTTGGAGAAATACTCACTTATGTCCTCCTGATCGAAAAGATTGCGTCCCATTCCTATTACCGCGACCGGACGACAAAGAAGAACTTCCTCGTAAATGAAATAAAAGAGATTTGCGTCTGTAATGTTAAAGACTTCAAAGTCTATCAAAAGTTATAAATCTTAGATTAAGTATAAATTAGTCTCATAATTGATAATATCAACGGTTTGTGCCTAAACCCAGTGTTGTTTTGCAATTAGTATAGTGGGATGAAAAATTGAATTCTATAATGCGGGTATATTTATCTACAATTGGCAACAGTGACTTATCTTAGCCATCTATTCATAGAAGTAATAACTAAAAAATCCACACTTATACCACAGTCTAGTATATACAGTCACGAAGCTTGAGTTGTGAGGGTACTAGGAACAATAAATAGACTGTGCCGGTACTATTTCGCATTGTGTGTAATGAGGCGATATTAGCGATCCTAATGGTTAGCAACTGTCTATGGATGCATATTTACTACGTATTGAGCTTCGTGACTGTATATACTAGACTGTGCTTATACCAACAAATTATCGATCACTATCGATTAGTAGGGTCAGATATCTTTGAACGTCAGTGTACCTCCATACCCCCGCCGGTTTAATATATCGGTAATGGTAAAAATAGCCTATCTTCATGTAGTCATAAATATAATACGGTACTATTTATAAGAGGTCTTCCATTTTTTTAGTGATGTGTGTATAAACATTAAGCTTTGAAGTAAAAAAAAAATATGGTTACTTTAAAGTAAATCTTTCCACTTAAAATAATTTTTGAATTTAAGTACCAACTCCCTTTAAGAGATAAACGAGTATCTCAGTATTCGATTCTTATTCCCAGAATTCCAGTGCCTGCGTCCCAAATTCAACACTAGATGTCACCAAAAGAAAAAAGTAATGCAATCAAAGGATAAAACCTTTGGCAAAGATCTGTGAAAACAAAAACTTGTATTTTAAGAGTGTAAACTCTATTTGTTGTTTTGCGTATTCTCTGTTTCGGCTTCAATTCGCCTCTTCAGCTAAAGAAGTGTGATGACAAAATATTCTGTCCATCACTACTCTAGGACAGAGCGGAGAAGGAAAAATGTCCAACGAGAAATTCCAAATTGTAGAAAAAAATAATTTCGAAAACCTGAAAATACAAACTAAAAGGGGGAATCTTAAAAATGTAGGCGGACGGTTATTTTAAGACCTAAAACGCGCTGACGGTTCCGCTTTTATGCGGACGTATGGTAACCCTATTTTATGATGCGCTATAGCAGGCATGTCAATTGATGCCCACAGGAGCAAGCGCGCGCTTTAGAGCCCAGGAGAGCCTGAGCGTTTTACAGCGGAAAGGAAAGAGACAGACGAAAGAGGTGGTATATGCCGCTTGGTCGAGCTATATTCAGGGATGGCCAGCACTGATTCAATAGATAAAGGGAAGAGAACTTATTAAAACTGTATCCATCTTAATTTTTAGATTTGCCTGAGAAGTATAAGTTCATTATAAGAATGTAAGTTTTAATTTTAATGCTCATTTTTCACAAGTTTGATTTTTTTATTCAAAAGAAATATTTTCTCAACTTTTCGTATAGAAAAGTGAAATTTTCAAGTATAGGCCTATTCATTTAGTAGCCTTGCAGAATGTTTTCGTAAATATAATATACAGTATATACTATTACTGAAGATAGTGTTTTGAAATTTTTGAAAATATTCGCATGGAAATTGTTTGTAAGGAAATGAATTAACAAAGTAACTACTGTTACATCATAAGCAAAAGATACGTGCCCATGTGTTGTAAAAATGTCAGCTCTATAGCTTCAGCAGATTTCGAGAAAATAATTTAATATTCTGATGATAGGAAGTTGCTCACAAATATCACCTTAAAAGCAATGCGATAAGAGTTTTGTTATGTAATATTAGTTACACTTAAAACAGATACAGTACCTAGGTAACTTTGCTTTGTACTGTAATATTGTTTTGATTAGTTTATTGATTACTTTTGTAAGGCTAAAGATACCATCAATATAAATTCCAACTTATCATGTCATACTGAATGTCTTTCTTTGGAATATCACTTTCTTTATGAATGATGTGTTTCATCCACTTAATACAGCATAATATTATACTACTATGGAATTTAAGTGAATATTCCTTCTTAAGGGGACACTCAACTTAAAAATTGGAGAAAAAGTGTCATAGATATGAAAAATTAAATTTCTACATTAATTTACATGACAGAACTAAATCAATAAGCAGAATTCTTCCCCTATTCATTGAGAAGTCACAGTCAAATGCACAAAGCCAAAAAATAAAAAATTATAATTAAAAGTGATATTTCAATTAATGATTGATTAAAAATTGAAATATTTTTTATTTTGAAAAGTATTGGATCTAATGAGCTGAGATTTTGCATGTTACTTTCCATGTGTGTATTAAACTGTTTCTCCAAATTTGAAAAAGATTGGTCAAATAGGAAAAAAGTTCCAAAATATAGTTGAGTGTCCCCTTAACTCTCTATTATGTTATTAAGATTTAAAACACAAGTGCAATATTAAGAAATCAGTGTTAGTACTTTTGTTTTACAGACAATATAGATAATATAAAAATAAAGAAGCCATATAAAAATAACGACATAAAATTTCACGTTCCGTCTGAAGTTTGTGCACCACTGTTTTCTTAATCCAAAAGGTTGCTTATTCATATACACAACCCTTCCTCTTTCCATACTTAGCGTTTGCTGCCCGCGCACGACGTCAAGGTCATTGACATCACTGCGCTATAGTCAATTAAGTTAAATTTCCTGCATAAAGACGGCCTTCCTTTCTGTGTATAGATACTCCGAGAGCTGTATATCGTGCCATCTGCTTAAACCATCTATATAGGATCGCTTGTACGTGATCTTTCCACTTCTGTATACATAGTTACATGTTATAGTGAACATGACAGCGTTACTTCTGTTACAAATTCTCAGTCCACAATAATACTCGTCACTGGTATTAGGAACGGAAAATTGCTTCATCGTGTCACATTTCTCAGTAGACCAACTCCATAACGTCCCTATTGTGAGCGTTTCATAGAGCACCAATGCTATTTTGCACGACACTATACGTGTTAAGACAACACCGGGGTAGTATGTTACTGTACATGTTCTTGTATCCTACAGCCTACCGTTGGACTGCTAAACGTAGTTTCTGCATGAATGCACGACAAATTTCTCTACGTTCTCTCATTTCATTACAGTGCCTGCGTCGTGCGATGCAATGCGGAGGAGACAGACATAATCTCTGTGGACGCACCCGCATCTGCTCGTCTTTTCATCTCGCATAGAGTAAAAAATTAATGAAATCTTTTCATACATTGTGCCTCTACATCTCTTTCTTCTACCTGGTTGTAATCTCCCGAAACACGCCGTAGCCTTCTTCGGTAGTCTTTCGAGTGCTGTATCAACAGAGAGGCTTCGTTGCACTAGTTTCAAACCAAAGTTAACTGATGGCCTTTTTCTGCTCCCCCACTCCTTGCATACATTGAAATATGTATGTTGTTTCAACCCTCAACCTAATTTACTTATTACAGTGGAGTCTCTCCTTTGGACTCTTCCGTTATGGAAACTTTTAATTTGGAAAGCTAGCTGACTCCGTTCTCTACAGGAACACCACTCAAAACGTTACTGATAAGGCGATCGCTTTGCTCATGCTCGACGTTGACATCAAAAGAAAGAGTAAGGAAGAAGAAATAACTTTTATTTTCACTTATACAGTGGAAGCTCTTAAGTTCAACAGAAAATAAGTTCGACTACTTACGTAGGAGAATTAGACACGCCCCTATACGGAGACATGTCTTGGAAAGGACAACAAAGCTAAAATGGAAGTGGGGAGGACACGTGGCAAGGCTAAATCCAGAAAGATTGGAGTACGCAGCTACAATGTGGGACCCATACACGGGGAAGAGAAGACAAGGACGACTAAGGCGCAAATGGGCAGACATACTCGCAGCGAGGGCCGGAAAACAGTGGTCAAGAATAGCAAGGGACAGGAAAAAATGGGAGGAACTAGAGTAACACTTAAGTGAAGTGAACATTGTACGATCTAAAGTGTAAATAGCTTGTAAGAGGAAAGTTAGTGTCAGTGATATATATCAGAGTGCCACAAGTCTTACTTGGAATGGCTCACCAAGTAAGTTACATCGAGCCACTCCTTTCTTAGGAGGCCTTTGCCCTAAACGGGACATTACCTGACCATTCATTCATTCATTCATTCATTCATTCATTCATTCATTCATTCATTCATTCATTCATTCTATACGGGCACTAAGAAATGGGTTTGCCATTTGAATTAGAATTGGTTCTGTCTTATAGTGATACTTTTGTTAAAGGAAAACATAATATTTTATTGATTAGGACATCCATATTGATCACTGATTTTAATCAATGAACTCTTTTTTTTGTCTATTTGAGAATTGTGCCGTTTGTAAGCCGGAACTGTCGAAACCCACTGTGGTACTAGAAGCGTATACACAAGTCTCGGGGCGGGCAGGAAATGCAAGTAGGCCTACAGTACTGTATTCGTTGATGAATAACCAATAAGAATTTGTATTCATTTCACCTGCCACACCCACTACCCTTATTGGACTGAACTTTCAATGAACTTTCAATTCTATTTTATCGAATTGAGTCCACTGTATATGAAAACACAAACTTAAATAAGAATTATTTTAATATCTGAATATGTACACATACAAATATTTGAAGATTTTTAGTAACACATACAGATATAAGAGTAAATAATTACAGTCGTCACTCCTCTAAATAAAATAATTGTTTTAACATTAGCGACAAAAATATTTTAAGTCATTTAGACTGATACCCTGACATAATACATATGGTCAGACAAAAAATTGAGTTAAAATTTGTAGGGAATCTGCTGCTTGGTCTCTCCAACGCTTAAATACAAGTACATTATCCTCAGTAATACATAGTATTAAAACAGTAAACAGTGTTTGCACACATCCGGCTGCTTACACCACGTCCTCTGTCTACGAGTCACTGAGTTCATCGCTCGGCAGTGGTTGCATCGCCGAGGTAGGGAGCGGACACGTAAGACCAATAACGTAGTACACAGTACGTACAAACGTATTAAATGACCTTTGATTGGCTAATAGTTTCTATCTCCATTTATTAAGAACGAAGAGACTCCACTTACTTCGTTCAGAGTTATAATTTTAATGACTTTATACGGAGCTATTGGAGCAATCATACGTTCTTCATTGGTTATTAAGCATCTATTAGTGATTTTCTGGTTGTGCGGATTACAATAAATGTCAACCATGTGACGCTGAAACTAGTGTTCACGTTTCTGCCCAGCGACAATTCTGATATATTGTATTTTGAAGATTGGTTACCGGTAATTAATAACCCGGCACACTCTCAACCACACTCTATTTCGTACGAATTTCCAGACTCTATACACCCAGGAACATTTTTCCTTCAGCTAAAATTACTCGAGAGTCGAACCAGGGAATCGAATCCGGGATCTTTAGATCTGGAAGCAAGTTGAAGTAGCTTATAATACACACATGCTTTCTTTTCTCTTGTACGGAGAAGGGACCCGAAGGCTTGCACTGCAGCCTAAGGCTTATTGTGCTTGCACTCCTAATCTGTGAATGATTGGGTAGCCGAACGGCCGTGCTTTTGTACAAGTACATCACGCCGCACCGTGAATTTATTTCCACCAATATATCTTTAATTAAGTTTCTTTTATAAGAATGAAACTTTCAGTGTGTTATTCTTTTAAAAGTAATTTATTTTCTTTCAGATGTTTTTCATACTGGAAGAATTTGACTACTGTACATAAATGTTCTATCACATTATTTTATTTAGTGATTTTCTTTGAAAAAAGCTATATTTAAGAAAATAAATAAATATGCAAGTATGATATAAGCGTATATATGATTTAGATTTGGAAAGCAACATTTTTTTATATCCATAAATAAAAGTAAATATTCTCCGTGCAATTTAAGATTGTAATTTACGTTTCTTTGTTCCATTGCCAGGCTAGGTTAGTTAGTGTATCCAAAGTCACTGTCGAGGATAACGCCTACCTCAAAGCAATCTGCTAAACAAGCTCGAGAAGAGCCGGGCCGCTGAAGAGAGCTCGACTCTGCTTGAGCTTTTGCTTAGGCAGGAAGTAGAGCTGGGAGCCGAGCCAAGAGCCTTGTTTTCTCATGTTTATCTTCCACGTTGAATAATCTCTTCAGTTGGAGCGTCGTTAAATAATAGGCTATACTATTACTTCACCAACACCACCACCACCGCCACCACCACCACCACCACCACCAATATAATTATAGCACTGTCCCAAGAGACCAGTGAAGTACTGTCGACAAGCAAAGGTGAATGTTGCAAACTTATGCTAGAAAGCTGTTACTGTCTAGCCTTAGGGGAGAGTCGGGTAGTATCGGAAATCGGGTAGACTAAACTATCTAGGCTACTAGTATTTTTATTTGAGTTGGTATCTTTAGGTAAAATACAAAGGCGCACTCCGCATACTTTTTCTGCGTGTGTTCTTATTTTGTTTCAAATGCAACAACGGATAACGCTATGAGTTACTAAATACACATAAATTAAACCTTGTTATAATGAGGATCACGTAAGTACAATAAAATTCCTAAAAGGCTAATTTGGTCTCTCTTCAGTGTTGCCAACTAATATCAGATATCACCAAAAGAGGGTAAAATCATAATGTCCTGTATAGTAATAATAATAATAATAATAATAATAATAATAATAATAATAATAATAATAATAATAATAATAATAATATTAATAATAATAATATAGTATAGTATTAACAATAACGATGTCTTGCTTATTTACCACATCTAATCTTTATGTTGGGGAGGTATTTTCTAAATAGTTCAATAATTTATGAAAGCGTATATTTTCCTTCTGGAGCTCTCGCACATTATGTTAGTAGTTAGAAGATTAGTGTGTGAACTAATATTGAAATGAATTTTGTCTGAAGTTCATTTCTTTGATTAAACAGCTTATGGTTCACGAGACCTAACCTAAAAATGTATTTTGTTTGATCACGTGAAATGATTAGTACGAATGCCACTTTGAAATGTATGCTTAAAATAAGAATACTTATTCCATTATTGTAATAAGAGTCTAAACACGAAAGAAATAAATTAAAATGTGAAGTGGTATTTCTATCAATTACCCAAGGGCATGTATCACACGAAATATGTTATATTTATTTACATTTAGCCTACCTGACTATAATCTTGAATTGTAACCACAAAACAAAGCAACACATAAATAATTATTATGTATTAATATTAATACTTTTTAATTAATTATTAGTATGTTCAAATTCACTAACTTCCAGTAATCGGCTCACAAATCTAGAACAATTTGAATTTTCAGAATTTAAACTACTGACAACTTGTGTCACTGCTGCCAACATGACAGTTATAAGATCACTACCAGTTGTATTATTTCTCAGTAGCGAAATTCGAAACGAAGTTGGCAAAAGAAAATTCAACCTGCAAACTAGAAAATCACCGTAATCCACTATCTTATGTAGTAATGGGGGGAAAATGGTTAGGTTTCACTCTTAGGGTATTAAGTAAGCTGATCCGGACTATTTAAGTTCCGAAACTTTCGACTTCCTGAAAGTTCAAAGGAATACTACAAGTCGTCCTTCTCGCGGTCTGAGTATAAAAACAAACATCGATGAAAGTGTTAATTAAATTCCTTACAACAACGAAGAAACGTG
Organism: Periplaneta americana; assembly: GCF_040183065.1. Lineage (NCBI taxonomy): Eukaryota > Metazoa > Arthropoda > Insecta > Blattodea > Blattidae > Periplaneta > Periplaneta americana. The sequence continues at coordinate 90,710,776 of NC_091125.1, read as the reverse complement.
CTTCGTTATACGTCAAACGTATCTGAACAGAGATCCACTTTCAGAAAAAATAAAAATATTATTAATATTATTATTATTATTATTATTATTATTATTATTATTATTATTGTTTCCGGTAGAAAATAGGGTATTTTTCTTCCTTTCGTGTGAACTGAACAGGCCACGGCTTGAAGACGCCATTTTGAACAGTTACAGCTCAAGTGCCAATTTAAAAAAAATATTCGTTATCAATTGTAAATAACGTATGTTACCACTTAAAACACATAGAAACATCTCAACACCATATACAGGGTGATTCACGAGGATTTACCGTCCTTTACGTAGCTTATTTCCGAAGACATTCTGAGCAAAAAATGTCATATAAACATGTGTCCTATTCTCAATATTTACAGAGTTACGTTTCGTTATTGAAACGCATTGCTGTGAACGCGTGATCTTGGTCAGCGTGCAGTCAGCAGCCTGCGCGAGCGCTACGGAAATCAAAGATAGCCGTATGCAGTTGCGTAGAGCGACGAGTGCCGTTCACAAGCGTGCGGCCAAGTGTACTCAAGCGGACGGCGACATTTTTTACAATGTGTTGTAAACTCTCCAAGACTGTTTTAGGATGAAAAATTGAATTGCAAATAATTAAATCGGCGGAAGTGGTGTGATTTGTAATAATTGTTCTGATAAGTGCGTAAGAATAACATAATTTTCTAGTTAAAAATAGAAAAAGATGTCTGTACGAAGCAACTGAGGAGTTGCCAGCAAATTTTTAGCTTCATAATACTTGTCAATTAAAGAAATGATACTTCTGAATGCTTCATTATCGATTTGTATTATTCTTTATCTTCAAACTAAAGGAAAAACGTATTTTATAAACAAATTTAAATTAGTTTAGCTATGAAAATATTGAGAATAGGAACTATGTTTATATGACATTTTTTGCTCAAAATGTCTTCAGAAATAAGCTCCATAAAGGACGGTATATCTTCGTGAATCCCCCTGTATAGCCTATGTGAAGAAAATTAAAAATCGTCTAATATAGGGTCCGGCATTTGGTTCTGACGATTTTGAGCATGCAGTTGTAAAGAGACTATAAGGTTTAAAAATTAAAAAAATAACACAGTATGTAGCTTGAATAATGCAATTTATTGTAATGTCTTCATTTTTTGAAAATTACACTTTTGAAGTCATTCCCTTGGTATCTTATGACCTGTTGTAATCTTACACGAAAATTGTCCATGACACTTTGCAATAAACCTGGGGTTTCGTTGATTTCTTGTACTTCAGTCTATATTCTGTTCTTCAGATCCTGGATAGAGTGTGTCCCCACAAAAAGAAGTCAAGAGCTGTTAGATCTGTGGATCGAGCCGGCCAATTTGATATCTCCAAACCCAGAAATTATGCCTCCTGGAAAGAAATTTGTCAACAATTGCAGTGTGTCTCTGGCAGTGGGCGGTAGCCCCATCTTGTTGAAACTACATGTTATCCCTGTTTAGTGCGCCTCTAAATGTTTGTAACATCTGTCGATATCGTTCACCATTCACCGTAAAAGCTTTCCCATTTCCATCTTCGAAAAAATAGGGACCAATTATGATTGCAGCAGAAACAACACACCATACGGTCACCTCAAAGCAAGAGTGTTTCAAACCAGACCACACTCTATCCAGGATCTGAAGAACAGGATACAGGCTGAAGTGCAAGAAATCAACGAAACCCCAGGTTTATTGCAAAGTGTCATGGACAGTTTTCGTGTACGATTACAACAGGTCATAAGATATCAAGGGGATCACTTGAAATGTGTAATTTAAAAAAAATGAAGACATTCCAAAAAAATTGCATTATTCAAGCTACATACTCTGTTATTTTGATATTTTTAAACCATATAGTCCCTTTACAACAGCACGTTGAAACTCGTCAGAACCAAATGCCGGACCCTGTACATACAATGGGCCTTTCTTCTACATTATATCTCGTAATATCTCTGAGATATGATGTCTGCTTTTCCTTGACATTGTGTTTTTCAGTTTGTATTTTCCTCCTATTTCTTTTGGTTTTTCTGAACTTTCGAAGCGTAAGTCCCATGCTGCTTTTTTCCGTATTCTTTCTGCAGTAGGAACAAAACTCTCGGTTCTATAAAAAAAATTGAACTTTTCGTAATATACAGTAGGCCTATTATGTACTTAAATTGTCAATCATATTTACTGGTTTCTTAAGTTGGCATTTTTTATAGTCTACTGAAAGAACCAACAGTTGACTTTATTCTGTCCCTTATTTACAATACTTTCTCCTACTCTACGTACACAATGTCGCTCGTTCCTGAACATTAATTAACGGGATTTCTACTTCCCCGTTTTTCGCCTCATTCTCCATGAAACATAGAACATTACATTACTTCCCTAGTCCTCCTTCGCAAAACCAATCCCTTCAGCTACGATGTTATGGAACTCATTTTTGTACCTCACACAAAAGCATCCAAACACCCACAAGCGTACACACTGCTCTGAATTCAATAATTGCACTTCACCGTTTTCATGTATCAAATCATGTTTGTGTCTCAAACCACAAAACCTAAACACCTACACTCTTACACGCTATTTTAAATTCAATAGTAACACTTCATTATTTATTAGAATGGAAACTTTCTCCATTGACTGTCTTAAAGCTACTGAACTGAACTGAACTGAACTGAACATAGAAGACTCGATGTTTTCTAATTGGACTCGTATTCTCAACGGACCATAGACCATCGCCATCACCTTCCACTATACCGTCCACACCTGTGGAGTAACGGTTAGCGCGTCTGGCCGCGAAACCTGGTGGCCCGGGTTCGATTCCCGGTCGGGGCAATTTACCTAGTTGAGGTTTTTTCGGGGTTTTCCCTCAACCCAATATGAGCAAATGCTGGGTAACTTTCGGTGCTCATTTCACCGGCATTATCACCTACATCTCATTCAGACACTAAATAACCTAAGATGTTGATAAAACATCGTAAAATAACCTAACCTCCACTATACCCCCGCTCTAAGATCTCGTCGAAATTCTAACCGTCAACGAGAGGCACAATTGAAGGGTTCAGAGCCATAGTGGGCCAAGCGTCATTTATTAAAAACGGAGAAAGCAAGGGTTAAAGTTATGTTAACACCATAGTTTAATAAAGATTGACATATCATTTAGTTGTATTACTTGCTATATATTTCCATTGAATTATGGTAATAACTTTATTTTAACTCTTTATTTTCTACAGATTTAATAAATGGCGCTTGGCCCACTATGGTTCTGAACCCTTCAATTACTTGGTGTCTATCATCTGAGTCTTCTTACTTTCTATCCTAAGAGTGAAACTTAACCATTTTTCTCGTATTACTAGAAATGCTAGTGGACTTCAGTGACTTTCTAGTTGTCAGGTTGAATTTTATTTTGTCAACTTTGTTTCGAATTGCGGTACTGAAAAAACTACAACTTGCCGTTACTTTCTAACTATTACATTGACAGCATCGTTTGGCTTTCCGTGCTGCCAACGTTCATGAAACGAAAGTTACTAGCAAGTGTTATTTCAAATTCGAAATTAGTTATTAATAAATAATGCATTAAACATTTTATAAATAAATAAATAAACAGTATACGTTTTAAGGTGGTTTTCGGTTTTCGGAGTTCGTACTAATCATTTTATGTAGTCAAAGAAAATAAGATTTTAGGTTCAGTATCATAAATCGTAAACTGTGTGGTCAAGCGGTGAATTTCATGTTGCCAGACAAAATATATTTTAATTTTAGATCAACCATAATTAATTTATTATTATTGTTATTATTACTATTATTATCAGCAGTAGTAGTAGTAGTAGTAGTAGTAGTAGTAGTAGTAGTAGTAGTAGTAGTAGTAGTATTTCAATACATAGCGTTGTAATTTTTCTGCTTTGGTGATGTCTTCCAACAGTAGACAACATAGATAAGCTGACCATATTTGCATTTTAGAAACTAATCTTACGTGAACGCCACTATACAGTCCACTACCTTACATCCATCGCGGTGGAGAAATTCTGTAACAAAAAAATTCTTTAATCTGTACAATAAAGTATAATTGTTAAAATAATTTCAACAAACAAAAAAAAAATGAATAATAACCATAACGAAAAATGGACTCTCTTGCTATAATTATTTATTAATACACACATTCATAATCGTAATAAAATCAAACCAAAAGAAATTAAATCACTACTAAACAAGTGACTTACAGTCCACTGCCTTGGAGTAACGGTTAGCATGCCTGACAGTGCAACGAGCGGGCTCGGGTTCAAATCCTGGTTGGAACAAGTTACCTGGTTGATGTTTTTTCCGGGCATTTCCCTCAATCCATTAAAAGCTTGGTAACTTTCGACACCGGGCCCTGGACTCATTCGCTGGCATTATCACCTCCATATCATTCAGACGCTAATAACCATAGACATTGATAAAACGTCGGATAAAAAACAACAAACAGATTAATTACATAATATTGAGAAGATAAATTGAACTACTTCAAGAAAACTGAGAATCTGCTATGCACAGAAATACTATGATCGAATAATAAAAATAATTTTATTGAATTATGACATTCCTTAGGGATGATGATGTTGATGATGATGATGATGATGATGATGATGATGATGATGATGATGATGATGATGAGTTTTGTACAGTTATGAGACATTGATTAAAAAGGCTACTAACAAATTTTACTCCGTAAGCTCTTTAGATATTTTAAGAAGAAGAAGAAGAAGAAGAAGAAGAAGAAGAAGAAGAAGAAGAAGAAGAAGAAGAAGAAGAAGATACATTTGTTACAACTCAACAACGTAATATTTTTGAAGACCTATTATTGTGATTTGGCTTTGACACCTCAAGCTATGGAATCAGTCTATTTAATGACAATGGTACTCGGAAGCACTGTGAGAAAACCTCTATCCAGCCACTGTTCTCAACCATAAATCTCAGAGATTGGGCGTCAAGTATCTGTGTGAGAATCCACGAGCTGTCTGTCTAGAGTCTGGACGCGTGATTATTTAACTGCACATGTGCAATAAATCTTGCTTTGTGACGTGTGCTTGTTTACCCGTTGGTCGAAACGGAGCGACGAGCATTTAGCACCGCTTGCCGCTGCCATTGCGCTGTGTGGGTAAATGTTTACCCAGGCCTCCACTTCATACCGGCCTGCTAATATTGACTCTGTCTGGCAGCCCCTGACTAGTTTGATGCTCTGCGAAACAATGCGCAGTGCTTAGCGCAGGCCTGTCAAACTGTTTCGATAAACTTCATAAACTGATAGGGTCTTCTCGTCCCATAAATAGATTTAAGCTTTTTAACTTAAAAGTTAAATTCAACAAAAATAATAAGAAACAGTTTATTCTTCGACAGTAATATTTAATATTTTTATTTTTTATGCATTGTAAGTAGATTAGAATTTAAGTGAAGGCTGCTGGTCAGTTATTGTAACTTCGACGACAGCTAAACGAAAGAGAGTGAGTGGCTGAAAACACTCAGTTTTATTTAATTCTTCCAGATTTGGGTCACGTGTCAAATTTGCATGGTCTGACAGAAGAAGGGTCATGACGTTGCATATTGATAGTCATGGCCCCGTGATAGGGTGTCATAGTGTGAACGGTGACTCGTATCCTCGTGAGGCGATAAGATGGATGACTTAAAGCAGCCGTGGCGAAAATGTGACTCGCGGGCACATAAGTTTCAAGTAGAATGGGAGGACGCATTTTTTTTTTTTTTTTTGCGGCCAATATGATGAGAATATTAAATGTATGATTTTGTTCACAAGTATTACGAGGAAAGCGGTTGCATAACATAAAAGGCATTATACTACATGTCATACGCATTATGAAATATTAAAAGGTTAATTATTATTATTATTATTATTATTATTATTATTATTATTATTATTATTATTATTATTATCATCATCATCATCGTCATCATAATCATCTCTGTACGTCGATCCTTTTTCAGCAGATATACGAATAATGCGGTTAGCTCACATATTTAGAATGTGATGTTAAATGAAAGCTAGATGTAAGGACTTGACAAATGTTGAACTTTTCAAATCTTTGTCAAAAAATAAATATCCGAAGCTTCGTTCTTTCGCTTGCTCTGTTGAAGCCATGTTCGCTACAACTTACGTTTGTGAAAAATTATTTTCAACAATTAAAATAGCAAAAACCAAATTTAAATCACGACTCACAGACAAATACCTTCGTGATCAACTACGACTGGCAATAAGTGACAATCCCTGAGTTTGAAACTCTGTCGCACACATTCTGAAGACAGTTAATTTTAGGGTGTGATAATGTGTCCTATGTTTTCTTATTCATTTCTTTCTTCGTTACATCTACTAAACATAACCTTTGTAACCTTATACTGTAGAAAATTATATTTAAATACTTGGTATAAGGAAAATGAAAATCCGTTAATAAGTCAGAAAGTTGCTTCACTTCCCCTTCGAGTGTCCGCCTCCTTCCATAGGTGCTATGCACGTTGCAGGTTACACAGTGATTCGGCGGACGATCACATTTTCGCCACTGCTGACTTAAAGTCACGAGTTATTTTCTTAGTGATAAATCCCAGACTATATGTCTGGCTACATTATGAAACAATATGAACTAGACTGATTCCAACCCGTGAATTATAATTATAAAAAAAAAAAGGTAAAGGTATCCCCGTAACATGCCATGAAGGCACTTGGGGGGCATGGAGGTAGAGCCCCATGCTTTCCATGACCTCGTCACTAGAATGAGGTGGTGTGGTCGGCACCATGCTCTGACCGCCTTTTACCCCCGGGAAAGACCCGGTACTCAATTTTATAGGAGACTGAGTGAACCTCGGGGCCGTTCTGAAAGTTTGGCAACGAGAAAAATTATAATTATAGCTAGTAATATTAATTATTATAACCCTAGATTTTGGGCCATTGGGGCTCGTAGCTCGACCACTGGGGTCGGAATACATACCTTATATTGAAGTTTGTAAGAAGTCAGATGACGTTTCTTTAAAGCTCTATGAAATGGAAAGAGAATTCTCTAATTCTCTTCAGTGATCTTTACAAGTCAATAGGGTTCATATTAGGGAGAATGATGATAATGATGATTAGTATTTTTTTCAATAAGAAAACAATGAAAATGCTATTATCATACTTGGAGAATGTTCTTTATTTAACAAGCCGTACAATAAACTCTAATATGCGTACATATCTAGCTTCGTTATGTTTTACACATTGTGTGCAGTGTTTCGAACTTGGGCTTCTTCACGTTGGAATGGGGTGTAAACCTGACTACGGCAAACAGTCTCCGACTTCGTATCCTGCAGCGTTTCGCGGTTTGTGAGGAAAGTACACAGAGATATAGAATAGCCTTTCTCGCTCACATCTTCAATATCAGATACCGAGAGCATTGAGATACGCATCAACACACGGTTTCATAAGCTATCTTACGTTACCTACGTTAGAATACTTAGAAATGTATACATATTGTCATGTAATAATGAAACCATCCTCATTTCATTCATTTATTGTATTCCATAGATCTTACATTAGCAATGAAGCTTTAAGATGTAGAACAAGTCAAAATTTTACAACATTACTTTACAAATTTTGGCGAGATGTAGTGAGGTGAAGTACAGCCGTATCCCAATTTTGTGTAATTGTTGCATTGAATTCAGTCCTGGGCCTGTATTTTTTACAATATATGTATGCTTATGAAGCAGATAAATAATTATAACATAAAATCACTCAGTTAATTCAATTTTATCAACGAATTATATCCGATAATGGTAATCCATTCTCTGCTCAACAAACACATTTACGAGTACACAATGTCTCTTACAGTATATTGTTGAGTCAGACAAGAACCTTCTTAACAGCATTATAAGCCCCCGGGCAAAGCAATGCACTTGGCCCTGCCTACACAAACGATTCATAGGAGTAAAAATGTAAATTTTATTATCTTCAAAATAAATTTGTATTTATTGGTACCTCCAACGAAATCCGTGTTTTTACTTTAAAAAGAAACACGATGCACAGAAAATTATTGTCTAAAATACAGACGTTTGAACAATATAACATGAGTCTTGATCTTGAAAAACAAATATTTCAGCATAAAAAATAGTACTTGGTAAATCATACTGACGGTCATAACCAGGCTTCGGTCCTGGGCACAGAAACGCATGAAGTTCAGAACGCACGGTCTATAGTGTTGTGTTGGTCGAGTGGAGTGGGAGATGGAGCGCGCCTTTACTTCGTGTCCCAACATGTAAACAGTCCGTCAGAGTACGGCACAAAATATATTTCACCCTGTACAGATGCAGTATATAGGTACAGTACATTCCTAGTTTAGACAATAAATGTCTACCATTAAAGTATTAACGTGAGTTGTAACCTTCAATCAGGTGTCCCTATGCCGAAGCCTGTTACCCGTACCGCTGCCAAGCAGCAATACATACAACGGTAATGCACATTACGGACCCACCTGTGCTGTTGCAGTCACTCCTCTACACGGATCATGACATCATTTATACTCCGGGTACTCTAAACCTCATACTGGTTACTCTGTGTCCCTAGGCCGATACCTGGTGGTAACAGAGGCGCACATTATGAAATTACCATGAATTATTATTACTGATCAAGTGTTAAACACAAACATTTACAAAATTTATTTCCGGAGAATTCCTTCTGACCCCTACTATCTAATAATAATAAGACTAGATTTCCCATTCGTTCCCGTTTTTTCACGTCTCTATCATCTGAATCTGAACACCTACTTCTGGTTTTCAATTTGTACTCACAAAATTTGTGTCTAATTTTCTGAAGATAAGTTTTAGAGACTCAGGAAGATTCATCATTTGAAGCCGAAATATGTGTAAATAAAATTCTGTAGACCTATTTTTATGTTATATTCTGCGAAATGCATTAATTTTGATAAACCTCGACGCGATAGCTCATAGAGGGCCAAGGCCAATCAGCCGGCTGTCTGTCTCAGTCCACATGTCTCAGCAGATGTGAACAAACATTCGACCACAACGGAACTATCGTGTGGTTAGCACGATGATCCCCTCTCAGCCGTTATAGCTGGTTTTCGTAAGCGGATTTCGCTACCTATCATAGCTCCCCAAATTTATGACGATGCTTGGTGGGCACCGGTCCCACACAATGGCCGAAATTTCATGATTAAGTATCATCCCCCATGAGGATTCCAACTGACGCGGATTCCTTAACGTGATCTTACGCATGACGCTTGCGACCACGACGCTACGACGCGGGACAAATTTGACATATAATTTACTCGATTTAATGTCATCAGAGTCCATAAAACTTTACTTGGCTACAATTCCTATAATTATGTTGCAGTATTATTTTTTCTAGTGAGTCATAGTAGTAGCTTTTTTGTCCACTAAACTGAGACTGTGCTTGGACTTTGATTCCAGTCGCACTTCAGCTGTTTACCAGGATTCCTAGGTATTCCCCAAGTATAAGGCGAACGTCAGGTAATTCCATGGCGATTCCTCGGACTGATGTATAGTCCGGATGTTCTTACCACAATCTAGTACATACAGTCACGAAGCTCAATACGTAGGGAATATGGATCAAATGACAGTTGAACTTTAGTTCCTAGCCATTAGGATCGCTACTATCGCCTCATCATAGACAATGCGAAATAGTACCGGTACAGTCTATTGTTCCTAGTACTCTGTTGCTAACCGCTTGGAGCGCTGTATCGCGAGAAATGCAAAAAATCACCTGAAGCTTCGTGACTATGATATTAGACTGTGTTCTTACTCTAACCGCTTTCCTCATATTACTACATGTGCTATGGATTATAGTGATTTCCTAGTTGTCAGGTTGATTTGATTGGCTTTGCAAATTTTGTTTCGAATTTCGGTACTGACAAATACTACAACTGGCAGTTAATATCCGTTATTTTCACAGCTTCGTTTTTTTTTTTTTTTTCAAGAAGTTACCAAGCTGCAGCAAAAAAGTTATTAGCGAGTGTTCTTCTCCTTAAATTCGAACGTAATTAACAATTAATTTATATTAATAAGTAACATAATAACAATTAATTAAGACACATCATACAGTTTAAAGTGGTATTCGGCTTTCGGGTTTCGTGCTATGGTCCATATGTTCAAACAAAATCAATTTTTAAGTTGGAGTCTCATGAATCATAAACTGTTCCGTCAAAGGAATGAATTTCATGTTGCCAGACAAATTACATATTAATATTAGATCAGTCGAATAAATAAATTCTTATTATTGTCTTAGTTCATAGCTTTGGATTTCACCTGCTTTGATGATATGTGTTGATGATATTTTGTCAACATTGGAAAGAAGGCCATATTACACTTTTAGGAACTAATCTTATCTAAACGCCACTATAATCAAGCATCCTCTCGTCGCCAATTTCGTCCGCTGCAGCTAGGGTTGCCACCCGACTAGATTTTGTCCGAACAATCCCGATTTCAGAAAAAAAGTCCCAATTTTTCGGAACGGTGAAGTGTTCCTACTTTTCTAGTTTTAATGATTCATTATTTTCTTTTTTTTTAAATACAATAATTACTATTGTAAGAAATTAGAACCACATTCTTTCGAATGGATTTGGCAACACTGCACTGCTACTGCAACAGCTTTTAGCAATATTGAATATTGATTATGTTTATATTGAAATGAGTGTCATTGTTGCTTTGGTTGTGTTCGATGTAGTCGACAATAAGTAACAGTCTGTGTTTTGATTTTGAGAATGGAACGGACAGCAGTGAAGAGGATAGTGGCAATGGGAAGAAAAATACGTATAAGCGAATGTGCAGGAACAACAATAGCGGTATATAGTAACAAAAACATTAAGGTACTGTAAGTATACAACAAATCATTTATTTAGAAAAGTGAGAGCTTGTATATAAAACACAGAATAGTTTAATCACTAATTTATGTGTTAAATTGAAATATGCCGCTCAGATTACTGTAATGCAGATGTTACTGAAATAGTGCTAAGTTATTGGCATAGGTTGTCATATTTCTATTTGAAGTTAGTTTGTTTTTTTCGTTATGCAATGTAATAATATATAGATAATATTATTTAAATTCGTCATACTTCCTTACGCTTATATGTAAGAATCATTTTTCATAAAAGGTCTGATATTGCATATTAGGCCTATATGGAAAAATGACCGAAAACGGTATATACCGAACTGCAGGCTTTGTATTATTCATATGACATAATTAGAAACATTAATTCTAGGCGTTTGAGATAGGTAGGACATGTAGTACGTATGGGCGAATCCAGAGGTTCATATAGAGTGTATATATAAATATAATATAATATTCGCTCATACGTGCTACATGCCCTGCTCATCTCAAACGTCTGGATTTAATGTTCCTATTTATGTCAGTTGAAGAATACAATGCGTGCAGTTCTGTGTTGTGTAACTTTCTCCATTCTCCTGTAACTTCTTCCCTCATCCCTAAATATATCTGTACAATATCGTCATAGCTATAACGCGTCTACTATCTATGTTAGCAATCAACATTGTGCATTATATTTGTAAATGTTAATATTATATTACCCAATATATAGCAAGTGCAGTAGTAAATTACGATACAAGGTTGGGACGTGTTTTTTAAAAAATCGTGGAAAAGTTTGAAAAACGAGCAGAGCGAGAACATGTTACTAACATTAATCGTGTGAAAATTAAGAAAATTCATAAAAAATAAATCATTAATATATTAAAAACTCTTCTCAAAACATCACATACATAATTAAGAATCAGAAAAAAGATACAATTTTTTTTAAATCCCTTTATGTAGCTATAGTTATATAAAATACATATATATAGTTTTTTGTGGGTTTCCCAAAATTTACGTCAATTGATTCTTTCTCGACATCACAAGTGTTACAATATTTCACATTAAATATTAACAAATATAAACCTTGTAAAACTTGTGTGACTTTTTATAGTACACAGTGAATATAATTTTCAAAATTCTCATTGAGAACGATACCCTGTTACATGGGAGAAAAAACATAGGTCTTCACATGGAAAAACTGCGTTCCACGTTGACTGACACAGTTGCAGCATACTTCAAACTAGGCAGTCACTTAAATATACATCTTCATTGACGTCATCAGGATATATGTTCGATAACACATTTTAAATTTCAGTAAGTGTGTCATATCCACTGTTCTGACGTGAGTATGTCTATAAGTTCGGTCCAGTGCTAGGATGCCATCACAAAATGTCGACCGACACATTTTCAGACGAGTTTTGTCGCATCTATAATCTTATTTTTATACCACACGACAAATTCAAATGAAGTATAGGGTGATTGACAGACGAAGGATCAATGTATCCACCATAACCTTGAGTTGGAGTGGGTGACATCATCTAGCGATGCGCAAGGGAGGGAGGAATTTAAGACACGAATTGGCGGGTCGCGCAGCAGCCGAGGCAGTGTAACTCGAGTTCCAGAATTCAATTTGTCATCATAAGCACGCTTGTGTTTAATAGTAGGCCTACTCACATGGCGCTCTACTTCATAGTCCTAGAACCTGTCACATAACGTTTACAACATTTGCAGAATAGCTTATTGTTTTAAATAATACGTAAACACACCATCAAAATTCTAAAATATGTGCTCCTAATTTTGTGTACACTGAACTGTTCAATTTTTGCAGCATGTCTCTACAAGAAAAGTGCACGTACTGTTGACTGACACATTTGAACACAACTGGACTGTTTAGTGTTTAGTTATTTATACTCTGGCGGAGCAAGTACTACGCAGGTTCTGAAATTATTTCGCAAAAAGTTGCGTGTAATTTTCATTGACTGAACTGTAGTCCTGCTTCACTTGAGGAGCTACGACAGGTAGCAAAAATCCGGTTTCGCAAACCAGCTATAATGACTGGGTGGATCATCATACTAACCACACGATACCTCCATTCTGGTTGGATGATCGTCCACCTCTGCTTCGGCATGTGGACGTGAGGTCAGCAGCCGGCTGTTCGGTCTTGGCCCTTCATGGGCTGTAGCGCCACGAATTTACTTTTACTTACTTTATAGTACTCCAAATCCCTTGCCCTGATAATCACATACAAGCGATATGCAACACATCAAATGATTTCAGGTAATCTCTGTGTTAATTTTATTGGGAAACATTTCAAGAAACACTGAATCATAATTTGAAGAACATTGAGGTAGGATGTACGAAGTTTTATCTATACTCCATAGCAGACGGTAAAAACCGCTTCGAGTAATTGAACACTGGAGGGAACTCATTAAGGAAAATGAAAACAAACCCAACTTTCTGAATTCGCCTTGTTATGGGCGACGAGGCGTGGTGTTTCCACTACGTCCCCGAAAAAACGGCAGGCGGGGAGCGGAAGCCAGCCAAGAAAGTTCGTCAGGGAAAATAAAAAGTCAAAGCAATCCTAATTATTTTCCACGATGGCGAGGAAATTATACATACTATTCGTACTCTGTTACAGAAATTACTGTTGCCTAATATCTGGATATTTCGAAACTTACTCCTGGGTATTGAAGATTGGAAGGTGATTTCTGTTGGATTCCTATAACTCAATGTATTATTTACCCCTGTTCATTGCAGTTTCATTTTGACAGTTTTTCTAAATAAAAATTTATTCATTATCAATAGTTGCATTGCAATCACTGATCACGTAACAAGCACATGCCCGCGATGGTCATCATCACAAGAAACTAACACTAAAACTGAATGTTTAAAACGATTGCTTCTAAATTTCGTAGCAATCTTAATTTTTATGGAAAAATGTGAAACATAAATAGTAATTTGTTAACTGATATTGAGTAAAAATACAGTCGAATACACTGTTAATTTCCTATGATGATAATGATAATGATGATGTTGATTATGATTATTATTATTATTATTATTATTATTATTATTATTATTATTATTATTATTTTATTACATATTAGCCATACCCATGCGCTTCACTGCACTTGTTAGAAATAAGTATAAAGTAATTACATAATTAAAATAGAATATTTGGCCCAAGAAACATCCGCGTTTGATAGAAGGATAAATCGTTCAATGTGTTACTCAATTGAATTGTATTTAAATAATTAAAATACGATAATTTTAGTCCGATGAGCACTCATTTGGTGCAAGGATAATTCCTTTAACAAAGTGTCTTAATTGTTATTATATGCAAGTAATTAAAATAGGATCATTTGGATCAGGAAACATCCACTTTTGTTGCAAGGATATTCGTATAACAATTATCTAAATTAATCTTGAATGCATTCTTTAATAAATCACTCCAAATTAATGTAAATATAGAGTGGATTGTGTACGAGGATAAATTTTTATGTTGTCCTCACTGTGTATCTTTTTTTCTTTGTTAAGTTTATTTATACACTCTTTAACATCTGTGGTCATGTCGCGTGTTTTGAATGTGTGGGTATACCAGTAGGCCGTTTTTACTACTGTTGAGTTCCTGTTTCTATTGTGTGTTGTAGATGGCTTGTGTTGATGTAAATGATTATAGATTTTGATTAACGTTTATCGTATTGCTAATTGAGGCGGTGATGAATCATGGCATGTAAATTTCCAATCTGGAATTTACCTTTATGACTAAAGGAAACCATGAAAAACCCCAGTCAGATTGGTCGGCCACAGAGTTTGAACCCGTGACCTCCAGAATGCAAGTTTCAAACTGTACCGTCTGAACCAACCGTCTAGGTTGTGTATCATTGATTATGTAAATAAAAAAATGAAAATGAATGTGTAAATGTTATTTTAAGAAACACACAAAACGAATACGAGTAAATTATAAGCGCAGGAACGCCATTTCGTGACGGTTTGTAAAATAACTCAGCTGCAGTGAGGTCAACGGTAAAATACTAACTTTTACTGCATATGAGCTGTATTTTTGGTCCAGTAAAATTTTTCATCTTTACGACAAAACTGTTAAAAATACTATTATGCTCTGTGGACAAAAATAAACTGAAATGTATCAAATTAGAGTATTTTATGTGGACCAAAAAGTTTAAATAATCAAGTAATACAATATTGCGATATAATATCAAGTTTTCTATTCGTGAGGCTCTATTTTAATCTTACCTCAGTCCTGGATTCACTCATGAGTTACTGTAATGACATATACAGTAGCATTACGTCCATCTAGAGAAACTATACTTTCAAATAGTGAAGGAATTATCCAAGTCGGTTAAGTAGCTTCTGAGATTACTTTATACAAACGTATATTAATATTGATAAACATTTATACATATATATATAATCCCATGATAGAATACAATTTATATCCATATAAAAATAATGTTGAATGAATATTTTCCGTTTGTTGTGCAAGGCCGCTTTAAATAGACGGAGTCATTTGTTTTCATTTCATTATAGCCTATTAGTCTGAGGCGGCGCTGATAAAACGTGTTGTTACTTTAAAACTCGTGTATTTTGTTAAATGTCAGTCCTATCAAAATTGTGTATAGAATAACACTTATCGGAAATGGTTTTCAAAGAAACATTGACTATGTAACATTTTTCATGAAAATCAATAATAAGCGAGATATTTTGAATCATTTAATTCAGGCCCCACTATAAACTCCCTTTTAAATAAAATGTTTTGAAGGCCATATAGTCTAAAATCTAAGTTAGAACGAACTTAATTTATATTTCAATTTTCATAGAAATCAGTTTAATCATTATCGCGTGAAAAGGTAACAAACATCAAGACGACAGAAAAAAAAATGAAAAAACGCGACTTTCGGTCTCAGGATGTTAATTATACATATTAACACAAATTAATTTTGGAAAAGCGAAAATTACCAGAAAAATTTTGATTACAGATTTATTATTAGTATAGATTTGAGTCGATTTGAAATGTTTAATGTAATGGCATGCCGATTTAGTTTTGTGCATCCCTAAGAGGAAGGGAAGCGAAGTTCATGTACTGTAGCTATGTCCGAAATATTGTAGAATAAGTGAATTCACTCATATTTACCTCCTCTCCCTTATACCCATGTTTGTTCTATACAGTACTCATAAGAAAAACATTACCATAGCAACATACATAAATCTTACAGTAAAGGAAACAAAATGAAAGCTATTATTTACCAATGTTATATAGAAGTTTTTTATTTTATTGGGTCATTTTACGACGCTGTATCAACATCTAGGTTATTTAGCTTCTGAATGATATGAAGGTGATAATGCCGGTGAAATGAGTCCGGGGTCCAGCACCGAAAGTTATCCAGCATTTGCTCGTAATGGGTTGAGGGAAAACCCCGGAAAAACCTCAACCAGGTAACTTACCCCGACCGGGATTCGAACCCGAGCCACCTGGTTTCGCGGCCAGACGCGCTGACCGTTACTCCACAGGTGTGGACTATGTAGAAGTCAACCTGACCGACACACTAAAGGCCCATTCACAATGAAAATTAAACATAACGTAAGCATTAACATATAAAAGTAAACGTTACCGCAAAATCAAAAAGTCATACCATTATTCACGATGGAAACATTAACCTTGAAGATACTTGGTAACCATGGAACAGTACATTATGCAACGAGCCTATAATGGCAGTAATTAAGACGCGAGTATGTTTGTTTATGAAACGAGCGCAAGCGAGTTTCATAATTTTCATACGAGCGTCTTAATTACCATTATAGGCAAGTTTCATACGACTTTTTATGCTCGACCATATTTCTAACTTGAAATTATTCATAAGTATTCATGTTATTCTTATCTGACTGGGGAGCGGAACTGACCTTGTGCAATATCTCGTAAATTGTGAGATGTGCACAGACGCGAAAGTATTGATTTTTTCCGAGGAACAAATGTCATTGACCTTGATATAGGCCTAATCTAGGGAGTAAAATGAACATTAATCTTGATATAACCTTCAAATTGATTTAGGCATTGGAAAACGAGATGACAGATTGAATTTAATTGAATATTATTTACAATTAACGCTAATTATTATAGCAACAGAACATAACCTTCTGCGACAGTATTGGATTTCCAGCCTCCGTGACGTTTCGCTAATTGTCTTTCGATTGCATATCCGGGAATAATCGATACTTGCGCTTTCATATTGTTACAATGGTGTTTTCTGATTGGTTGAACACCTGAACTTTAATGAATAGGTGTACTTTAATGAGGTCCATTAAAGGGCTGCTACCAGGTGTATAATTACTACATTTCGGCATGGCCGAGCATAAACATAATAACGACATAATTACTTTATATTCTGTTGTGTAGTTGAGCGCTCTACGATTGTGTATTGTTTACAAATAATGTAATCATAAACATTAAAGTTTGTAGTTTGAAAACTTTCATGTTAACGTCTAACGGTGATGTTAATGCCAGTGTTTATGTGAATCATTGTGAATGATCCCATTTGGTAACCCGACCGCAAACTTCTGTGATTATGTTACATTTGTGTTTAATTTTCATTGTGAATGGGCCTTAAGGCTTATAACTGGTAAAGAAAACGTTTCCGGACATATAAATTGTTCTCCCATCCAGAAAGTTTGTAACAAAGTCGCTGAGACACTCTTTACAATTATAATATTAAAAGCATGGAATAATATTTTAATGGCCATGTTCATCTACGTTAGTGCGTGTATTGCTGTAAGCCGCGGTCTACATTGCAGTCCCCAACAACTGAGAAGATTTATTTTTCATCGCCGTCTAGGATAATTGAAGGGTTCATAGCCATAGTTGGCCAAGCGCCATTTATTAAAAACGGAGAAAGCAAGGGTTAAAGTTAAGTGAATGCCATAGTTTAATGAAGATTGACATATCATTTAGTTTTAATGTGTATGCTTTATATTACTTTCTATAGGCCTATGTTTCCATTGAATTATGGTAATAACTTCATTTTAACCCTTGTTTTCTACGGTTTTAATAAATGGCGCTTGGCCCACAATGGTTCTGAACCCTCCAATTGACGTCTAGCGTGTATGCTTGATTCATTGATCTCAGTTTGTTCGTGGAAGTATCCTACCTCACCTGGCAGTTCAGCGTGTTTGCTCTCTGCAACTTCATGTACACGGCTTTTGCCTCTAAGTTGAAGCCGTCCCATTCTACCCCTTTCCCTACCCTCGCGGGGTTTCGTAAACACCGAAGTTACAGCGGCTTAGAATAAGAGCTGCTTGCAATGGAGGAAGGTTGTCGAAACTATAGATTATGTTGAAGTTGGTAGTTTCTGGGCACCCGCTGTATACGTTTCAGGAATTACAATGATTTTCCAATAAGGACTA
The DNA here is from genome assembly GCF_040183065.1 of Periplaneta americana. Taxonomy (NCBI): domain Eukaryota; kingdom Metazoa; phylum Arthropoda; class Insecta; order Blattodea; family Blattidae; genus Periplaneta; species Periplaneta americana. Next base: position 90,692,512 of record NC_091125.1, on the reverse strand, counting down.
GCGCTATTTTATAGAAAATTTTAAAATAGCTGTAATGTGTCTGACTGCTAGTTTACGTTCGATTTCTGATACGAGAGTAGATTTTTTTATATCACATACTGGGACTGCATGTATATCTCTTCTCTCCTAAGTTCGCCCCATGTTGTCTAGAGCTTTGCTTTTTCACTTTCAAGATTCGGGCATCATTCACACTAGCGCTGGTTATCTAAAGTTGTTTACTATACAGTATGTGCACAGAAACCCTCCGTGACTACAAATGTGTATAATTTCGTAACGGTGGAGGTTTTACTGTGGAATTTCATGAAAGATCAAGTGTCTCGGACACTTGTAGCGAACTTTAACAACTTTTGATGCAAAATCCTTCAGGCTATCAACAACGCCAGACCGCAGATTAATGTTGTTCAATACCTGTTTCGAGGTGAAGTACAAGTTGGGCATATGCCTAGGCATTAGGGTGCACATATTGAAGTTCTCTGACGGTGAGTGTGACACAAAATTCATAATTTTCCGTGGGCTACTAGAACAAGTTTTCCTATTAAATTATGGTAAATTTTAAAATAATTATTATGTTAAACCTATAAACTTGACACCGGCATTTAGAGTGCTGATATTTGCGTGTGGTAATGAATCGCAGAAAAGGAAACTTGCTGATATTGTAGAATCTAAAACACGCATAACTCGTTACACCTTATATATAATATTATTTTACAAAATTTATTATCCCATGTTATTGTTGTGTGTAGATAGATACGTATTATGCATCCCCCCCCTCCCATATCTTTTTTTTTTCGCACGAAGGAGAAGAAAATAGCAGAGCATTCGAAATGTTTTTAACTTTCGGAAGTAAAAATATTACACATCTTGGTTACGCACTTTTGTGATTAAATATTTAGTTAATTTGTTATATATAGGCTAAACAACTGTCCTCTATTAATTGAAATTATGATGGTACTTTCCCAAGGTAAAAATTGTATTATTTTATCAGCAGTAGAAGGAGTTCAATCCAGAAATATTCTATATAGATTTCGTTCACGTTTTCTTTTTGAATGCTATGGATTTTATGTATTAATGTCCGAATTTCGTCACTTCAAAACAGACCGACGTCAATGTATTTAGAAAATGCTGGGTGACTATCGGTGCTGGACCCCGGACTCATTTCACCGGCATTATCATCTTCATCTCATTCAGATGCTAAATAACCTAAGATGTTGATAAAGCGTCGTAAAATAACCTACTAAAATAAAAAATAAAAATGAATGTAGTTTTCAAGGACAATAAAAATATTCCCAGAATTGCATCTTTCGTAATGGTATTATAGCTCAGTCTTGCTCACAGAGGGCTCACACCTGCACTCAGTACCTATACGTGGAGCTAGGGCAGGGCAAGATGTATTACGCTGTGATGACGTAACAGCGCGCTAGCTCGAGCTTTTCCCCAGCTGATCGACCCTTCTTGGCTTGTAGACTTGGCTTAAATGACCTAAATATTTCCTAGCAAGTTAAAGATCTCCTGGTTATCGATTTGTTCAATAAAATTAAAGTATTTCGAATGAAACTTAATTTGTGGACACAACAAATGCAAGAACGCAATTTACCTCATTTGCCAAATCTAAACAAATTTGTGTCTAATGTTACGGATTCACAATATGCTGCATTTGTGGAGTCTTTGACTAACTTAGATAAGGCATTTGAGGAAGATTCAATGAAATATAATCCCTCCAGTTGGATTTTCTAATATTCATGTTCCCATTTTCCGTTGATATATCACAGTTCCCTCCATGCTTCAAATGGAATTATTAGATCTCAAATGTGACAACTTTCTTGAGGTGAAGTTCAAAATAACTGAAGATATAACTACATTCTGTCATTATATCTCATCTGATCGTTTTCCACGTCTGATCAGGCAAGCAGCAAAAATAATGAGTATTTTTGATTACTTATGTGAGCAAGTTTTTCTCTGTTCTAAAAATATGTGAAAACAGCCACAGATCACAGCTTAGGGATAAGCATTTGACATCTATGATTCGGCTACATTCGAGTAGATCGATTGTTCCAGATATTACTCGTCTGGTGGCACAAACACACATGCAATGTCTAGCATTTTAAGTTTACGTCTGTTCCTAGAGCACTGTTTCTTCAATGTAAATGTTTTGTTTGAAAGACGATCTTACATCCTGATCTTCTTGCCCCGCTGCCTCCGCCGAGTTCCATAGCAGCGAGTCCTATACTCCATTTTATTTCAAGGAGTGCAGTTTAGTGGCTCCTTTGAACACCCACTTACAGATTTACGACTTCTACACAAACACTTCTGACAATTCCATCCTGTCCCCTCGTCCCAACATTGCACAGTTGCCACAATCCTGGTCACCCTCGAAATGAGACAGTGAGACTGACGAGATTCTTGGAATTCGGAAAAGATGCAGCAACTCTGCCTCCATGTGAATTTGACGAGAGCATGTCAATTCTTCTGAACGAGGGTTGTGATTGGTTACTGACAGGAGAAGACAAGATTTCCATCACAGTAAGGAAGACATTTGTTTATGACAATCAATTAGTAGGGGGGTAGTAGAAGGTCTGTCGGCAAAGTCCTTTCTACGAAACTGCACTCCATGAAATAAAATACAGTATACTCGTTGCCTGGTCCACTTATACCTGCTCAGTCTGCACCCTCTCGCCCCGGGAGAGGCTTCAGAGCTCTCCCTGTTATAGCTGATCGTCACGTCTATAATATTTGCGACCCGTGAGGGAAGTCTGTTCCTTATTGAGACAATTTCAAGAGTACGTAACAGTGACTTGTTCATCTTCTCATTGAGGTTCCCGCTTTCCTGGAATATTGTGTTTGGACCAACCTCTTGATTGAAACTTTATACATCAGTAGAACAATGTCCAGTGAAACCACAGAAGTCACTTACTGTTAACAGAGGCAAACAGATTAGATAATATGGGAAAGGAAAAATAATTCAATAGGGTGTGTATTGCCCTGGGATCGATTCAATCTAATGGAAATGAATACCAGTGAGTTTTCCTTGGAGGGTGAAGAAGACAAACACGTTGTACTGATATCTCTAAGATCCTTAACTTCCCGCTATCCTGGGAATCTCCATGTACTGCAATAGGAATAACTTTTTTTTTTTTCCAATAGACTGCAATGTATTCGGTCCCGCGCAGTAGCAACTTGTCCTAAGGAATCCAAGGACCATGTCTAGGATTCGCGTTACATAATAAGCACTGGTTCGAATCCTCATGAAGAAGTAATTTTCTCATGAAATTTCGGACATAGGCCAGTGTATCGGATATCGGACCGATATCCATCCAGCAGCGTGATGAATTTGGAGAGTTATTACTCAGTAGCGCTACATGAAGGAGGTAAGGGGATAAGATTTATATTTTCATTTTATGGGATTATTTTACGATACTGTATCAACATCTCAAGTTATTTTGCGCCTGAATGAAATGATGATAATGCCGATGAAATGAATCCGGGGTCCATCACCGAAAGTAACCCATCATTTGCTCATATTGGGTTGAGGGAAAACCCCCAAAAAAACCTCCACCAAGTAACTTGTCCCGACCGGGATTCGAACCCGGGCCACCTGGTTTCACGGCCAGACGCGCTGACCGTTACTTCACAGGTGTGGATGGTAAGATTTATAACTCCTACATATCTCAGAAGGATAAATAATATAATTTTTACTCTAATAGAATATTAGAGGTATTTACATGTAATTTGATTTATAACTTAGTGTAAGGTTTTGGCTTTTATTTAGTCGATCGAAAAGTCCCTCCGCAGTTCTATTAGTTCTAGTATCCCCTCCCCATTCATTTTGGTTTGACAACCTCACATCCCCAGCCCATCTTATGCTTAGTGGTCAGTGCTGCCACTTGAATTTTCTACCAAATACACTTGAATTCTATGCCTAGTGGATTCTCGGCTAAACAAGCACTGCGGAGAGACTTCTCGTTCGCACTGTATTATTCATATTGAGGTATTGCTATAAAGAGGCCCGTCATTAATTCCAACATCAAACATTTTTTTCGAAAGAAAAAGACGAATGGAAAATATTCTCTTCAATTCATTCCCACATAATTCTTAATCCCCAAAGCAAATTACGTTGTTGCGATATTGCTATGATTGGTAGCGAAATTAGATTTAGAAAACCAACTATAACGGCTGGGAGAATCATCGTGCCGACCACACGATACCTCCGTTTTGGTGGGATGGTCGTTCAAGTCTGTTAAAGCATGTGAACGTGAGGCGAAGCGTCAACTATAAGACCTTGGCTTTCCATGGACAGTCGATGTCGTTACCTTGAGAGTAGTATTGCTTTAAGGAGATGATGTGTAGAAGGTTGTTCGGGGTAAGAACTGAATATGTGCCGGATAATTAGATCTGGAAGCTGTGTCTGCAGCCAGCTCGCGTTCACTGTGTTCCGGCTTACTTGACCGTGAGGGCGCCAGTGTTTTCCTTTGGGATCTGGCTCTGACGTGACTTCCTTCTTTCTCTACTGCAAGATACATTGCTCTAATTTTAAAGCATGGTATTACGTTATGTAAGGTATGAACTGGATTCAATCTTGTTGAGCGGGAATGAATGCTGGAATTATTGAATGTTTTACGCTGAAAATTTTAATATGTATTCTATATTTTGCTCTTGCTTATTTATTTATTTATTTATTTATTTATTTATTTATTTATTTATTTATTTATTTATTTATTTATTTATTTATTTATTTATTTATTTATTTATTTATTTATTTATTTATTTATTTATTTATTTATTTATTTATTTATTTATTTATTTGTTTATTTATTTATTTATTTACTTGTTTGCTTGACTGCTTGCTTTGCTTGCTTAATTATTTATTTATTTAATTGATTTACTTCGTTATGTTTTTGTTGTGATTATATATGTTTTTGAAATTTCGCCTTACTAAGCACTTAATTTTAGCTGCTTAATTTTGATGAGTTTTATAATTTGTAGTATGTAATTCAGCATGGCATGGAAGAAGTTCTGTTCTCTAAAGTTCATACTTACCGAAAAATTCCAGAAGCTAAGCTTAAAGGTTGAGACCCTGGAAAAATGTATATTTTCTCCTTTTTATATTGATTGTATTATTTTATTTCTATTTCTCTTGTTTGTAATTATATTCTTTATTCTGTATATTTAAATTTAAATAAATAAATACATAAATACATAAATACCAGTCCTGCTGTATGGATGCCAAACCTGGTCCCTGACATCAAAACAGAGGCGTATGCTTCAAACCTGTCAACGCAGTATGGAAAGAAAAATCCTGCAACATTCTCTGAGGAACAAAGTAAGGAACGAGGAGCTACGCAACCGTACCGGCATGAAAGACGTCCTAAACACCGCAGAAAGCCTAAAGTGGAAATGGGGAGGGCACATGGTAAGGATGGACCATAGAAGATAGACGCACAGAGTCACATTGTGGGATCCCAGGATCAGCAGAAGAAGAGTAGGACTCCAGACGACTAGATGGGCCGATTTCTTCAAGAAGAAAGCAGGAGCACATTGGACGAGTAGTACAAGAGACAGACAGCTACGGAGAGATCTAGAAGCCACCGTCCTCAGTGTGTAGTGTGGTGCGATTCTTACAAGTGCTTATAGTGTTTACATTGTGTACATAGAAACGAAGTAGTGCAGCCAAGTTCGATGATATCACTCCTTAGGACCAGCTCACCTAACGAGTGAAGTCTACTGAGCCAAGCCCTGTCAATCAGGAGGCCCTTGCCCATACGGGATCTAGCAGGGTAAATTTGTTATTATTTATTATTAATTCAATTATCACTCACTTTTCATCGGGGGCGGCTTTCGAAGGGGGGCTGCGGAGCTGCAGCACCCGCAGACATTTGTGGCTCTTGTCTCGTTTTATGTGTGAAATACATTTATTATACAGTCTGTATTTAGCGGCTCGAAATTTTTAAAAAATTTCGCTCTCATTGACATGCACGCAATCGTTAGTGAAGTCACTTCCTCCCCTGGTGCTGCCAGAGCGAATCGAGAGACAAGGACGGATGGTGAATCCCCTGGAGCTGCCAGTCTCGTCCGGGATGCTTTGTGCATTAGTTTTACCCCTCCCCCTGCTGCCCCTCGCCGTGAATCCAGAGTTTCCAGGCGCTGCAAAATTTGCAGCAGTTTGTCAGTAGGCCGCAGTTTTAAATTCAATTTCTTTAATGTTGTGAGTATAACAAGTGCGACAATGTTTAATTCTGTACAATATTTACAGTCTATTTAGTTCCGTACCTTAAAAATTCAGGAAAAATATGAAATTAAATGCCCATCAGTTGAATCTCATAATGGAAAGAACCGTTAAACAAAATAGCCTACAAAGCTCGCATATTTTTTGCTAATTTATCTAGTATCCCTGCTTTCTTCTCTCGATCTCCACACAGTCTGTATTAGATTAATGTTTTTCAAAGACAATTCCATCAGCTGGGGCAACAAGATGGAGTTTTAAAATAAGAACAGTAAATTTTGCTCATGAGAAGAAGGAGCCATTGCTAGAATGTTTTCAAACCATAATGGAATCTGAAACATCTAACAACATCACAATAAATGAGGCAAGCGCCCTGGTGCTTACTCTTGAAGATCCTGAATTCAATTTCTGTCTCAGTATTTTTCATTTATTGATGTATTATGTAGATATATTATACAACCAACTACAGCATCGCCATTTAGATATTTCTAAGGTTCAAATCTGCATATAAAAAATTAAATTATGGTTTATTTAACGACACTCGCAACTGCAGGGGTTATATCAGCGTCGCCGGTGTGCCGGAATTTTGTCCCGCAGGATTCTTTCAAATGCCAGTAAATCTACTGACATGAGCCTTTCTCATTTAAACACACTTAAATGACATCGACCTGGGCCGGGATCGAACCCGCAACCGACTATGCTACCGAGGTCGACTCTGCATATCAAGCTTTGTTAATGCCATATAGACAATATGGAACAGTGCACAGTTGAGCAGCGAGATCTGTGAAAATGAAAACCCTAAAAAGTGTCGTAAGGTCGAAGAGATTCAGACAAGGGTTGCGGCAGCCAAGGAAGTGTGTGACCTCAATATCACACAAGCTAACACCCGATTCCAGTTCATAGATAATCTGGTATTATCTTCTCTTCTGTGTCAAGAAAAATTTGAATGCTACAAAAGCTCATTTCCTGAAAATGACCTAAATATAATATATTATGTGTGAAGCTTTTCCCAATGCTCGATAAAGACAAACTAAAAACGGAACTCACTGTGTTGTATCAGAGACAAGAATTCAGAAATATCAGTGGCGCAGTCAAGCTCTTGCAGTTTCTTCTGTCTGAGAACTTGCAGGCCTCATTTTCAGAAGTTGTGAAACTACTACGCATAGCTATCACTATACCAATGACAACTTCCGAACCAGAACGTTGCTTTTCGTGTTTGAAGAGAGTAAAATCCTATCTTAGAAATACGATGAGAGAAGAGAGACTGACCGCATTAGCTATGTTTTCCATTGTAAAGATTATGTTAAACGACATATCGGATTTCAATAAGATGGTGATTCAAAAGTTTGCAACCTACAAGACAAGAGGCATGGAACTAATCTTTAAATAAGGTAAATTGCGTGGTTTATTTTTGTATGCAGCCCCCCTAAATTCAATACCCACGAGCCGCCACTACTTTTCATCATCGCTAGATGAACTAATTGTTGTTCAAATGTTCACCATCTACAGAGTACAAATTTTTGTATTACATAGTGACATGAAAACTGCGCACTCGCAACTGAAAACTGATCAGGATTTGATAAAAAAAATGTTATCAGAAAATGAACTATACCAAACAACTTTTTCAGGCAATCATAGACCACATTTAATAGAACGTAGAACTTCACACTTGCTTGGGTATAGGTAAATGACAGCTCTTACAACGTTGTAATAGTTATTAATGATACAAGTTCGGGCACGAGTGTAAAGCTTGTTAGACGGGTCTTCGCCTCGTCTCACAAACTTCACTTGTGCCAAAAAGATACATTTACGAATGTCTATCATACAGTGTTCTTTCTACAAAGGCACAGATTTGTATTAAATAAATATTTCAAGTTGGAGAGGTTATAAAATCACAATTTCACGGCCATTTAAATTCAGAACCATTAAGAAATAAGTATAAATGTAATTACAGACTGTTTTATTCTTGATTACGATTTCATGGACGTCTAAACCGGCCATATAATCAACAAAACGATTAGAATTGCATAAAAGTACCTTTTCCGAAGTCTCCTTAGTACTGTAGGCCTACCATGCTACAAATTATCTGTAGATATAGTAACTAATGTTTGTATCATTATGACAGTTATCTTTAAATAACTTGAAACCGATTAGAGATATCTTGAAACAGTTTGCACCATAGTTATATTTGTCAGAAAATTTCACATGATTTTGAGTACCTACGTGACACCCTTTCCATTTAAAAATTCAAAGTTGCATCCAAAATGGCGGCTTTTGAGATAGCTGAGGGCAAGATTCGAATGTGTCACTGGTAGAGCATTTGGTCTTACAAATACTGGTAACACCTATAGTAATCGAAAATCAAGCATATGGAAGATATTTATATGGTTCCAGACTTTTGATTCAGCCTGCTTTTTATTATATTATATTATATTATATTATATTATATTATATTACATTACATTACATTACATTACATTACATTACATTACATTACATTATATTATATTATATTATATTATATTATATTATATTATATTATATTATATTATATTATATTATATTATATTATATTATATTATATTATATTATATTATATTATATTATATAAGTATTTGGTCTCTAACTATAGTACTTTTCCAGGAATATCACTTTTGTTGACGTCGTACAAAATTTTGCCCAAAATATTTTGGGAAGATTAGCACCATATAGGCGAAATTATTGGTGATCAACAATGTGGTTTTGGCCATAATACAACGACTATTGATCAGATTTTTTCTATCCGACAGATATTGGAGAAAATATGGGATATAAGGGCACAGCACATTAGTTATTCCTAGATTTGAAAAACGAATATGACTCGGTTAAGAGAGAAATTTTATATAATATGATTATGGAATTTGGTATTCCCAAGAAACTAGTTAGATTAATTAAATTGTTTGAAATACAGCATAGTCCGTATAAGCCAGTTTCTGCCTTATGCTTTTCCAATTCACTGCGGGCTACAGCAAAGTGATGCACTATTACCTTTACTTTCTACTTTGCTTTAGAATATGCCATTAGGAAAGTTCAGGAAAACAAAGAGGGTTAGAAATTGAATGGATTACAACAGCTGCTGGGTTATTTGGATGAAGTGAATATGTTAGGAGAAAATCCACTAATTAGAGAAAACACGAGAATTTTACTTCAAGCAGGTAATGAGATAGGTTTGGAAGTAAATCCCGAAAATACAAAGAATATGATTATGTCTCGTGACCAGAATATTGTACGAAATGGAAATATTAAAATTGGAAATTTATTCTTTGAAGAGGTGGAAAAATTCAAATATCTTGGAGCCACAGTAACAAAAATATAAATTACACTCGGGAGGAAATTAAACGCAGAATAAATATGGAAAATACCTGTTATTATTCTGTTGAGAAGCTTTTATAATCCAGCTGAAAGAATTTATAAAATAGTTATATTACCGGTTGTTCTGTGTGGTTGTGGAACTTGGACTCTTACTTTGAGAGAGGAACAGACGCTAATGGTGTTTGAGAATAAGATTCTTAGGAAAATATTTGGAACTTAGAGGAATGAAGTTGCAGGAGAGTGGAGAAAGTTACACAACGCAGAACTGCATGCATTGTATTCTTCACCTGACATAATTAGGTACATTAAATTCAGAATTTTGAGATGGGCAGGGCATGTAGCACGTTTGGTCGAATCGAGAAATGCATATAGAGTGTTAATTGGGAGTCCGGAGGCAAAAGACCTTTAGGGAGGCCGAGACGTAGATGCGAGAATAATATTATAATGGATTTGAGGGAGGTGGGATATGATGGCAGAGACTGGATTGATCTTGCTCAGGATAAGGACCGATGGCGGATTTATGTGAGGGCGGCAATGAACCTTCGGGTTCTCTAATGACTACCATGCTGTTCGTGGAAGGGATGATCAATCATTAAGAAGTTAGCCAAAGAGATTGGATTTTCAGAGCGATAAAATTACAAATAATTGTTTTCTTTTAAAATGAAATAAAGTCGAATTTTTTTGTTAAAGGTACACTAAAACGAATGAAAAGGCCTCCATCCATAATTATCAATGACTATCACCCAACGTTTTTACAAGATACAAGATTTTTTATTGCAAGCAAAAATTACATACAATAACAAAGTTTTTACAATACTATTGTAATACTCGTATATGAATATTCTTGAAAATTCGAAATTGATTACTAATCTTATAGTCAAATAGTCTACATATTACAAATTATTGTATAAATACAAGGTAACTGGGTCACACCCGAAAAAGCAAGATGCTTAACGTCGGGTGTGACCAATAATGAAAACTGGATAGAAGAAAAAATAATAATAATAAAATAATAATAAATAAAATAATAGTAATAATAATAATAATAATAATAATAATAATAATAATAATCTGATTAAAACTGTTAAATGTAATTACACATAAAGTTAAAAAAAAACAAGAAAAAAAAAACAAAAACAAACAAAACGGTACCATAGCCTATACATAAACATACTAAGTTAAAAATACACCATTGTTAAAGTGACAGAAAAATAAATAAGGAATAAGAATTTACATGATTATAATTTTAGAAACAGTTCAAGCACTTGTTTTTTAATAATGTATTGTTTAATAACTTTAATTTAGGATTCCTCTTTATAAAATTATTATATAGTCTTGGTCCGTAATTAGAACTGTGCCTTAGACCTGCTTCAGTCTTACATTTTGGTTCAATGAGGGGGAGCGAAATATTGTATTTTCTTGTGCTGTGGCCATGATCGGATGATATAGATTTAGCTTGATATTTATGGTAGTGATTCAAAATAGTATACATATAAATTTGCTTGATATTTAAAACTTACTTTCGTCTCGTGAACAGATAACTGCTGTGCTGTATGATTGTATTAGAACCGTAGGGTGCTATTCATAGACATTTCGCAGCACGCGCTACGAGCGTACTAAGCTAGCCCCGGTTATTCACTGGTTACTAGTACAGAATTCAAATCATATCCTATCGCTAACACTGGTTTATGAACACGAAAAACGCTGATCATCCATCGGAAGCCCGCGCTAAAAATGTCTATGAATACGGCCCTAAATGTTTTACATTCGTAAAGTGATGCCTATTGTTCTCTTTGGTGTGGGCCCTGATTCATTTTGGTCTTATGCCATGTGGAAAATAATGATTTCGTTTAGTGTCAAGTCTGAAATAAATCAAAGTTATGAATATAGCGTAAGATTTATGAAAAGCGATATGGGCCATGGAACAGTAGACCAGTAATAGTTGACCTGTAGCCTGGATACCTGACTCCACCACCTCGGCTCTTAATGCAATTCCACTGACAGATCTCCACCGCTGGGCTCTTAAAATGCTGTAATGAAATTCCGAACCTCTCGCCTCCTCTCACCTTTAAAGCCGCAAAACTGATTACGAATTCTCTCAACGAATGCCATAAAATGTATATGGGATCATGAATGCTACCAGAAATGTTCAGAATATGAATTTAGTTTGTAATCAAGAACTGGTGCACTAAAATGTATTTTTATTACTTGGTTTCAGAACAGCTCATATTTCTAACGTGTCTCTCCATTTCATCTGACAAAACACCTCACACCCTTCAACACGTAGTGAACGGATTTATAAATATTGCCAGAAAATTTTATTTCGTGAAATAGATTTTTAACTTAATGTCCTGTTCTCAATTACAGATTCTGACGTGTGTATAGTACAGAACTTTCGAATACATGTTTCAGTGAATAACATGGAGTAGTATATAGGCCTAACTGGAAGCGAATGGGTCCCAGATTCTATATGAAAGGGCCGAGACGCCGTGTTGCAGCCACTAGCTCTATATGAGGGGCTCATAACCAGAGTGGTCCAAGTCCACCAGTGATCAGTTTTTGGATTAATACAATCTCGGATGAAGAAAACTTAGATTTATTCATTGCCATAACAAACAAAGTCCATAACTCATTTGTTACTCCACAGAGGGCAGCATTTCCTATGGAAAGTGAAGGTTGCTAAGCATGAGCCAGGAACTTTAAGACTCAATATCTCAGAACTATTCCAGATGGACTTGGTCCACTCTGGTTGTGAACCCCTCATATAAGAAGGGATGTAGACCTATCTTAATAAAAGTTGCTTAGTTTGTCTCATTGGGGCTGGAGAGTTGCTAACTATGTTCCGATAGGAATGATGAGAAGAAAAGTCGTCGTTCAACAGAACTGCATTTCATAGCTCCAAACAAATATGTATTTTTAACATTAAAGTCGCCTATTTTCTAGAATGTATCAAAAGTTTTCCTGACATTATATTTACCCAATTTCTCAAAACAGTTAATAGGACAATAACAATTTGATCCTACATCTTTCTTCTGCACCACATTGCCTGTACGAGAGATATATTCCTTAATCATTTTACGCTTCTTTTGCTTCGTTTTATTCTGAAGAACGTCTGAATCTTTTCCTAGAAGATCTTTTTGTCTTTTCTTCTGCCGCTTCATCACTGATATTATTTAAAGCGGCATGTTGTTCACTTCTCCCCTGTCGTCACTTACAGCCTATAGTAAGATTAAGTGTATAAATTAATGATATAAATAACAACCATCAATCTTATTACTGCTACTAATAGTAACAATATCAATTTAACTATTATTAATAGTAATTGTGATAGTAAGATAATTTAGTAAGATAATTTTGTCAATATGATATTTTGGCATCAAGCGAATCCAAAATCCAAAATATAGTAAAGATTATTATTTTTTGGTCCTACAGAATACATCTGATATGGTAAAAATTAATATTAAAGCAGAAAAATTCGCTCCGGTGCCGGGGATCGAAACCGGGTCCTTGGTTCTACGTACCAAGCGGTCTCACCATTGAGCTGCGCCGAAGTTCAATCCACACCACCGGATCGAACCCCTCTCCGCCCGTGTTTTTTTCCTTTTGTGGCCTGATTCCAAATTGGGCATGTATGTTGACATATATTAAGTCAACTGCCATTTTACAAGGAGCACACTCACTTGAGTCACTTGGTGGCTGGGATTCCACAGCAGTGGAAGCAACAGTGCATAGGCTGTTACTGTACAGATTACTGTGGAATCCCGGCCACCAAGTCACTCAACTGAGTGCGCTCCTTGTATAATGGCAGTTGCCTTAACATAAAATGTCAACATACATGCCCAACTTGGAGTCACGCCACAAAGGGAAAAAAACACTGGAGGAGAGGGGTTCGATCCGGTGCTGTGGATTGAACTTCGGCGTAGCTCAATGGTGAGACTACTTGGTACGTAGAACCAAGGGCCCGGGTTTGATCCCCGGCACCAGAGCGAAGTTTTCTCCTCTAATATTAATCGAAATCTAGTAGTTTTTCCTTAAATAATTCAGGATCTTTGTGTTCACTGGAAGGCTCTTGATTTAATCAAATCCTTATCGCTATTATTTATTATCATAACAATAGTAGGCTATTTACAATTGATAAATCCCGAAGCCTAAACCAGAAAAAAATACAGCAATAACATCCCAGTGTACGTATTTCAGAAACATAGCCTAATGGTAACTACATGCATTTATTATTCATTATGTTAGCGAAATGAAGAAAGTACAATGGAAGGATTGAGAACCATAGTGGGCCAAACGCCGTTTACTAAAACCGTAAAAAACGAAGTTATTACCATAATTCAATGGAAACATGTAGCAAGTAATGAAAAGTATACGCATTGAAACTAAATGATATATCAATCTTCATTAAACTATAGTATTAACTTAACTTTAACCCTTGCTTTCTCTGTTTTTAATAAATGGCGCTTGGACCACTATGGCTCTGAACCCTTCAATTATATGCAAATTTACGTACCTCTAAGTAGAGTGACCAGATTGACGTCGATAAAAAAAAAGAGGATACAAAGCTTAAAAAACGAGGGCATTGTTCGAAAAAAAGTACAGAAAATATGTACTTAGATATAAGCTTAGACCTATATATTATACTTTAAGTCACGTCAATATCTATTTTATTACAAATTATTTACAGTACAGATTTAGATTTATATCATACTTAAAAAATGTTAAGTTAATGTCTATTTTATTGCAAAATAATTGTGATGAAAATTAATAATAATAATAATAATAATAATAATAATAATAATAATAATAATAATAATAATAATTTTACAGTTAGTTAAAATATGAAAGTCAAGGGAACTATAATATTAAAGAGGACAGAAAATATCTAGTTAGATTTAGGCTTAGGCCTATATTATACTTAAAATGATGTCAATATATATTTTATTAAAGCATACTTATAATAAAACTTAATAATATTACATACGAAAGCAACGACCATAACAAGTAGGAGCAAGGGGAGTTATGATCGTTGGCAAAGAGTGTATTCCGTCGATGCTGCTGCCACCTACAGGCAAATAAGTTGAAAAAGGCGTCAATTCAGATAATTTCAAAATATCAGGCATACAAGTTACGAAAAGGAGGACATTTCTTGATTTTTTTTTTAAATCCGCCCGGACCTGGACAAAGGCCTAAAAAGGAGGACATGTCCGGACAAAAGAGGACGCCTGGTCACCGTACCTCATCAGAAATATGAGCAATATATTTGGGATTCTCATTGCTGTTGTGAAATTCAATCAAAGTAGCCATCTTCTTCAAAATCGTGTAATTTGGTTACAATCACAGGAGACACACAAATGTTCTTAGCAGCAGCCATTTTACTTGTCACTTACCATTGTGTTCCTGCTGCATGCGGCAACCGATGTTTACCATATCGCCTCCCTCTGCCATCTATTGAGTAGATTCGAAATTTCTACCCATAATAGGAACTGTCAAAAGCAGCAATAGTCGAAGATCCCAAAATACATGATGATGGCGCTTACCATTATGCTCGCCCGAGCAGCTCTGTTTTGTGTGAAGCAGAATGTATTTGCTTTACTGGTTGGCAATGTAACCACGGCTAATAGAGTACAAAGTCCTTTATGCGTTAAAATTAGAAACCCGATAATGAGAGAACCCAAATATTGTCTATAAATTTCGTTTGATAGCTGGAATCAGTATTATATTATCGTATCAAAGAGACCACAATCCTATTAAATCTCTGTGACACCTGGGCTGCAGATGTACGCAGTTGATACTGTTGTCTAATGTCCCTGCCGGCCCAAAGCACTGGCATTGGTAGCCCTGTATAGCCGCATTCCTACTAAATTGATCACACAATGAGGTTCTGTCAGTAGTGGTGGCTATCCTCTGAAAATCCCAACGCCATCAATATCGGTTTGTATTTGTGGCCTAAATTACTTTGATCTGCCATTACTTCCCCACAGGATAGTTTCGCTAGTGGCTATTGTCGCCTTTGTTTGCAAAATGTGGGTCAGTTATTGCATTACTGTGTATAGTTTTTTATTACATGCATACTGTTAGGTATACAGGCTGTGAGGGAAATAAGTGCAAATGTTTTGACAGGTGATATATAAAGTCAATAAGATTTAAAAATACCACCATAATTTATTTTTCTCTACACTACCGGTTTGTTCAGTATTTAGAAGTATACAGAAATAGCAGCCTTTTCCAAAGATTATAATCAAGCGTTTACAAAATTGGCTCGGCAAGAAAGGGTTAGTCCTCTTGTCTTGCGAAGGCCTTAAATTAGTCAGTTCTTTTGTTAACTGTATAAAAAAAAAGATTTCCTTTCTTTTTTCAGTCATTATTATTACACCAGCTTTTATTTTAACTAAAAAAAGTGTTATTAAATATCGTCCCGAGTGCCAAAAATTGTGCCTATTTATTGAGACGGTTTCACTCTGCAGAATTAAATAATGCCAAGTTCTCAAATCTCTCTCAAAATCAATTTCTTTGTGACATCGCTGTTGTGTGACTATTTTAATCGATGACGTAATTGATGGCTTTGTAGCGCATTTCATCATTCTTCCTGAATACTTTACGTACCTCCCCCCCTTTGTTGCCTCTGAATGGCTTCACAGTTTCACACTAGATCGCATGAACTGACAAGCAAACATTCTAATAGGGGTAGATAAAAATGTTATTTTTTTTCTTTCACTATGTTAATAATGTCAAAATAAGTGCTTATACAAATTTTGGCCACTCGACCGCAATTACGAGGGCAGTAAAAAATAAGTTCGTCAGGGGCCGTTAGCAGAAAGAAAACACAATTTCATTGATACAATTTATAGCAACAAACACAGCAATTGTTGAGCTATTTTTCAACATATTCCCCACCGGAAGTGAGATATTTGTCATGTCAAGGGATCGGCAGAGAGGTGCAAACGGCTGTCAAACGCTGGTTCCGATCCCAGGCGGCTGACTCCTACGACACAAGGATACAAAAATTGATCCCATGGTATGACAAATGTCTCAATTCCAGTAGAGAATATGTTGACAAATAGCGTAACAATTGCTGTATCTGTTTCAATAAATCTTTCCATGCGATTTTTCTTCTTTTTCTGTAAAGAGCGCCAGGGAAAATCATTTTCTGGACGGCCTCGTAATTTCGGTCGAGTAGCCAAAATTAATATAAACACTTTTGACATTATTAATATGGTGGAAGAAAAAAATTAACTTTTTTATCTGTCCCCATCAGAATGTTTGCTTTTCAGCAATAGCAGAGCAGCGATGGACGTAGAAAAGTTTATACATTAAAAATTTCCGCGCCTAGAAATATGGGAAATATCGTTTCACGTTACAATAATCGGACAAAAAGACAGATTTCTAGTTGGAAGTGTGTCGAATAACACTCCGGGCTTGATGAGCTCTATTCAGAAAGAGGAATTAGGTTAATAATTTTATTTTTACTTGTAATATTATTTATATATATATTTTTAGAATCCTTGTGACATTATTTACAGTAAAATTACACAAATATCAGCGTCGAGTGCAAGTAAACACGCCCCTTAGCAGATCATTTAAATATAATTGAAATTGTATAATAGTCGCTTATCTAGCAACAGGCAACTCTCATGATACTTAGGCTACTTGGTCAAAACATGTATAATACTCGTACAACCTTTAACGTTTATCGTTACTTCCGAGAACGCGACAACTTATTTGAATGCTTATTACAATAAGGGACGATATTTACATACTAATACGTGACACTGTATTGTTTAGCCGCGCGGTTTTCATTTCCCCGTCGCCCGCCGCTAGGAGCTTATCTGCGCCAAGCGGCCACTTGGTCTGCCGGCACTGAAACATTTAGCATAGAAATTTGTACTTAACCCAGCTCAGAGTAGGTGTTGAAAATGCCCTCCACCAACTGCTGCATACAGTTGACACCTTATGAAATTGTTAATTACTTGCTTCACTGATTAACGCAATTTCAGCTCTTACATAATCTTTAAGCTCATTTATTATATGCGGGTTTTTCGCATGAACCTTATTTTTGCTGGGTGTGCTCTAGTCTCTGTCCTATCTCATTAATTTTTCTTCTGTAAGAACATGTCTCCTCCTCTGTATTTTACGATCATTTACTGAACCTGTCTGTTTGAATTTTTTGGCTAACCTTCTTATTGTAGTGGCATTAGGCACGGTCTATTTGAAAATTTGTTACGGAAGTTCTGTCGTCTTCTCGGACAAGATTTTCTGTATTTTATGTACATAATAAGCATATACACACACGTTCACGTAATGAAAATCGCTTTGCAACAACGCCGAACACACACACACGCAATATAACACGACTAATTCAACTTTCACGCACGAGTGCAGATGATAAACTAACCCGCAACTGTCACTGTATGGCGCGGTAGGCGAGAAACACACTAGCTGCAGAGGCTACGCGGTAAATGAAAACCCCGCGGCGGAACAAAACAGTGTCACTGTACAATATCTATTACCCTTGCGGCCGCCCCAGTGTCATTGCTTTAGCACTAGTTTTACGAAATTTTCGCTATTCATCTCATTATAGAAGTCACCTGATTGAAACATCTCTTCCTACATTAAAACATCCTTGGAATAAATCCCATATTACGACAGTAGGGCCACCCATGAGGGGGAGAAACCTCTTGAATGGGGGCCCTGATGAAGATTTATAAATGTTTTTAAGAGAGAAGACAAAGTATTCACTAAACTTAATTGCATGAAAGATGAATTCTGTTAACTCACATATTATTGAAATCATAATTAGGCCCTATATTCGAGTAGAGTAACCTACTTTTCAAGAATTTTTATAACTGTGATAATCCAATTAGGATACCACTGTACAACAATTAATTAGGCTACGCTACACTGACTATCTCTGATTGAGGTTCTGGCTGATATGTACATCTATTATCAGGCAGTACGTCTCACTTGACGATATGTCTCAGAGGAAGAACAATTGTTTGTATGCATCCGAAGTCTGATTAGTGTAATTATGTAGCTAACCAGCGATGTATGCAATACTTTTCGATTCCTGGTAAAATGCATGTTCTGGGAATAATGAGTTAATTAAGTAGTAAAATATCGCTGCAATCGAAAAGTATTGGGAATAAATTTGAATAAGGAACAAAAAAAGTTTCCTTCTCAGGCAGGATTTGAACTACGAAAGTGTTAATTATCAGTCTATCGTGCTCTGGAGTGAACAAGGCTCTGAAATCAGCTACAAGGATCGGTCCGGTTTTTTTGCCGCTACTGAACACCACAGATTTTTATTTCTCTCAGTCATTCTTTCAAAAGAGTCGCAGATACATAAAGTGTTTACTAAAAGTTTCCTTGAGTATTACTAAGAAATGACGTTCATTTATACATTTTTTTTTTAAATCTGAATCATAGTAATATAAGAATATACCCAATGTTTTCCTGCAACTTTAATAGTAAAGTTCTTATTTATAACAAGTTTGAATTTTGCACAACGTTAGCATTTCCTTCCGGTGCAATGTAGCAGTTTTTCTCTGAATAATGTCCATGTCATCTAGCTCTAATTTGTTTGGAGGTATACTTCGAGAATTATTTGGAGCTGAAATTCCGTGCCTTTGTGTCTCACAAACCTTACCCACATTCTGAATTTTGTATACAGTGTCTTTGTTGTGCTACGTATATGAATAAGTACACCATCTGTCTACCGTGAGACAAAATGTAGCTTTTCTTTCAAAATAGACCTAAATACAGCATGCATGGCTTGGCCAAATAAAACAGTATACTTCAAAGCCATTATTCAAACTCAACAGGAGACTAAAGAAGTGATAACTCTGACATTACATGTTGTGATTCAGACTGTAACATACATACATACATACATACATACATACATACATACATACATACATACATACATACATACATACATACATACATACATACATACATACATACATAATACATGCATACATACACATACATACATACATACATACATTTTTTTCTCTCTCATACGGAGGAGGAACCTGAAGACTTGCACTATAGCCTGAGGATTTTTGTGCTTACTACCCCTATTATGTGAATGATTGGGTAGCCGAACGGGCCGCGCTCTTTTACAAGTACAAAACGCCGCAACGTGAACTTAACCCGTGCTATGGTATGGATGAAGATAGACGAATAATTAATGGTGGCGAAGTGAGTCCGAGGTCCAACGCTGAAAGTTACCCAGCAATTCTGCTTCAATTGGTTGAAGGGAAACTACAGAAAAAACTCCAACCAGGTAACATGTACCAACCAGGATTTTAACCCGGGCCCCTCGTTTCACATTCAGACGTGCTAACCTTTATTCCACAGCCGTAGACTTGCATATAAATACACATACATACATATGCTACAAACATACATACATACATACAAAATTTAATAGATAATAATTTATTACCAATATTAATCAGATAAAATTATTCATATGAATAATTTTCTATTCCACAAATAATACCTCTAAGATGATTAATACTATTTTCATTTTTCTCCATTATATTTATATTATTTAATTCCATAAATTACTTCTCATATATTCCAATTAAATCATTAACAGAAAAAAATAATTAGTATAAAAATACGCACATACTCTGTTATAAGTTCCAGTCAATTTTTTTAACGAAGTAAACGAGCCAAAAATGCATTACTTAGGCCTATAACCGCGGTTAGAATTTTTATGTGCTTTTTTCATATTAGAGTTATTTGAAAGAAATGAGTGGGGGGAATGGTGTCTCCAAATAAGAATGGAAGTAATTTTCCAGTCCTTATTACTCCTTTTTTTTTGGACCTCCAGCCCGTTTTCAACTATTTGGGACCTTTATCCCTTCTTAGCATTACTCTGCCCACAAACCGATTTCTGGACCTTTACTGCTACTTTTAATATTTTCCACATCACATTTTATCATTTAATTTAATTTTTAATTTCACTATATTGCAAATTATAATACGTATGCTAGTGAAGGGACTGAAGGAAAAACACACCTGCTACAATGGAAAATTCCACCAGCTGACTGTTAAGTAAGTTGGCCCTTTTAACTATCTGTTAATCTGTGAAGCAACAATGTGTTTATAAACGAACTTTCTTTTTAATTTCACTGGGATCAGTAGTCTCCTGAGTTAAATGATTGTAAATTTGTTGCGTAAAGAGTTTAATACGAAATTTCGTCATGTCGAAGGTGTCCAAATCACGATTATATACCCTGACTCAGGAATTCAAGCTGGATTTCATCAAAACTTACGAAACTTCTATACGATGCACTGTTTCCTCGGGTGAATGATACTGGTATGTAACCTACTAAATGCTAAATATAGCCTCTATTATAGAGATGTAGTTTAAAATGAGTTCTTTTCAGTTAGTTAATATTATATACTGAAATAATTGAGCGAAACAGCGCTTATCTGTTCCCCACTTTTACCTTATATTACCATCTTTTCCCTCTTATATTCCTATGAAAATTACCCCAAAAAAACTAACCCTGCTAATGAAAATTTATTGTTCGAAAATCTGGACAGAAGTTTACTGTCTTCGAGTCCAGTTGTTCTGTTTCATTCTAGTTTCATAGTTTTTGCATTAACATCATAGCAGCACAGTCTAGCATATACAGTCACGAAGCTTGAGTTGTTAAGATGCTAGGAACAATAGACTGTGGCGGTACTATTTTGCATTGTCTGTAATTAGGCGATATTAGCGATCCTAGTGGTTAGCAACTATCTATGGATGCATATTTACTACGTACTGAGTTTCGTGACTGTATATGCTAGACTGTGATAGCAGTGTCTCCTCAGCTGTAACTTGCACCTGTAGTTTAAAGGTGACGACAGAAGAGGAATCGTCAGGTGTTCACACGCAAGGTTATCGTGGAATTTAGTTGCATCATTAACCTCAGAACTGCCATCTATCGATCGCACTGCGAAGCAGCATCTCGTGTATTTGCATAACAAGTTCCTTCTCTAAGACACTTGACGAAGCACTCGTGACGTCTCTTCCTGTTTATTCATGACAACAGACTGAATGCGCGGAATTGTTCAAACTTATACGGGACAACATTCCGACAGCATTGAAAGTGAAAGCACATTGCAGAGTTGGAACGCACAACAGTTTCCCTTGAATTGAACCCCATATTTTGGTAATGTATGCAGAGATAAAACTATGTTCTTCTTCATTACCATCACCACCATCCAAAGAAACGAATTAGCACTATTTAAGGAAATATTATCTAAACAAATATCCCGAATGAAAATTATTGCATTTGTTCTATAGTTAACCGACTTGTGTTTCCTTCAGTGTATCAAATTTTCAGACGAAAAACAATAAAAGTTTTATTTTCATCTGCCACCAATATTACATTTTTATCTCTATTTAGGGTGACCGGATTCATATCGATAAGAAAGAGGCTACAAAGCTTAAAAAAGTGGACATTGTTGGAAAAAAGAGGACAGAAAATATTATGTAAGTTACTTAGATTTAGGCGTGGGTCTATATTATACTTTATGCTCGACCATGCCGAAATGTAGTAATTATACACCTGGTAGCAGTCCTTTAGGCCTAATGCATGTCATTAAAGTACACCTACTCATTAAAGTACAGGTGTTTTCAGCCAATGACAACTCAGCTTACAGGTGTTCAGCCAATAACAAGTCAGCTTTGTACCGTTATAAAACCGCAAGTATCGACTATTCTCGTTATATGCAATCGAAAGAGAATTAGCGAAAAGTCACGGAGGCTGGAAATCCAATACTGTCGCAGAAGGTTATGTTCTGTTACTATAATAATTAACGTTAATTGTGAATAATATTCAAATGAATTCAATTTGTCATCTCGTTTTTCAATGTCGAATTCAATAATCAAAGTTATACCAAGTTTAACGGGATTACACAAGGTCAATGACATTATTGTTCCTCGGAAAAAATCAATACTTTCGCGTCTGCGCACATCTCACAATTCACGACCTAGAACAAGGTCACTTCTGATCTTGTCAGATACAAATAATCTGTATAAAGTACATCTGAATAATTTCAAGTTAGAAATATGGTCGAGCATAAAAAGTCGTATGAAGCTCGCCTATAATGGTAATTAAGAAGCTCGTATGAAAATTATGAAACTCGCTTGCGCTCGTTTCATAAACATCCATACTCGCTTCTTAATTACTATCATTATAGGCTCGTTGCATAATGTACTATTAAAGTACGTCAATATCTATTTTATTAAACAATATTTACAGTACAGATTTAGGCTTATATCATGCTTAAAAGTATGTTAATATCTATTTTCTTACAAAATAAGTACGAAAAAAATAATAATAATGATTTTACAGTTAGCTACACACAAAAGTCAAGGAAACTGCAATTATTAAAGAGAACAGAAAATATCTATTTAGATTTTGTATATTCGCACCTCGTTCTCTCGATTTACTAGCTACCTGTGAGCAACGACCGTAACAAGGAAGAGCAAAGAGAGTTATGATCGTTGGCAAACACTATATTCCGTCGATGCTGCAGCCTCCTAGAGGCAAATTACTTGAAAAAGGCTTCAAATCAGATAATTTAAATAATGTCAGGCATACAAGGGGGACATTTCTTTATTTTTAAAAAATCCTCCCGGACCCCGACAAAGGCCTAAAAAGGAGAACATGTCTGTACAAAAGAGGACGTCTGGTCACCCTATCTCTATTCATTCGAAATATATAATCCTCTGAAACCCCTCCACGAAATTTGGGACACAGTGTAATTTCAGGTGTTCGGTGCGCTTTAATTTTGTCTCCATGTACAACATATTTACATATCTTCTGTGGAATATTTTTCATTTGGGGACATGTTTAAAAAAACTGTTTTATGCTCAACCATGCCGAAATGTAGTAATTATACACCTGGTATCAGTCCTTTAATGCATGTCATTAAAGTACACCTATCCATTAAAGTTCTGGTTTTCGATTATTCTCGGATATGCAATCGAAAGATAACGAGGGAAACGTCACGGAGGCTGGAAATCCAATACTGTCGCAGAAGGTTATGTTCTGTTACTATAATAATTAGCGTTAATTGTAAATAATATTCAAATAAATGGTCCACACCTGTGGAGTAACGGTCAGCGCGTCTGGCCGCGAAACCAGGTGGCCCGGGTTCGAATCCCGGTCGGGGCAAGTTACCTGGTTGAGGTTTTTCCGGGGTTTTCCCTCAACCCAATACGAGCAAATGCTGGGTAACTTTCGGTGCTGGACCCCGGACTCATTTCACCGGCGTTATCACCTTCATATCATTCAGACGCTAAATAACCTAGATGTTGATACAGCGTCGTAAAATAACCCAATAAAATAAATTCAAATAAATTCAATTTGTCATCTCGTTTTTAAATTCTAAATCAATTTCCAGGTTATATCAAAATTAGTTCATGTTATTCTCTAGGGTACATCAAGGTCAATGACATTATTTTTCCTCGGAAAAAATCAATACTTTCGCGTCTGCGCACATCTCACAATTTACGAGCTATGCACAAGGTCACTTCCGATCCTCAGTCAGATACAAATAAAATGAATACTTCTGAATAATTTCAAGTTAGAAATATGGTCGAGCATAGAAAGTCGTATGAACTTGCCTATAATGGTAATTAAGACGCTTGCGCTCGTTTCATAAACAAACATACTCGCGTCTTAATTACTATCATTATAGGCTCGTTGCATAATGTACTATTATACTCTTGCACATCGTTTATTATACAATTTTTGTCTCTTCAATGTACTTTTGTTAATTTTTGCTTAGAATCCATGTTTCTCAGCAGTATGTTAATACATGTATGGCCATGACTTTATAACAAATAACTTCTTTACTATTTTACTAAAATTTTTCCATCAGTATTAATATTATTACAACAATTGAGGGGTCTAGAATTAAAATGCATTGTGGCTTGGAGGAAATAACTGTTATCAATTTTGTCTCTCTTTTGAATTCTCTTGAACACCACTTCTCTAGGGGACTAAATCTCTTGCTCCTATTCTTCTTTCCAGACACGTTTCTCGTTTCATTTGGCATAATTAGGGGTGGACTCGAAGCGATGAGTGATTTCAGAAGTTTATTTACTAGTAATGCATTCTGAATTAATTATTTAAATTGAAATGTTGACTCAAAAAATCCGTGCAATTAAGTTCACTTAATTAAATGGAAATTCACAGTAATGGCAGCTTTCAGTGTACTCACATTCAAAACAGTTTCGAACTTTTGTTGAAACTGCACTCACGAGACAATTGACGTGTTCGAAGTTGGATCATTATTCAGTGTTCGGTATTTTTATTGGACAATTTTTATTTCTAACATTTTAATCAAATTAAAATACTTAGTAAAACATTATTATTTATACTTCCTTCAATGAATTTATTGTCTTCAATGAATTTATTATAGCTCCAAGCATTCCAATTATTTATTGTCACAAAAAATGCTGTGGTAGAGAATGCTGCTTGCTTTATAATTAAAGCTGGACTACAGACGGAAAAGTTTAGGGAACGCTGTGCGTATTTGTTCTCTCCGCAAAAGATAGCCTTTATCTTAGATGAATTTGTACATTAGCTAGAGTTAAGTAATTTGGTGGTGTTTCACGGAACACGGAGTGTAATTAAACCTAATTAAGATCTGATATATCTTTATTTCTCTCTAACTCCACTGAAGAGTTTTCTCAGGGTTTATTTCCACCTACAGTCTCCAGCATCCCTCTACAGTATCATCTTCGGTGTGAACATACGATATTTTCTTGTGTATTGCCTGGTTGGCTGGTAGATGGCAAAGGTGACGGTTTTAGGCGACTCCAGTATCTTTTGGAAACGGAAAACTATTTTCTGATGTCTGGACGATCAAGGGATTAAGATATTGGAATGGTATTTATAATTGTTTATTTAACAACGCTTTATCAGCTGCTAAATTTATCTGACGTCTGAATGAGATAAAGGTGGTAATGCGAGCGAAATGAGTACAAGGTCCAGCGCTGAAAGTTACCCATAATTTGCTCTTATTGAGTTGAGGGAAAATCTCGGAAAACTTGAACCAGGTGACTTGTCCCAATCAAGATTTGAACCCGGGCCCGCTCGTTTCACGGTCAGGCATGCTGTTATCCCATAGCGGTGGACGGTGGACGCGAAATGTATTGCATGTATAGAAGGCTTTAGACATGCAAAGCCATTCCATAGGAATGTACAATAAGCCTACTTGAAATATACTACGCAAGGAATGGCCCAGCCCCGCTCTATAATATCATGACTGTCATGAATAACTTGAAGATTGTTGAAGTTAAAGGTGCTATTTCTTGTTTTTTATTTAAATCAATATTTGGACAATTTAAGAAATCATAAAAAATTGTAGTGCTTACATATTGAAATAAAACTACATTTTATTGTTATTTTGAGCGTAGTATTACATGAATTTGTCCCGCGTCGTGGCGTCGTGGTCTAAGGCATCCTGCCTAGGACTCGCATTATGGAATGCGCTCTGGTTCGAGTCCTCGTGGAGAAAGAAATTTTCTCATGAAATTTCGGCCAGTGTATGGGAACGGTGCCCACCCAGCATCGTGATGCACTTGGGGAGCTACAATAGGTAGCGAAATCCGGTTACGCGAACCAGCTATAACGGTTGGGGGCTCATCGTGCTAACCACACGATACCTCCATTCTGGTTGGATGATCGTCCACCTCTGCTTCGGCATGTGGCCGTGAGGTCAGCAGCCGGCTGGTAGGTCTTGGCTCTTCATGGGCTGTAGCGCCACGGATTATTATTATTATTATTATTATTATTATTATTATTATTATTATTATTATTATTATTACATGCATTTACATTGTTAATATTGTATTAATTTAATTTTCGGCTGCTAAAGTTCAGCTATTACCATTAAATGTTGTCTAGGTGTAATAACTTGATTTGGGAAGGAATTGAAGTTCCCTCTTCAAGACGCAGTGATCCTAAAGTATATGCGAATTCAGTCATAGAGTGAAATTATATTACTGAAAACAATTTTGATAGAAAATATAACGAAATCAGGGGTGAACAAACGAGAGCGTCACGTGAAAGAAAACATGTAAGTCAACCGCCGGAAGCTGACATAAAGTAAATGATTCATTTCTTAATTCTGGAGAGTATTGAATATAACAGTATTAAACGTTACCCTGAGTTATTGCCTCTCACTGCACCAATATTTAAGAAGATTACTACACATATACAGCTTAAGAATTTCATTTTTCCGCGTGTAGATGCTACACATATATAACTTAATTTTTCTGTTGATATCAGGGAGTCAGGCACATTTAGTTTTGACAAGTCTAATTATGTTATTCATTGGCTTGAGAACTTAGTGTGTAAAAGATGTTCTAACAATTTTGACTGTTACAAAATTAAAGGTCTTCCTATCTCTAGTGAGCAAATTTTTTTGTCAACGAAGACAGTAATATTATTTCAACAATTTTGTCATAATATTCAATATAGCATAGCACAAATAACATTCATAAAATGACTCCCCAATAAATTACTTATGTGTATAAGTATAAGAACAAACTTTTGTTTACATGTAATATAGCTGTATCAAGAACACTTCGACTTTCCTACAGTCGGTGTCCATTGAACTTAACGGTCTGCAAACTGAATTTCCTCTCGCTACTAAATGAATTACAAATTAAAGATGTCAAATGTGCACAAAAATCACCAATTGAAGATAGAAGACTCTAGCCACGAAAATTATCTGTGTCTTTAGGAGTGTCAGGAGAATATGCTCATCATGGCTTAGGCTAGGCCAACACTGTTGCAAATAAGGTGTTTTCGGCTGCTCGAAACAAAATGTCTTTTGCTCTTCAAACATCTTCAATACATACTGCAGCAAGCAAGTCAATACTAAACATGGTTCCTTTGATCCTTCAAGTTAAAATTGTAAGTATTTATTAAATTTGTTATTTAAACAACTTATTACTAACACAACGGTTAGCATGTCTGACCTTGAAAGGAGCGGCTGAGGTTCAAATCCTGGTTGGGACAAGTTACCTGATTGAAGTTTTCCCTCAATGCAATAAAAGAAACTGCTGGATAACTTTCGGCACTGGATTCAGGATTCATTTCACTTGTATTGTCACTAGAGCCCAGAATTTCAGGCGCTAAATGTTAATATTATTCCTCGCTATAGTTTATAAATATAGAAGCCATGCCTTCACTTCTTTGAGATTTAATTCTTGTGATTCATTATTTTTCCTTGGTACTCTTAAAGGTCTTTATGCTCGACCATGCCGAAATGTAGTAATTATACACCTGGTAGCAGTCCTTTAATGCATGTCATTAAAGTACACCTATTCATTAAAGTTCAGGTTTTAGATTATTCTCGGATATGCAATCGAAAGACAACGAGGGAAACGTCACGGAGGCTGGAAATCAAATACTGTCGCAGAAGGTTATGTTCTGTTACTATTACAATTAGCGTTAATTGTAAATAATATTCAAATAAATTCAATTTGTCATCTCGTTTTTCAATTCTAAATCAATTTCCAGGTTATATCAAAATTAGTTCATGTTATTCTCTAGGGTACATCAAGGTCAATGACATTATTGTTCCTCGGAAAAAATCAATACTTTCGCGTCTGCGCACATCTCACAATTCACGAGCTATGCACAAGGTCACTTCCGATCTTCAGTCAGATGCGAATAAAATGAATACTTCTGAATAATTTCAAGTTAGAAATATGGTCGAGCATAAAAAGTCGCATGAAACTTGCCTATAATGGTAATTAAGACTATCATTATAGGCTCGTTGCATAATGTACTGTTAATCCTCTTAACCACCATTTATAAACTAGAGCACCATTTACAACTCCATTGCCCGACTCTTTTGTAAAGGATGTGCTGTTGATGCTGCTATTGTACAAACTAAAGGCGAAGAATTTGTTACTGACATAAGTCATTTCATTAATGAACACAATTTTACTTCATAATTTTACTAAATGTGGATCAATCTAGAGTCGATAAAGAGTTACATTCTGGAAGAAACTCTTGCCAGTAGAGGAAGCAAAACTGTCTTTGGTGCCCCAACGCATTCACACATGATAATGCCAGTTCTTGTAATGGATGGTATGCTATTTCCACACATGTATGTTCTTGTCTCGGAGCCCAATAGACAGCTTCCAGATAGCATGATAATTGATTTACCTAACGTGAAAGCATATGCAAGCAAATCGGCAAACATAACAAAACGTGATTTGAAAGTGTTCCTTGAGGAGGTATTATGTCCAGGTTTACAGGATAGAGATCGAATTCTTCTTTTAATTGACTCTTGAGCATCAGACAAGGATTATAATCTTTACAGCGAGACAGCTGTGGTGTAAAATTCCTTAAGGGGAGAGGATGATAAAATTTGGCAAAAAAAAAAATGAATCAAAAAGAAGCAGAAGCCTAAAACTGTCCTTTGATATGTGCAAACACAACCTATATTATTTTATTGGCTATCTTGCACGATTGGAGGTCATTATTAGCCATTTTTAAAAGGCCTGCGAGCTGCGATTTTAAATGGCACGCTGTTTGTTGATTTCCCGCAAATTTTATTTTCCGACACAATACTTACAAAAATGCATATAATGAAGGAACCACTAAAGGAAACTTGATGAAAATTTGAACACATATTTCGCAGACTATAAGTCAGCTATTGTCTAGATTAGAATTTTGATATTTTAAGTGGGCCTATATGTGAAAATAATTTCCAATATGCAAATCACTGACCATATAATTAATCATGTTCATAAGCTTGTATTATTGTACCCAGATGAAATATTAAAAATTCAATCTATATAATTCGTACATTGTTTTTTGTGAGTGAAATGGTGAAAGAATTTTGTGAATATCTTGAAAAGTGACTTAGTTATATCAATTTTATTAAATACCTATGCGAGAGTTTTCTTTCCTTAAAAATGTGCCCCCCCTTAATTTTAAAACACTTTCGGTAGTGAATTTAATGTTCCACTTACTTAACTATGTCGTACCAAAAAAAAAATTAAAGTATTAAACAAATAACTAAGAACTTTCACCATCCTCTCTCCTTAAGAAGATTATTCCTGCAACATGTACAGCAATGATGCAACCATCTGACCTTTATTTCTTTCGTCCTTTTAAGAACATGGT
Source organism: Periplaneta americana (assembly GCF_040183065.1). NCBI lineage: Eukaryota > Metazoa > Arthropoda > Insecta > Blattodea > Blattidae > Periplaneta > Periplaneta americana. The sequence continues at coordinate 90,662,767 of NC_091125.1, read as the reverse complement.
AAATTGCACAAGCGATACACTGATATTGTCCTCCAACCTTGTGTGTAGCATAGCGATAATTTTCTTCTCCTTCAGTCATTTGTACATTTCCAGTTTTCAGCAAATAGTAGTTTTCACAATTTATCGTGTCTGTATGTAAGTTTAATTATTGATAGTAGTAACCATGGCAACCGCACGACCATGAATATGACACGTAAATTACATTAGTAGGTTTATTTTCTTTTTTTATGCTTTTATGAAAGCAATAATAAAAATATTTTCCTGCTGTCAGTTACAATATGGAATATATAATCTAGTTACACAGTTAATAATAAATCACATTGAAACCTTGATGCTATTTCGTGGACACATATAATCTAATAACTCTATTAATTTGACTGTCAAAACTGGGGGATAGAAACGCATAACGTATGCTATATACAGGATGATGTCTGTGGAACACAGTACGTATATTTCCAAATACCGTAAATCGTTGACACTAGCACAGACTCCTAATGCATATAGAGTCACACGATATTAGAATCATTATTTCTCTGCACATCTATACTCCGTTCCATAATGTCTGACAGGCAAGGTAGGCCTAAACTTTGCCGCCGGAGGAAGGGAGATAGATAATTCCTACTTACCAATGACAGAGGTCACATCGCACGTTTGTTTTCAAATTTATCGTTCTGAAGCGTTCTACCTCTGCCCAACATCAGGATGAAACTGGAATGTGATCTCTGCCATTGGTTGAGTAGAAATTATCTTTCTTCCTTCCTCTGTCGGCAATGTTTACTTTGGCTGTCAGACATTATGGAACGCAATATGTGTGTGTGTGTGTCTAATGCCTACCCATTTCACTTTGCGTGATTCGGATTCCGCATACTGCGGATAGATGACAGGACTGTGACCCATTTTCAAATTTCACACCACTTCGGCGAGCCACGTTATGCATGATGTGTATCTGTGAAGAGTTATGTCATGTACTAGGATGAGTGTATGTTAAGTGTTCGTGTAAGTGTAGTGGAGGGAATGGGTGAGGATGATGATGAAAGTGAGGAAGGGAAAAGGGAAAACCCGGTGGCAGCACATAGCTTATTCCTGTCGAATAGCATCAAGGAGGCCCCTATTATCTGCTTCCATTTGACAAATATCCATATTCAGACTTTTTATGCATGTGGCTTAGATTTGGTATTCCATTATGCCTTAATTTTCTTTCTTCAGAATTATCGGTCACGACAGAGCGTTCGACTTGGCTCCCGGCCTGGCACACGCGCATCAAGACATTTTTGCATGTTTAGCATAAAATCGTCATTCCGATCAGTAATCACCAGCGAATTTTCACTCGTACACCTTGCTTAATAGTTGCATGCACACAATTATAATTATTTTTATTTAATGTGTTATAGGAGTTCAAGATAATGTCCGTATGCATTCACACATTCCCGTTATGTTTTTTTTATGAAATTGCTGTTAACATTCTAAAAGAACAAAAGAAGTAATAAAGTGTACAGTAACAGCACCCACATGCCCCCGTATTATAGCATATTATAGATGAACTTAAGAGATTTATAAGGCGAGAAATTACAAGCATTATAGAAATATTATAGTATAATCTCACGAATTTGGATTAATTGGGAAGAACTGCAGTCTGAATAAGTGGAAGTCCGAAGTAAAGAGAATTTACTGGAACAGAATTATTTCAGCAGTTGTAGAAAATAATGATATTGTAGTCTATAATTGTTTAATTAATAACTTGTATTACATACATTCTTTTATTGTTTCTTCCCAAAGTCCATTATTCTCCAATCGTCCCTCTTTTCTGCATTTCTCTTAACCTTCGTATAGCATACTTGTATCTTAATGATGTTTATCATCTGATATCTATCTGCTCAGAACTTTTCTCCCGGTCACCATTCCTTCCAGTGAACTCTTCATTAGAAAATTTCTTCTTAGCAATGACCCAGCCAATTTCCTCTCCTCTTCCTGATCAGTTTCAGCATTATTCTTTCTTCGCCCACTCTTTCTAGTACAGCTTCATTTCTTATTTGTCTTCATTTTCATACTTACATTCTTCTCCATGTCCACATTTCAAATGCCTCGAGTCCTTTCTCTTCACTTCGTCCTAATGGTCATGTTTCTGTTCCATACAATGGCACACTCCCACACAAAGTATTTCACTAGTCTCTTCTTTACTTCTTTTTCCAAAGATCCTCAAAAAATATTTATTTTTTGTGTTATGGAACACAAAACATTAATTAATAAATGAGTTTCAAATTCTTTAGTCCAAGTCAATTATTGCACAAGAAGTATCTACTGAAGAAGTAAGTGTTTGTACTGATGTCTGTTTGTATTGCTGATACATCCTTTCACAGAAACTAGATGTGTGAATATTGTCTTCTATGACGTAGAACTGCCTTAAGCGATGGCTTTGTGCTATGTTCACCACATAACTACTTTTCCTCTGTTTCTGTTTTCCTTGGGTACATAGACCTTTGTTTAGCAACTGAGTACTAGGTCAAGTGGCCCATACTACGTTGTATTTGTTGTTGATAGTGATCATAATGATGATGGTAGCGAGTATGATGTGTTTATAACTTACTGCATTATTTATGTACATTTTAATACAGTAATACGACTTGTTTTATTATTAAAAGCACCTTTTAAAATATCTGTACCTAAATCCATAAAACTCAGGAGAGTTTGCATAAACTGTAGAATAAACAATCTTGAATTACATCTTGTATAAATTTTCATGTAACGTTGTTCGAGGCGTGGAGTGATGAAGGGTCTTACATCAGAAGGAATCTCACTTTGAGCTTGAATTAGGAGTTAATGAAGCTTCCGCAATGCAAATTTGCCCTCTTCTCTCTTTTGAGCGCTCCGATCCGGAATACTAGAATTTCAGCTCTCGAAGCGTGAGGTCAGGTCTGCCTCGACGACTTTGAGAAGAAATCGAATATAAAGGAACGCGTACAGATGCGAAACACTGCAGGCGTCACTTTTCCTCTCAATTTTCATGAGCACTCATGCATAAGCCAACTCCATATCTGCTGTAAGTTTGTTTACCTTTGAACCCATAATTTCACAGAATGGCGAATCGTACGATACACAAGTATTTCGAAAGTGACAAAAGAGACTTTTATTGTGCTTATGCGTTGGATGTAATTTTATGCATGAGATAAGATGAAATATAAAAGGGAACAGAAAATGTAATGTTAAAAATAGTAGTCTATAATGTACTGGGTACATAATAGCAGTAATAATAGGAGCCATCGGAGTAGTACCATTAGCAGGACTAGGAGTGCGAGGAAGAGGTATAATAAGAAGAGTAAGAGGAAAAAGAGTATAATAGGAAGGAATAAGACGGGTATGAATAACAGGAGTGGGAATATTATGAGAAGGCGCAAGAGTAACAGGAATACGAGTAGTAGTAGTAGTAGTAGTAGTAGGAGTAGGAGTAGGAGTAGGAGTAGGAGTAGGAGTAGGAGTAGGAGTAGAAGTAGGAGTAGTAGTAACAGGAATAGGAACAGAAGTAACGAGTAGAAAGTACTATAAGTAAGAGTTTGAGTAGTAGAAGGAATAATAGCATTATGAGTAGTACGAAGAATGAAGTAGTAGGAATAGAAATAATAGGAATAGTAGGAATAATAGGAGTATAAGAGGAGGAGTAGAAGAATTAAGAGTAGTAAATGGAATAATGGTAGTCGGAGTAGCAGGAAGAATAACAGGAGAAGTAGGAATAGTAGGTGCAAAAGGTGTAGCAGGAGGAGAACGAGTAGCAGAAGTAGGACGAATATGAGTAAAAGGAATAGGAGTAGTAGTAGTAGTAGTATCAGGAGGAGTAGGATTAGCAACAGGAGTAGGAGTGGTAGGAGTAAGAGAAATAGCTTTAAGAATAGCAGTAGGAATTGAAGTAGTAGTATATGAAGTAGGATGAGTAGGAAGAGTGGTAGGAGGAATAGGGGAAACAGAAGTTAGAGTACTAGGCGAAGTAGTAGTAGTAGTAGTTTGAGTAATAGGAGTAGGAGAATGTGTAGTAGAGTGAGTAGTAGGAGTAGAACAAATAGCAGTAGAGGAGTAATATAGTTAGGATAAGTAGAAGGAGTGGTAGGAGTAGGAGTAATAGTGTGATTAGGATGAGTAGGACGAGTGTAAAGAATAGTAGGAGGCATCGGAGTTGGATTAACAGTAGGGGGATGATCAGGGTAGGAATAGAAGTAGTATGAAAAGTAAGAGTAATTGGGATAGAATGAGTAGGAGTAGTAGTATTAGAAAGAGTAGGAATGGTAGTAGAAGTAGAATGAGTAGGAATTGTAGGTAGGATAAGTAGGAGTAGGATGCGTAGGAATTATTGTAAGAAGGGTAGGTACGGGTAAAATGAGTAGGAAGAGTAGTAGTGATAGGATGAGAGGAGTAGGATTGTCCTTGGGTAGGATGACGAGTAGGAGTAGACGTTTCCTGGTTATTGAGAGCCGAAATTCAACATAGGCAGGAAATAATGGTAATCATCAAATTTTGACTGGATTTCTCTGTCGGTTCTTTCTTTGTACAAAATCCAAAAGACAGACTTCCTAGCTTTACTTCTGTCCCGGAGCAAGGATTTCATCACCTTTTCAAATCCACCCCGTTTAAAATAAATACATAAAAATAATGAGCTCTATTGTGTGGAGTTCTTCAAAATCAGGATATTTGAAATAGCTGAAAATCTGTTGAAATAATTTCACGAAATATGTATATATAATATATAACAATTTCCCATATATGAACATTTCGGTCCACACCTATGGAGTAGCGGTTAGCGCGTCTGGCCACAAAACCAGGTGACCCGGGTTCGATTCCCCGTTGGGGCAAATTACCTGATTGAGATTTTTTCCGCGATTTCCCCTCAATCCAATATGAGCAAATGCCGAGTAACTTTCGGTGCTGGACCCAGGACTCATTTCACCGGCATTATCACCTTCATCACAGCCAGACACTAAATAACCTAAGATGTTGATACAGCGTCGCAAAATAACCTGCTAAAATAAAAAGAAATATATGAACATTTCGATCGTCTGGTATAATGTTGGGTATAATTTGATTATTTGTAATAAGTAAGTAATCCACCGGAGTAGCTCAGTCGTCTAAGACGCTTACTTGTCGATCCGGAGTTGCGCTCGGGCGCGTGTTCGATTCCCGCTTGTGCTGATTACCTGGTTGGGGTTTTCCGAGATTATCCCCAACCATAAGACAAATGTCAGGTGATCTGTGGAGAATCCTCTACCTCATCTCGCGAAATATTAACGCTCTATCACCAATTCCATCGATGCTAAATAACCTCGTAGTTGATACAGCATCGTTAAATAACCAAGTAAAAAATAAATAAGTAAAGTAATTAGAAATGTCAATAAAATAAATTATTAAAACAAACTAACATCCTCTTGATCTCTACCTCTTTTGATCTCATTATGTACCTAAATTGTATCAGTATGTAATTACTTAATTCTGATTTATGTTCAACTATGTAGTGACCTGGTTGGCGAGTTGGTATAGCACTGGCCTTCTATTCCCAAGGTTGTGGGTTCGATCCCGGGCCAGGTCGATGGCATTTAAGTGTGCTTAAATGCGACAGGCTCATGTCAGTAGATTTACTAGCATGTAAAAGAAATCCTGCGGGACAAAATTCCGGCACATCCGGCGACGTTGATATAACCTCTGCAGTTGCGAGTGTCGTTAAATAAAACATAACATCAATTATGTAAGCAAGTTTTAATCCTGGTTGAGTGTAAGGGAAGGCCTTACGGCCTTAACTCTGCCAGGTTAAATAAAGCCATTATTATTATTATTATTATTATTATTATTATTATTATTATTATTATTAACATCCGAGTGATGTAGTACTGCAAAATATTGTCAAGTCAACGTGACTAGAGGACATTATTTAGATTGATATTAATTCTCATCTTTTAGATTATGATTCCCTTGTTACATATTGTACGTATATCTACTCATAATAAAACATCCTCGCGATATGACCAAAGATGTTAAAGCGAGTATAAATAACAGCGAGGAAAAAAATATATAAAAAAAACATCCACTCACTCACATTCACATAGCGTACTATTTAACTTGAGTGATACCATTCTCCGTCAATGAATGAAAAGTATTAAGTCTGATTTCTTAGATTATGGCAGACTAATGTACTGTGAAAAACCAATTTTAAAATCTATATGCATGTATATATTTATGTAACTTCAATGACATGATTTTATATGAATAAATCAAATGGCATGAAACCATGTTTTTGAGGTTCTGGTGTGCTGTTGCAAACCACACAGCACTCCATGCGTTGAATTCGAAAGCAGCTCAAATGTCAGTCCATTGTGCAGTCTACCTACATTTCCTGTCCGTCCTTAGCTAAAGACATTAGCATTTTCCACTGCCATCCTCTATAATGCCTAGACGTTTTTCAGAAATGCTTTCCGTTATTCCGTCTTGACTCAGAACACATTCGATGTTCAACTGTTACATTCATGGCCGCGCTTTCCGTTATTCATTTTTCTCACCTCTACGATTCCGCTTCGCCCCAACGCCAATGCTTTTAGCGATTTTGCAATAAGAAATACTGAAAAAAGAAAATGCGATTGTAATCTGGTACATTTGGCTAACATAAAAATGAAAATCTCTTCCAATAGAAGAAGAAAAGGAGGTTGGATTCTGACTTAAGAGTCGTGCTGGAAACTCAATCTATTTTCCGCATATACTGTAAATCTTCCTTTAAGCTGTTAGAGAGCAGCTATGCATCTTAGTTAATCCTTCAAGAGTCTCGTGCAAGAGCTTGCGAATTCTCCAGGCTTACCAATTATTCATATCACTAAAATACATCTCACAAGTGCTTCCTCCGACAGAAGGCTGAAGTAGTACCGTCTTATCCGGCACAATAAAGTGGGCGAATATCTCATCTTCAAACTATTTCGAAACGGATGTTTCACTCTCTCACATTTCATACTTCGAAATTCCTCTACCGTTCTATTTGCGTTGTTAAGTTTATACTGGCATGAGTGTCTATTAACATGTCGGAACTGCGTCAGACATAATTATAGAACTTACACCATTGACAGTTTTCACTGAAATATAGGCCTAGGTATAATCTTTTCCTTTTTCCAAGCCGCAACACTATCTTTCAGAGTTCCTACGTTCGATTCAGATAAAACTAGATTTCAAGAGCACGGTACCCGAAACTACCGGCCATGTTAGTCTTTAGAGGAAGGTTTGCGGTAATTTAAGTTTAAAAACAACCTTCCTTAAGTTTAGAGACCCATAGCCCGTTACCATGAAAACTTTTTCCTGTTAGTTATTTATATGTTAGGACTGTGATTTTCTAGAATGATTATATTGCATTTTCAAGCATGTTGGCTTTACTTATCGTAATAATAACCCAAAGTTTAACTACACCTAATCTGCCCCATGCATGAGGAAATTTGGGTATAATGTTGGGGAGTTAAAGGAGTAGTCTGCAGTGACTCGTTTGTGGTATTAGTGCCCAGGGCTGGTGCAAATGGTGCCGTTTAGACTTTCGCCGTAAATGTGTCAAACAGGCCTTACTGTAACAACATTATTACAGTACGATTATTTAGTCCTGACAGTCGCCGACGATCTGCGCCTGGGTCAGGCGAGTCCATTTAGTTACGCCAAGGGGTGTTTGGGTTATTCACTCGCTTGCCTTCGGAGCGATCGGATGTCATGCGTGCGGTAGAGCGGTATGTTTCCAGTACAATTAAACTGTACTGTATTCCTTTACCAACCGCTCGCCCTTATCTCTACTCCGGAACGCTCCCCACTTCTGCTATTACTTCTCCTCTTTCACGTCGCTGAGCTGTCAGGACTAAATAATCTGTCTGTACCCACAGCAGAATGCTCAAGTTATCAGTACTTATACCAGAAATCATTGTAACTTGTGTGGCCACGCCCATTGTCACCACCTCCTCGCTACGAGCATTAGAGCGCAGAAGCTTCTATAAAATTAGCCTGCCGCGCGACCTCTCTCAGTAATATTTATATTTCATGCCCTTAATCAATTATTTAATCTTACCATAAACCCATACTATCTATAGGTGTACCGAAACAGAAATAAAACATTCAAACCAGACATAGGCGTAGCTCAGTTGGCTAAGGCGCTTGCCTGCCGATCCGGAGTTGCTCTCGGGCGCGGGTTCGATTCTCGCTTGGGCTGATTACCTGGTTGGGTTTTTTCCGCGATTTTTCCCAATCATGGGGCAAATGTCAGGTAATCTATGGCAAATCCTCGGCCTCATCTCACCAAATATTACATCGTTATCACCAATTCCACCGACGCTAAATAACTTCGTATTTGATACACCGTCGTTAAATAAACAAGGAAAAAAACACACACATTCAAACCAACACAATAATTGTGTAGTTTCATTTATTTCCGAAACTCTGCTACGTATTCTACGTTCTGGTGTATCCCTGACACAGCGCAATTTTTTTTTTATTTTAAAATGTCTGGTTTGGAAGCACTCTTTTAGACACATTTTAATGGCTGACACGTAAGACAGAGTTACTATACCTATGCAGTTACAACTTCCTTCCTGGATATGAACACGCATACCTAATTAAAAGCAAGAATGCCTTCAAAGTTGTGATTAGTTTTTTGCTCCCGACCAACCCACATCAGTATTCACAGTGTGTGGCACTCTGTAATCAGAGGGATTACTGTGATGAAAACTACGAAGACTATTCGGAATTCAGGAGACACCTGAAATGTGCTGTGAATTGATATGTCTCTTAAACCCCCCACTGTCGCTTCTGCGTTCCTAAAATTCCCTAGTCTTACATTAGCAAGGAAAACGCTACGGTGGCTCAGTGCTATCGACTTGAACTTATAAGCCATGAGGGCCAGTTTCAAATCCCACTTAGTGGTACCGTAGCAATCGAAGAAAACATCTGTGTTGCCTAGACCACGTTCTTGCACAAGTGTTTGTGACACACGTATATGTATTTGCGAATAGATTGATTTTAAAATAGATGTAGTAGATAGTTTTCGAGCTATGTATCGTTTTTATCGTAATGTATGTAATCCTAAAGAAATATCAGTTACACGCCAGGTGTTATAACTGTCATCACACCATCTTCCCGACCGAAGTTAAAAGTACACTGTACAAAACCGCACGATATTAGCAGCGTTTGAAAGTGGAAAGAAACGCTAAAATATCATGCATACATAAGCTTAATTTATTTTTTCTGTACATTATTGTTAATGTGTTACATAAGTGGCCACGATTATTTAAAAGGGAATTTTATTTTATTCTACAATTCATATAATAAAGTCCACAAAAATGTCAGTTCTGTGACGTCTCAGAAATAAACCAACTTTTAATTTGCTATTCTCCTTGTTCTCCTTGAATTCCCCTTGTTTTCTTTGTATTCCCTTGTTCTCCTTGAATTCCCCTTGTTTTCTTTGTATTCCTGTTGTTCTCTTTACATTCCCCTTATCTTTCTTGTTTTCACATTGTTCTCAATGTTCTCCCTCTGTTCTACTTGTAATCGCCTTGTTTTCTTTGTATCCCCTTGTTCTCCTTGCATTCCTCTTGTTCTCCTTATATTCCCTTCGTTCTCCTTGTATTCCAATAGCTGTCCTTGTATTTGTTTTGTTCTCCTTGCATTCCTCATCTTTTCCTTCTATTTCCCTCGTTCACCTTGTGTTCCCCTTGTTCTCATTGTATTCCCTTTGTTCTCTTTCTATTTTCCTTTGTCTCCTTGTATTTCCTTGTTCTTTTTAGATTCTTATTGTCCTTGTAATCCTCTTGCTCCTCCTTTTCTTCGAATTGTTGTTGTATTCCCCTTGTTATCCTTTACGTCCCCTTATTCTTCTTATATTCCCCCATGTGATCGTATTTTCATTCTACCTAGTCTTTATATTTTCCCATTATCCTCCTTGTTTTCACCCTCATCTCCTTGTTTTTCTATTGTTCTCCTTCTATTCCCCTTATTGTCTTTGTAAACCTGTTGGTCTCTTTTCTTTTCCCTTACCTTCCTAGTCTTCACCTTGTTCTCCTTGTCTTCCCTTTGTTTTCTCTGTATTTCTTTTGTTCTTTTTGTATTCCTCTTTTCTTCTTATATTCCCCTTCTTCTCCTTGTATTTCCCATGTTCTCTTTGCATTCATATCGTTCGCACTGTATTCGCTTTTTTATCCTTGTCCCGTTATTCTCCATGTATTCCTCTACTTTTGTCGTCTTGCTTATAGCGGCGAGAGAGGGTTAACATTTTTATGTGACGGTCCATTCCAACGTTACCTCCCCTATACCTAGTGAGAAGAAAGACGTAAACGACATTTCATACAAGTTGAGAGGCTGCGAAGGCATTTCTTTCCCCTTCTACTTGCCCTGAGTCCGTCAGTGACAGACAGGTAGCTGTTACCTTTTATACCTGCACCCCCCAAGCTTTACACACTAGCAAGTAAAATATTAAATAAAGTACATAAGTGTGACTATAAATTAGTGTCACAGATGTTTGAAAATTACATGTTAGAGTATATTTTTGTTTAGTTCTTACAATATTTTCAACTAATAATTAATTACATTTAGGAATGTCAGTTTGTATTATGAAGTCAGGGGGAGCGACACAGTACAGATTGTCTCATTGTGTATGCTTTAGAGTAGCGACTAGCGGTGGAGAAAACATTTATCTTTTGTTGCCAGTAGCTTTTTTAATGTACCAGTTGATATAAACAGCAATAAAATTCAATATAAACGCTTAGTATGGACTTTCGAAATATAGAGTACCGGTAAACACTTTCAGAAATAAAATTTGTCACTATGTAGAAAGTTAATTACTCGAACATTTGTGAGATGGACATTAGCATCTTCCCCTTCACTGATGGTAAGGAGTGTGAGTAGAGGGGAAAGCCTATCAACCAAACTGAAATGGGGTGTAGTTCTACGTCAAAATTCCATACCGTCTCTGTTTCTGTTTACTGCAGCTATTTCAGTTGTTCTCCAAAAAGTTGTTCGTTTGTTGTGCCTGCAGCAGTTCGTGTGGAACGACTTCTCGGAGGAGTACGTGCCCACGGACCGCAAGCACACGTACTACCCGTCCGTGATCATCAACGAGCACCTGTACGAGCTCAAGATCTCGGATATCCCCGTCATCCCCTACTTCCCCGTCAACTCCTACTACGAGTGGACGGACTACCGCTTCTACGGGCTGCGCAGCGCCACGGCCTACGTGCTGGTGTTCGACCTGTCCAACGCCGACACCTTCCAGTACATCCGCACCTTGCGCGAGCAGATGCTGGAGAGCCGAGACATGCGCAACGTGCCGCTGCTCGTCGTGGGCAACAAGCAGGACCTGCTCGTCTCCGCCACCGCCCCAGGAGGTACACTTACTGTACTTGCCTTCTTATTGCTTATTAGCACAATAGCTTTTTTTTCCATTCCTTTTTCATTTTTTTACTTAGAAAATTTATTTATGAGGAGCATCGTTTCAAATCGTATTAAGTCCACTGGTGGACAAAATTGAGTTTGATACATTTTCGTATAGTTTCGGATGCGCTCTTTCACGCTGTGAACTCTGATCCTATCAAATCGTATTGAGCGTATTCCGAATCTCACCGGTGAGCAATCCGATGGCATCACGGTGTTCCGAATTCCACCGATGACGTCATTGATGCTCCACCGGTGTCGCACCGGTGCCATCAACTTGCAGATGTGGTGGCAGTCTCCATCAGCCGCCATCAGTGAATCTGATTGGTTCTTGTATAGGGCGGGAATTAGCAGACGAATCACATCGTGCACTGTTGTGTCATGGCGGTGTGTTCTGCTTTAGTTCTGCTGTATTGTTTGTAATGAGCACAACGTAAAAACAATATGTTAATGGCTTATGAGCGAACATGTCAACGGACCAGTTATTATTACCGGTTCAAGAAATAAGTTGTTTATGATCTCTTTTATTTGAACGAGATGGTAGTACGGAAATTTCGCAAAATTTTGCTAGCGTAGCACAGGTAACCACTTACACAGTCGCTATGACAGCATCGATTCTTCCAGCAGTTTTGTTCCTTATTTTCGTTGCAACGTGACGTCATTGGTGCCACCGGACCGGTGAAATTCGGAATACGCTGATTCGCTAACAGTGTAAATGACTGCTTAAAACTAGCGGTTGTTTCAAATCGTATTCAGTCCTTTATAGTGTCTGTTTCATATCGTATTACGTCCAATATTCATGTTATAGAATTGGTATAAATGAAATTAATTAATTACTTTCATATGTTAGTTATACTTACAATCTGGCCCACTTTTTTCGACATTGCTACACATTCAATACGGACAACACAGTCTTTTTCTGTGTAATGGAAATTGTTTCCATTATGGAACAAGAAACTATCGTAGGTGACAGTTCAGGACGACGCCGAAAGAAGCAAAAGTAAGCAAACCATGCACATAAACTGAAATCTGAGGTAAGGTTACGTAAATAATAGATTTTAATGAAGAATGCAGGGATTATGAGACCTACTACAAACATTTATCACACCCCGGCAATATTTTAATGAATGCAGAAATCCTATAATTTTCATTTAATTTAATACAATACTAAGTCAACATTCAAATCTTCAGGTCTTCACCTCATTCTTACGCATCAGGGTATTTACCAATTCATAGGCATGGGGTTGATGTCGGAGAAGGGAAATGGGCTGAAAACTACCCTCGAATTTTTAAAATGTAAAATTACTGTTTCATTTCTTTCTGTGACCTATAGTAACTTATGGCAGAAAGTAATAGTTAAAAAAATAGCTGCTTATTTCAATAATTGTGTGAAGCTTTAGATTTCTGTGGTAACATTATCGATGCAGTTACTATGGTAACTGGCAATGAGGATGATGGTAGTATGGCTACTTGTGGCTGCTTAGAAGAATAAGGATGATTCGAAAAAAAGTGAAAAAGAGTCAAACACCATGAATCCAGCCGGATGGATGTTATGAACACCCTGTAGGCATACATAAAATTTTTAATGTATATATATTTTTTATTAATAATATATGTTTTATTTAATAATAACAATAATAATGGTTTTTATGCATTCATTTATCTCGTTAAAGACATTTGACAGTAGTAAGAAGTTATGAACACTCTGTAAATGAAAATGTTTAATGTGGAAATTGTAATTTTATATAAACAAATAATGTTATTCTTTAATAATAACAATAATGATTGGTTATTTTATGTATTTGCCTCATTAAGAATTTTTAATTACGAAAATCTGTACGATTATTGGATCAAAACGTATTATGTCCAACACATTTTCCTTCAATTTGAAGAACACAATTGAAAAGTGATTTCATTTTTTCGAGTTCCTTGAAGTACGCCTCAAGCATAATAACTTCACTTTTTTCATTTTGTGAAAAATTACCCGGATTAGGAGTAATCAGTTTTTCGTTATTCCTATAAAATTTTGTTTTTTGGACATAATATGATTTGAAACGATGCTCCTCATATATCATGTTCTCTTTTCTTCTTCTCTGTCTTTTTTTCTTTCTTTCTTTTTTTTCGTTCACCGTTTACTCTTCCTTTTTATCCTTTTTTATGTCCGTTCTGAAATTCAAGGTGTGATTCTCTCCATTTTCTTCAATAAGATAAGCGAAACATCACTTGCCAGACTGTAGTTCGTTGAAACGGCAAGAACATTATTCGCGAGAGCTGGAGATCTATTTGTACACTGTAGTGCAGGGAGACGGCAGGAGTGCCAGTCCATTAGGTAAGACTTGCTCGGTACTTTCTCAATCATTTTCTTTACCTGAGCACTAGAATTTGTTTTGTTATTCAATATTACTCCAGGATTATTCTTCGCGTCTGTGGCACTCATTAAGCCAAACATATCCTCATCCTAATGCCTCCCGAAAAACTAAAGCAAGAAGAAAATAAATGTTATAATACAGCGTTGATAGCAATGGCAAAGGAATCTACTTAAAGATTATTATTTTTGGGTCCTGCAAAATATATCTGATATGGTAACAATTAATATTAGAGGATAAAAATTCGCTCCGGAGCCGAGGATCGAACCCGGGTCCTGGTTCTACGTATCAAGCGCGCTACGCCGAAGTCCAATCCATAGCACCGGATCGAACTCTTCTCCTCCAGTTTTTTTTTTTCCCTTTGTGGCCTGACTCCAAGTTGGGCATGTATGTTGACATTTTTATATTAAGTCAACTGCCATTATATTGTTACCATAACAGATATATTCTGTAGGACCCAAAAAAAATATCTTTACGTAGATTGTTCTAGCAACAGTGCATGTTTCTGTACAGATTACTGAGCGTATTACTGTGGATTCCCGGCCACCAAGTCATTCAACTGAGTGCGCTCCTTGTTTAATGGCAGTTGACTTAATATAAACATTTCAACAACTGTTGACGCAGAAAGATTTTTCTCATAGTATAATTTAATTGTTGGTGACCGTAGGAACAGACTAAAATAAATAATATTGTGACTTCTGCTAAGCTTTCGTTCCACAAATAGAAACAACAGATGTTACATAATACAAATAACGTTTTTATTCTCTCAGCGTCATAAAGTTGTGTTTAATTTTAATATGTAGAATAAATTGATGTATGAAACCTCTTTTGTCATTATTTTGACGCTTAATACGTGTGCCTAATAAAAGGTTATTTTTATCGCCGCCTTCTATTGTACTCAGTAGAGGCACTCTAGAACAAAGTTAACCTGAAACCGCTGCCTCTCTCCAATCATCGGACACTAAAGCCTGGTTCAAACGGTGCAAGTTTCTGTGATGGATTCCAAGGTGGCTGCGCTGATGGCTGCCCTGCGTGGTCACTTGCTGGCTCCCGTGTTGGCTACGGTGACGGTAGTTGTTCACACGGAACTGGCTCTTTTCACACTTCAAATTGGAAAAGCATTTGCTCTTTCATCTGTTGCCAACACTCATGGTCAAAAAGAAACTAAACCGTGAGTGGAAAACAACTGAAGTCCTACATTAACAGCAGTAAATGTCGTAATAAAGTAATTAAGCCATAAGTGCAAAACAGCTAAAGTCGGCTATTTATTTGTTGTTTCTTAGAAAATAAAGAATATAGAAAAAAACAGGTTTAGTTGGAAAACAACGAACATGGCGACATGGTTTCAGTGGTGATATTAGCCTATATGATCATCTTTGGTTTCCAGCCTGCAAACCATCACGAAAAATAGCAAGGAACCTACCCTCGAAATCCAGCAAGCTAGCCATCCACGGAGCCACCAGAGCGCATTACTTCCGGCAAGTGACCACGCAGGCTACCCATCCCAGTAGCCACCTTGGACTCCATCACAGAAACACGCACCGTCTGAACCGGGCTTAACTTTCGCTCCCTGTTCATAATGAAAACTTTCACACTCAATTGAGTTTTGTGTTACCTGTTAAATATTCTTGCACATTTTTAAATTATACTGTTATTGTGAAGGTTCCGCTGGCGGTAACGGAGCGGCTGGAGGTTCCGGGGTCTCCGGGTCGGGTGGAGCGACAGCAGCGATCACCGGCAGCGCCACCGGAACGTCCAGCGGCAAGGACGTGGAATACCGCGAGAAGAGACGAGACATCGTGAACCTGGTGAAGAAGCACTGGAAGTGCACGTATGTGGAGTGCAGCGCCAAGTACAACTGGAGAGTGGTAGCTGTCTTCAAAGAGCTGATGAAAGCGGTGGATTCATTGGAGACTGGACAGTCCAGCAAGGAGGTTTGCTCGCCCATGATGGACAACCTACACGAGGCTCTGGACAGGAACAAGTGTATCATACTCTGAACCAGGTCAAATTTGTCTTTTTGAATAATTGGAGCCCCGGCACAGGGTCTGGAGTTCAAAACTGAGATCGATAATTCCAATGATATAGAGTTTTGTATTCACATTTTATTTGGAAGATCCTGAAAGCAGCTAATAAATTTCAACATAATTCAGAGCGTTCTCAGTTGTGTGAGAAGAATTTTGAGGTGTTTAATCTAATCATATGATTTGAGTTCTGCAGTGTTTCGGAAAACTTACAGGTTTCATTCTCTGAGTCTTGTTACCTAAGATCTGTTACTCTGTTATTTTTGGTAGAAAAATAGAAATTTTGTTCATAATTTATTGCCATGAAATTCTGCGAACTATTTTTCATAGGGGTTTAAAATCGCTCATATATCCAAAATATTTTTCCTTGAATATTTTTGGATCTCTTTTTCATAAATTTTTCTATAATTTTACTTGAAATTAATACCGCTTTTTGTTGTTGAAATGTTTGATACACGATATTAAAAATAATTACAACTCCATTTCCTGGATCAGTATTTTAAAAAGTGTTCAAATTATTATATTTGCACTTCATGTTCTACAGGGTCATCTCTTAAGACCTGCTCATCATCATCATCATCGTCGTCATTCAATTTACTATTTATAACACGTGATCGAAATAAGAGTTAAAACTAGCTCGAACGGAACCTGGTGAACCTTGATGGCGAAACCAGTTCTACGGGCGGTTAGTAGTGGAGAGGGTAACGCTTGTTCAGCCTCGCTTGCATCTCGTCACTGTAACATCGGCCGGTAACCGACCCCACACCGCACTACTACTCTCTCCCACCAAGCTTCACCAGGTTCCGCACAAGCTATAGTATTTAATATACGCGCAAAATTTTCCGGAACTTTTCTTGAACTCTTATTCGAATGAGCTAATTATGTACTGTACATAGAATTTGGTAGTATTCTTGCTGGAAATTATTTACGACATTGCATGTTGAATGGATTAGCCAGGGTATGAGGAGATGGTTTGGATCTCCCCTTCATACTATTCAAGTTATTCAGCTAATATAATGGTTATACATGCATGGGAAGTATAGGTTCTTCTTTTCGGTGCTCGGGGAAGTTGTTTTAAATGTACTAATAATTATTTGAAATCTCTAGATATATTGCAGAATGATATTGAAAGTATTTGTCTCCAGATTCCTAAGAAATCATTACTTAAACTTAATTCTCATTTTTATTCTACATATTAATATTATTGTTTCAAAATTTTATTACAATTAGTATAGTTAGTAATGCTAGTTTCCAAAATTAGTACCGTTTTCATATTAATTAGTTAAATTAAATGATTTTGTTATATTGTAATCTGGATCTGAATGGTCATCCGATTTGTCAGCTAGATGTCTCCCTTTCTTTGTGAGAAATTATTATTTGATCACAACTATCACTAGATTTACAGACTAAACTACCCTCGTCAAACTCCTAAACAAATTCTTCATGGCACCTCCGAACAGATAGGTATTTCTTCATTTATAAGTTATTTACGCGAAGCTTATACATTGAAATCTTAAAATACGAACTTATTTATATAATGCTAAAAATTCACTGAAATAAATCATATTAAGTAGTAAACATTTTCGATTAGCAAAAGTAATTATTTCATGAGTTGCTGTTTTATTCTGATCGAATATAATCCATTTTATAATATATAAACATTTTTTTTAGTAATTGCGGGTACTTGAATTTTCGTCATTCCCTTATATATGAAACCAGTTTACCGACGGAGTCGTTGCGTTGCCCAGGATGCGCCGAAAGAGCTTGTCTACACTACGCCCGCGATGAGATGAGACAATATTTGAGATTGCCACAGGGGAAGCGGAGCTCCCTGAGAAAACCCCTGTATTGCCTAGTCCATGGGCTTGCCCAACACAAGTTATAAATCGGGAGTACCTACATCGGAGATCGAACCCTGGTCCACTGAAATATAAGTTTAGCATTCTAGCCTCCGTTGCCACTTAAATTTATATTATAAATAATGTAATAGTGAAAGTATACAAATACTTACTTACTTACTTACTTACTGGCTTTTAAGGAACCCGGAGGTTCATTGGCGCCCTCACATAAGCCCGCCATCGGTCCCTATCCTGAGCAAGATTAATCCAGTCTCTACCATCATATCCCACTTCCCTCATATCCATTTTAATATTATCCTCCCATCTACGTCTCCCCTAAGGTCTTTTTCCCTCCTGTCTCCCAACTAACACTCTATATGCATTTCTGGATTCTACCATATGTGCTACATGTCCTTTCCATCTCAAACGTCTGGATTTAATATTCCTAATTATGTCGGGTGAAGAATACAATGCGTGCAGTTCTGTGTTGTGTAAATTTCTCTATTCTCCTGTAACTTCATCCCTCTTAGCCCCAAATAATAGCATAAAATAATAACAATGTTAATAATTTAATTTGCATTAAGACACACGAAAATGCAACCGGTGAAATAAATCACTAAAATTCCTTAAAACTGATACCAGGAGAAAGGAAGCCTTGTGATTGATAGCATCAGATTATGCATTTCTAAGGGCAAAAACTGTAACGAACTACGTATCCTCAGTTAAAAAACTTATTGGTATATCTTTTTCACACACTTAAATCTACAGAGATTACCTTGCAGATTTTTCAGAGCGAATAGATCATTTTGTATGTAACAAAAAAGTGTAATACCATATTTGTGGAAAGTTAATAGTTTTTCTAAAAAAATGTTCTTTACCAAATGTTTAACACCTTCTTATTCGGTAAATATTGCGAGTAGGGTCGTGATTTCTATCCATATCGATAGAAAATCTAATAAAGAATCATTTATCTCTCTGATGTATTTCAGTAGCGTGGACGGTTTTTGTGTAAATTTAATTTGAAAAAATAAACTCATTTCAAGCCACTGAACGATACGAACAGATTGCAACGTCATAGCGAGAGACGAAGGTTCGCATACAGAGAGACACCTGAGTTCGTTGACGACTTACATCTTTATTACGAGAAGAAAGACGACTGTGTTAGCGGCGATGTTGCCAGACTGCTGAAACTTCCAACTTAATTTTCTGATTAACCGTGCGTTTAATCACGAAACGTAATATAGTTTTTCTATCACTTTAAGTGTACCCTATCGTCCCTTTCAATCTCCACGGTTGTTCCACTTCCACCCTGTATACCACTTCTCAGTCACTAGAGTTATATTTTTTCTCTATCTCTCTTTTCCATTTCCACAATACATTCTTTTTACTCGACTTTTCTTCTGACATATTAAATTTCCTTCTCCAAACAATTGTTAATACCTCACTTTAACACGATTCAAAACAAAGTGAAATACAAGACACGTTTATCCAAGCGTATTAGTCTGCTATTGTGGTTAACTCAGCTGTCAAAATTAAATGAATAAATACTGTGCAAGCGATAATGGACTTCTTTTATGTACGGCAACTTCGGCACATCATTAGTTAGAAACTATTAGAGACTTCTGTAGGACAGATTACATTGTCATTGGAAGGAAGCTAACAATAGAGTTAAATCGTAGGAGTTAACGATAATATAACAACTGTTTCCCAAAAGGATTTGAAGAAGGTGAGATTGAGAAAATTCTAAGAATTCTCAATATAATAATAATAACAATAATAATAATAATCATAATAATAATAATACAGCAATAATAATAATAATAATAATAATAATAATAATAATAATAATAATAATAATAATAATAATACTTATGACTTTTAAGGAACCCGGAGGTTCATTGCCGCCCTCACATAAACCCGCCATCGGTCCCTATCCTGAGCAAGATTAATCCAGTCTCTACAATCATATCCCACCTCCCTCAACTCCATTTCAATATTATCCGCTCATCTACGTCTCGGCCTCCCAAAGGTCCTTTTCTCTCCGACCTTCCAACTAACACTCTATATACATTTCCAGATTTCCATACGTGCTACATGCCCTGCTCATCTCAAACGCCTGGATTTAATGTTCCTAAATATGTCAGGTGAAGAATTCAATGCGTGCAGTTCTGCGTTGTGTAACTTTCTCCATTCTCCTGTAACTTCATCCCTCTTAGCCCCAAATATTTTCCTATGCACCTTATTCTCATGCTGTGGTCGTGCCAGAGTATCAATTCCATTCCGAGGCTTATTTTGGAGTTTCTTAACAAGCTGCGTTTTTCACGGTGATGGGTTGTTAGCCCTTCGACCAACCCCCCAAGCTGGAGGACCATCCCTTATCGGCTGTCCACGACTGCTTATTCAATATATTCACAGCTACCCTCCATATCTGGAGGCCGTCTCCTCTATCCGCAACCTGAGGACGCGCCATGCCATGGTGATAGGAACCCACAATACATGGTGCTGTAATATCTAGTTCTCCAAAATATGTCATATCATAAAAATCAATGTTCATTTAATAATTGCTATATTTATATAGACGTACATGTAGATCCAGGTCTAATTCTAGATCTAAGATCAAATTGGAGACCATTCTGTATTCTCATTATGAACAATTTTCATACCAGATATGAGAAATATTTGTCTTTGTAAGTATCGATTGAAATAAAAGAGCAGAATTAATTCCTGAATTGGCAGCAGAATTTTCATAAATATTTTGAGAGTATTTTATTTTGCTATGAAAACCAGCTAGAAATTACAAAATTCCTCTCTAGTTGTGTGTAAGAAGAGAAACAGAGCTGAATTTTGCCTAACAGGATCTTCCAATATGTAATTGAATATTACATTTGAAATACTTTGGGGTATATACAAAGAATCCACGTGTTCTTCGCCAGTAAGAAAATGCTTGGTTGATACACCAAAGTTAAGGTTAATACAACAGAAGAGAGTGTAAAATAACAAGGACTTTATCCTGTTATTTATAACATAATTTCACATTTCAGATCTATATTTCTATGAGTATACAATATAATTTTTAAAAAGTAATTTTGAAGCACTCAAAATAGAACACCAACGTACAGCAATATGCTCACACATCGCTAGTAACGCGATGACATTATAAAGAGGTGTTATTTTGGTAATTATCGTTTGTTATGTCATATTTGCTATAGAGTGCAGGATCATTTAATAAAAGAGAGATGTTTTCTGAGACCATGTTCGGAATATCCATTTTTTGGGTACATTTACTTCATAGGAATTTTAAGAAAGTATAGGGAAAACGGAAACTCTTCCAGAACGTCATGTAACCAGAATGAAGTAACGACAATCTAATTTTTAACAGGAAATTACGAAAACTTAAACTAAACTCTAACGTATTCAACTCTTCCTTTTTTTAACGCTACACTTCTACCGTTTTATTGCATTACGTATTGCCAATAAATTTTCATTCGAAATCATAGAATTTTAAAATTTACTAAAGCCAAATATGAAGATAGTTACTGTATAAATTTCAATTTGAATCAGTCTTCAGAGGCTCTTGTTTCCCTGTAACATTTTAAATTTAATTACATATGAATATACATGCTAAACATAAATGAGACCCAATGTTTAAAGAGACATAGAATATTGACATATTCAATACAAGATTCTTGTGCAATCCTTTAGAAATGTAATGTCGGGAAGAATTGGAATTTCTCAAGGACAAACTTGTTTCATAATCTGTATGTTAAAATCACATAGTTGAAGTATCCATTACACTTTTTCTATATGAGTTGTAAGTGTACATTTCACTATTTTTAAATCATTACTCTAACTCTTGAACTGTCAAGTATACACCTGTTGGCAATACAGTATGCCATTTCGGTATGTTAGCAGTGAGTGCTGTATTGTCACATTTTGGAGATATAACTATTCATTTTTGTAGGTTACCCGTATATGATTTGAAATTATATAACAGGCACAGTATAGTTCTCTGCAGAATACCCTATGTGAGCTAGCACTCTATAGCGACCACATTGGAATACAATCATCAAATTGATAATCATTTATACAAAACCTAACATGTAAAATACAACATAATCAAGATACACTGCATGAGGACATTAACGGCATAGAATACTTGATTGAATATATTGGAAAGGAGTATAAACAATTCTACCGTTGTCAGAAGTTTAATTACTTGAAAGGGTTAATGGTGTATTATCCCTTTTTGTGAAATGTAGGAAGTTCGAGAATTTGTTCTATAAGATGTTTTAACATACTTATTTTCCGATTAGACACATCCCTAATATACTACTTCATGTTGAGTTGATTGAAGTCCAGTCCAGCTGCCAAATATATCTCCAAGAGTGTTTTGTCATTTGAACAGTTCAAAAACTGATAACAAATATATAATAGTAAAATAAATTCTGGAGTAGCATTGTGCAGCTCGAAATGAACCAACAGTGTTAACAACAACGTAACATTTTGTGAATGAACAAATAGATACATGCATACATGCATACATACATACATACATACATACATACATACATACACACATACACACATACACATATACATACATACAGTACACATACATACATACATACATACATACATACATACATACATACATACATACATACATACATACATACATACATACATACTCAGAAAAGACATGAGGTTTGTTAAAATAATTTCATATAATAATTTCCTACACGGAAATATCATACGTACTTCGATACATCACAATAATAGAATAATTTCAGTTTGTAGGCCTATAAATCAAGCTGTTGTCTTTATTTTCCTTCTCGGTTCATGTATCTCTGCTTCCTTTTGACTTTATCTCGGTCTTTCATCATCTATTCTCCAACATAAAATGTGAACTTATATACTCGGTCATATTTAATATTTTTACTAGTCGTCGTCATCATCATCGTCGTCATCATCATCATCATCATCATCATCATCATCCAAATAAGTATAAGACCCAAGGTGCGTTACGGTCTCAGTGAGTCATTCTTGTCCACCTTTTTTTTTTTTTTTTTTTTTTTTTTTTTTTTTTTTTTTTTGGACCGCCTAAAGATCTCTTCCCTTGGGTACGGTATTGAAATATGGCTTTTGGAAGTCTATTCCGATTCATTTGTTGGACATGGTTTTTCCACTGCAGCTGGTACTTGTTTATAAACTGTGAGATCGGTTGTAATTGAAGTTCTTGCATGATATTCTCATTTCTTTTGAGGTCCTAGTGTTGCTCTCATAATTTTCATTTCACAGGCATTTATTCTGCTGGTATCCGTACTTCTCATTGCTTGTACTTCACTTCCGTAACATAGTACAGGTCATAGTACAAACGTATTCTTGTGTGTTGCTGTACTAGGGAAGGCTTTACTAGTAAGAGTCAATAAGTTGCAACTTGAGGTAGTAATCTACATTTTTGAATGGCCCATCTGAAGCTACCACCGCTAGATATCGATGTGTCTACAAGGAATACAAAGAAACCGCTAGATATCGATGTGTCTACAAGGAATACAAAGAAGCAGCAGATGAAAAATGACGGCACTTCTGCATAAGTATACCATTGACGACTTATTCCGAGCATTGATGCACTCTGTGTCTGGGGCTGGTAATAATGAACCCAAGACTCAACACCTGTGACTCCGGGCTAGCATATCGTCCGTTCAACCTCTCTGCTTAGATCAAGTCGCCAACTTATTACACATTTGACTCCGTCACAATCTCCACTGGCCTAATGACCGATTCGTTGTTCGATACTTTTTCACCGTTCAGAGAACTTGTACACCTAATAGTAGAAAACTTTAAGTAGAAAGTAATGCTCACCATACAGAGACAGCATCTCTTTATGAATATTCTTCGCTGTCAAAAGTTTTCTGCCACAAAAATCGCATATCGAAGCCCTGGCACACTCGTGCAGAGGTGTCGCCATTTTGCAATTGTTGCCTTTTTGCTTTGCTTGTGCCGCTTGTGCGCATATCGATCAAATTGACACCTGAATAATACTACCATCTAGCGATGATAGCTTCACGCACCTGATTAAAAATGTAGGCCATTATTTCAATTTGTAAGTTACTTAATGATGATTAAAAATGTATGCCATTATTTCAATTTGTAAGTTACTTAATGACTCTTGTGTATTTTCTTGTTTCCGTTTCTCTTCCTCTCAGTTTTCTTTCTTTTCTAACTAAGCTTATATGTTTCATTCTTTCTTTATACCTTCCTTGAGTTTCTTTTTTATTTCCTTCAAATTTACTATTTTATTTCTTTGTATCTTTCTTTTGCTCATTTTGTTCTTTCATAATTTTATTCTTTTCACTCCTTATATCTTTCCCACTCTTTATAAGATGTGAAATTGGGAACATTAAATTTATAACACTATAAAACGTTCATAAATAAATAATGAGACTTTCCTTTAATACATATGGGACTAAATAAAGTGCAAGTTCGTAAGGCTAACGATTTCAACAGCCGAGTATCTCCTTTAAAAAGTACATTGATTAAAAAACTAACATGGAGGTATGAAATAATTACTCGGCCTGCTATTACACATCACTTTGATTCTATTTCTATCTTATTCGATTCGTTGTTAAATTCAATATAAAATATGAACTCTCTTTCTTTCCTTCACTCTTAGTGTTAAATTGAAGTTCAAAGGAAGCAGATCAATACATGAGTAATTATAGATACGTAAATATATCCGCCTAGCGGTATTCACATACACAGGCTCAAACTTCGTACTCGTACCAATCCGTAAACTTCAATTAATAAAACAACAATTGATCAATCTTTTCTTATAAACTTGAAGATACTCTGCCTTTCTGACACTCAATAAACTAGCTATACGAATGCAAACATCGCACCAAGAGTATTTATTGAATATAATTAAGTGGGATTATCACAGACAATTAGTATAGAATACCACTTTTAAATAAGACGTTCAAACAGATGAAAATACGAAGGTTGGTCAGAAAAAAAATGTCCGAGTACAAGTACCACAATACCAAACGAAAGGTTTTTGTTACAGAAAGCTTAATTGCAAATTAAGCTACTTCCCACGTGCGCCGTCTAATCAGTTAGTTCATTTTGGACTATGCAATCAATTTTGCTTTATAATCTTTGGCGATTTCATATCATGTTGAATGTTGCTTTGAAGGTGATGAAATTAATTGGGGTCCAATTCGAATAGCACTGTACAGTGAATATGCCGAAACTTTCAGTCCTGAACTTGAAAGTTTTGCGTCTCCTATCTGCGTATGAGATTGCTGTGGAGGGTATCACATTGTTGCTCAGATGGGAATACTTCTTGATTATATTTTCCCCTCGTGTTTAATTGCTACCCAGTAATTTTATTTCGACCGTATTGTAGGTCTTGGAGATCTAACAATAATACTAAATACCTTACTATGAAAATACCGGACAGCTGCATACTAGCAGCATTGACGTGAGTGCGAAATGTCGCGGAGCTGACATCTAGCGGAGAGGTGTAGTATTACTACAAATACAAAATAGTAACATAGCAGGAATCGGACTATTGTTTAAAACGTGAGGTACTAATGCGGAATAATATACGAGACAAATTAAGAAATTTTGAATAGTATTTAATGTAACATTATTTTATATCAAAGCTGCATTTATGATAAATATTGCATGCTTCGTATTACTCTCCGTAATTAATTGTTAAATATTTTTCTTTGCTTCAGGGAGACAAAATTAGTTCTGGCATTAACAATGAATTTACAATAACGCTTTATATACGCATTGCTCATAGCTTCAAAGATAAAATTGGTAGTAATCTGATGCTTGTAATAATTAGTAAAGGCATGTGGACAATAAAACTTAATTTGATAAAATCTTAAACTTTCCAATACATTTCAACTTCTACTCATTTGTTAGGCCTTCTAAAGAATGTTTTTGATTCAAGTTTTATGATTCCTCGGAAATCGAAAGTACGATTTGGAGCAATTTGTAATGCTGTAATTTTAGCAGTTATAAACATCACATATACACCCTGACATTTTAACACAGCACTAATAAAATTAATGAAACTATTTACTAGCCCAGCAACAATCTACATGATAGTAGATTACAGATTACAGCTTCCTTCGCTAGTTTCGACACACTCTGCCGCCTAGGTAGCAGCACCTACGCCGTTCGCGTGCAGAACTGCTAGCTGTCCGGTATTATTATAGAGTATTAACGTATTTGATAATACGTCCGTAGAGTTAAAAACCATTAAACAATGGCTATGTTATATAGCCTACTTATATACTCTATACACATACAAGATGAAAGTAATATAACTATGCAGATTTTAAAAGTTTATTCCTTAGATAGAGTATAACAGAAAATTATAATAAGATATCAGTCTCAAATGAATACTTAAAAAATTTTTTTCCCTAAATTTTAACACTGTTTTACTCGATAAGTAGTCTTCCCTCCGTCCGATTCTGATTTTTACGCTTGTCATTAGAGAAACCGGTAGAGAATGATTTATTCCTTCTCAGTTTTCAATAAAATGGACGGTTTTCTTGCAAATTAAATAAAAACATTAACATGCATCGTTATTTTTTTGTCATTAGGAAGTCTGACAACCCTACTGAAGTAACTAGGGAACGGAATTCAGCTGTTCAGACTCAGCGAGTGTGTGTTTTCTTACGTGAGTCGGAGTGTGCTGTTGAAAAAATATGCAGACTTTCAGCCTAATTTTCTAATTAAACATGCACTTAATTAAAAAATCTAGAATAATCTTCAGGTCTCGGGGCTGGCTGTCTCCCCATTGTAAAAAATAATCTTAGTGCTGCTTGAACCATATCTTTTATACTCTGATCGAATAGTGGTTATGATGTCCTCCACTGGAGTTGCAAATGTTGAAGTTTTAGGTAGACGAACTACTCGTTTATCTAGGACAGGGTTGCAAAACTGGGGAAAAATGGGTGAAAGCATTGGAGAAAGAGTTTGTTCCCCCACCCGCAAGGCCAAAGCCTTCAATGACGTTTCTGTGACGTTTGGCAAATACACTATTCTCTCTTCTCCTCTCGCTCTACCGTACAATGACGCGAGGGTTGCAGTGAAGGGATGAGTTACGTATTCCGGTTTATGACGTGTGCTTCAATTGTAGTACAGTTTTGCATCCTTGATCTAGGACGTGTACCACCTCATTATTACCAATGTTTTGTGTCAGTAAATCCAGATTAGTTTTGCCGTAAAGCCCAGGTTCATGCATTTGATACAAGACTATGAATATTAAACACATACCAATTAGAAGTAATGTAAATTCCCAGCTCAGATAGTTTTCTCAGTACAGTGAAGCTGTCAGAGAATTATTAGCGAGTTTCTGCTGAAGAATGTCGAGTATTGCTTGCCTAATGGCTAAAGTTTCACCAGTGAAGAGAGAGACGTTATCCAACTTGATAAATTAAGTGCGTTCATTAGAACAATAATTGAAAAGGGCAGCGTCGGTTCCCTCTGCTGATCTAGAACCATCTGTGTAATATTGGTGCAATACCATACGTTTGGCCTTATCGTCTCGTGAATTTTCCAGAAATTACTGAAGTTTTTGATTCTAGGAAAGATATCCTTAAAGACACAAGATCTGTATCTAACTTCTGCTAAAGGGTCTCCCAATCAACGATAGACTAGTTTATTTTACGACGCTGTATCAACATCTTAGGTTATTTAACGTCTGAATGAGATGAAGGTGATAATGCCGGTGAAATGAGTCCGGGGTCCAGCACCGAAAGTTACCCAACATTTGCTCAAATTGAGTTGAGGAAAAACCCCGGAAGAAACCTCAACCAGGCAACTTGTCCCGACCGGGATTCGAACCCGGGCCACCTGGTTTCACGGCCAGATGCGCTAGCCATTATTCCACAGGTGTGGACCCAATCAACGATGAAGGTAGGAAGGCTAGAAAGCTTTCATTGAATGAGGGAAAAGTATTTTTCCACATGTTAAGAGGTAGACTATGCAGATCTGATCCCACTTGTCATTCTTGTTTTTCAGCAGAAGTTCTTGCAGCAATTTTTAATTTTGTAAAGCGGATATTGGAAAAATAATTACATTTGGAGCCTATGAACGTGCTACCTAGCAAACGTTTTCTGTTGTTAAGTGGTAAAATTTTGATTTTCAAAAGTAATACCTCTTTTCGTGGGTTACCACTTATTCCCAGAATACATCTAGCCAATGGGTAAAGAATGCTTCGAAACTGTTTTTCTTTAATTCTAGAGAACTTGCTGATAATGATACATAATTTTTCAGGTTTCTTAGAACAGTATATTAATGGGCACTACACTTTCTTCGTTCTAAGTAGGTAAAGATGAAGACTGCATGAATTGATTCCTTGTCGCATTCCGGAGAAGATTACAATGTTAACACCCTATTCAAGAATATGACATTAATTTGGGACACCTTCCTAAGCCAGTATTTACTCACAGGCAAATGTATGTTGTATCTAGTCGCGTAAAGGATCCAAATGATTTACAAATAGTATTTAAAAAGGCAACTGAGATAGACTAAAATATTAGTAACGTATGTACAAGAAATATTGTTTATGAAGAGGTGTTATTGTAAGAAAATAAGAGCACAATAGCATTCGCTTAAATCTCAGCCGCAAAAAAGGATATTTCAGATAACTGTTTGATTATCCTTCCATATAGCACGCGTATCCACACAGTCTCCACTTTCAAATAGTTTCATAAACAACTAGTAACGTAGTCTCCATTCTTTAAGACGCAAATTTTCTGACAAAATGTATGGACAATTAAGTTACAGCTCATTCATTTTGTCAAGACACTCGCGATGTGCAGTACGGGAACAACGTTTCAATGGAGGGGGTAGGAGTAGAAGGGAAGGTCGGGCGTGTGAACTCCGAGTTCAAGGAAAAGACTAACTCATTCCCCTATAATTCCTAAGTAGACTCATCCGATCTCGTGCGCAGTTCTGTAGGAAGATTGGGGGAGTGTCTGGACATAATGCATGAGCTGTACGTTTGTTTAGTTCATTTGAAACTCGGTGCCCCATATCGTGCTCCACTGACATTCTTTTCCCAAATAAAGCGTAGAAGTTCTTGCGTTGTCGCACTGAAATATTACTGAAAATCTGTGATGCTTAGAATTGAAAGAAAGGAGATTAAAGCCTTCTACCAAAACACGTCGGGAACAGTCGAACATTAAGAAAATAATTATTTTGGCTCAATGTATATAACAATTTTTTCTGATCAACTTATGTATTACACACACAAGAATCTTATGTCAAATTGGTTTACAGAGAGTAGAGTTTATGCATAATTATAATGATTATAGATAATGTGTACGTGTGTAAATTACACAACAAACCTATTCTTATTTACACAGACATATTATAAAGAACATAATCATAATTAAAAGACAATAGTGACACTAGAACACTTAAACCTAGTGTACCGTAACTGTGTATTGTTGAAGTAAAAGCGTATAAAATGCTACAATTCAGAAAAATTGCGTTCCAGATAAAGTTTTTTTGTTCAGTGGTTGTATAGATAATCGGATTGTTTCGAATCGAACTCTACTCGATAAAACTCAATACAATGTCGATTTTGAAGACAATCAAACAAGCAATGATATACTGAACGAACTGATAACACAGTACGTAGCTAATTAAGAAGCAATATGTACATAGCCTGGCTTTGTGTTGTTATTTTTGTATAGATAACCCAGCACTGAAGAAAGACGACATCTTTCTTTGTTGCGTGTGTATATTTTTAAGACCCTTCTGTAGAGTTTTGTTGTGGCTTTATTGGGAAGCAATAAACATGTAGTTTTGTATAATGCGAACTGTATGGGTTGTATGTACATTGCAATAAACAATAAAAACTATTAAAATGACCGCACTTTAGGACTACTGTTGTAAACCATGTTATGGTCACGTCCTTTTGTTCTTGGTTTCATCTTTTCTGAGATTATTGTTGGTCTCTTTCTCTCTTGATGCGTGCTGATCGAACAGTTTAGTATTCTTTCGTTGTTGATTTTTTATATACATTTTCTTTTAAGTTACCATCTCCATATTTCTTTTATATCATGATCTGTGATGTAGTGTAATAATGTAAGTGTCCCTTAATTGATCACTAGTGTGTTATTACAAATTGAGGCGTGTGTGGAACAAGAACTTAACTATCAAATTTTGAATTTTAGACAAAGCATTAAACATTTTACAGATGACATAACAGCATTGCGCAGAATGACGTTCAAATGTTTCTAGAAAGCGTTGTATTTGTTGGAGGGAAATTATATTTTGACAGAAGGGAGATGTGTTACTAACGATTTCAATATTATACCGAAAAAGGAAAAATGATGTAACGACGTCAAGTTGTTATTCCAGAGAACGCCTCAATTATTGTTCTTCCTTCCATATAGCCTAGATGTCCAAGATACTTTTATATTTTTTAATCCTTCGTTTCCTGATGTTTTTCCCTTTTCATTCGAAACTGATTGACTGACATGTGATATTTTATTGCTCTCTTATTTTAAAATTTAATTTAGGATTTGTCATCATAAGAGAGTATAACCTAATGTATAATATGTTATATTTTTCCTTACTATTATTGTTGTTATTATTAGGCCTATTATTATTATTATTATTATTATTATTATTATTATTATTATTATTTTATTACTATTATGGTCGTTTCAGGCCATCTAGGGACCAAGTGAAGCAACCTACTGCGTTTATTTCCGTTTCTTCTTTTCCACTTCCTTTCTGGCTTTCCAAAATAGTTCTTCATCCTATCATCACAGTCTAGTATATACAGTCACGAAGCTTAAGTTGTGAAGGTGCTAGAAACAATAGACTGTGTCGGTAGTATTTCGCATTGTCTGTAATGAGGCGTTATTAGCGATCCTAGTGGTTAGCAACTATCTATGGATGCATATTTACTACGTATTGAGCTTCGTGACTGTATATACTAGACTGTGCTATCATCGTCTTTTCTCTTTCTCTCTTCTGTCCAGATGTTGTTTTCTTCCTTTCATTCATCTGAAACTTATAAAGTTTTTTATTAACTTTCTAAACCTTGTTTTATCCTGCATTGTTTCTTCTGTTATCCTCATCTTGTTAATACCTTTTCTTATCCCTTGGAACCATTGGTTATCGGGCTTACTCTCGTATTTGTTGGAAAATTCGTTTTGTGAGTCTGGTATCATCCATCCTCGTTAAATGGCCGAAGCATCTAATTCTGCTTTTTCTGATTGTATACGACATTATTATTATCATGTGTAATAATATGTATCCTAACACTATCAGAACCTTATTATGTGTCATGTTCGTGCTATATTAAACGATTCCAAATGATAGAAATAATTTTATAAGCTTATTACAAAGTAACTATTAACTGTAACGACCCAGAAACAAAACATGGGCCACCTGAATTTTCCAAGTTCCAGTTATAACATACGCCTACTGCGCATGCTCAGTGCTTACTGAGCTGCGTAATTTGCGTAATTAATCCATTGACTACATATTGATTTACAGTAATGTGATCGAAATGTATCTGAGGAGATGTTTTTGTTTACTTTCTCCTCTCGCAAGTCTTGCGGAATGGATGATTGCAGTTACACTCACCCCCCCTCCCCACCCTGCGGAGCAATGACCTCAAGGAGCGTATAAATGTTTCACATAACCATTGGAATTCCCTTCGTATAAATTTTTATTATTTAAGTTCTTTCGTTTTCTGCCTTCTCAATTCATTACGATTTTATTACGGAAACACTGAAAAAATATACAAACGTTCACATATTGAGAAATCTACTATTGATTATCGGGATATTTTGTTTCGCCTGTCTGAAGTATCTCGTTTCTAATGAATGTTTTACATGCTTGTCGCTTATATTAGGTACTTACTTTGTGAAAGAAACACGATAACTGAGCAGTTTGTGAACTTGTGTATAGATTTCAGCGATAAAGAATATTTATTCCCTTGCATTGAAATACTCCATTTTACATCCTGCAGAATAAATTATATACACGTTAATCACTTGCATTGTTTTAACGGCCGACTGACTTGGATTTTATAATAGCTTAGCTTTGTTTTGCTTCTTTTCTATTGCTCCTTTGTAGACTTTGTATGTAAAGGTAGCCCCTATTTAGGATAATTAAAATAAATAAATAACAACAATTAATATTTACTGTCATGAAATAAATCCTCTTTAATGAATATTTAGCATCCACAATAACGTAAGTTTTATGTCGTTAAGATACCGTACTAAATTAAATTTCCCTATTAACAACAAAATTTGGTTACGGAAGAAATGATGACGTAATAATAAAGTATTGCATACTGTTCCGTTTCTAGTAAAGAAGTTTTGAGTTATTGGAGAATATTTCATTTGTGCCTTGTGTTATTTATACTACTTCTGTGTAATATACGTAGATGGAAAAGCAATGATTTCTTCACTTTTGATCAGATGTTGGAGTCAAACAACATTGAACAGGAATCTGTTCACCTGGAAACAGGTAAGTTTATAGCATTTGCAAACATGAAATTATTTACTTCAACTATCAATAACAAACCGAACTTATTAAATTGAAAGATACCATCAGTGTGTGTGATTGAAACGCTTCTATAATTATTATTACCATAACAATGTTAAAATAAAACACGAGTGATATTTAAGTAATCCCAGTATTTTTAAATACGAGACATTTTATTATAATTATTTGAGTTCAGAGTCAGTTACAAGAAATATTTAGCATCGTAACATGTTATGCAAAATTATAATATATTGTAGGTAGGTAAATAAGAAAGTCTTGATTGAAATGATATTCAAGTTTCTTGAATCTTAAAAAAAAAATCTCTCACTTTTGTTGGTAATAATATTGTTGGAAACGTCAAAATGAGAGAAAAAATGAGTCATTTCAAGTATACGCGCACTCAATTTTCACTATGGAAAATTCATTTTCTTTTTGACACAAGAAGATCACCGCCAAGGATACATAAAATTGTAATACTGTTTTTTTTTTTTAATAATTTTCTATACGTATAAAATATTGAAGAAGGTAGAGTAACTTAGAAGCTCTCATATAAATCTACAAACCGTTCACATTTTATTACTAAATAAGGTCATTTGGTATTTGATAAAAATCAAGAACAACTTAGCCTATTTCGAAAACGAAAGTCTGATCGACCACGCAGATATATAGGTCTAATAACATTATATTCATATTATTTAACGACCCTCACATTTAAGCCCCTTTAACCTCGTCACATTTCTCGACTTCCTCCTCTTGTAACCCATTCTTAACTTTACAGTTCTCGACCTCCTTACAACTAGCTCCTTACATTTTAACCCGCTCTAACCATATCACAAACCTCGTCCCCCTGTGAATTAGCTATCTCCTTTTCTAGCACACTCAAACCTTGTCACAGAGGTAGGTACCGGTACCTCGGCCTCCTGTCACTTAGCGCTCTTGTATTGCGGTTGCTAAATAATGTAATATTTACGATAATTGTTTATCTTAATTTACTGAATATGTCATATGAATTACATGTAAAAATCCTATCGTTTTTCTTTCAGAAGCAGATCAATGCAATCTCATATGGCCGACGTAATTCGTCAAATGATCTGAAAGGCGTATTACGAGAAAAGATAAAAGTGGAAAGAGAGAAGATCGAGAAGTTCCGCAAAGAAAGCGGAAAGATTGTGATCAGCAAAGTGACTGTCGATGCAGTGAGTTTGATCATTTCATAATATTCTAATATCACTATTATCATTGTTTCGATTAGACTGTCCAGTTCTATATGCATAATTATGAGTATATGTTACACACTGAAGAAAGCTCTAGTTAGAGCACAATGTTGGCTGCTCCAGAACTGATGT
This sequence comes from Periplaneta americana, assembly GCF_040183065.1. Lineage (NCBI taxonomy): Eukaryota > Metazoa > Arthropoda > Insecta > Blattodea > Blattidae > Periplaneta > Periplaneta americana. The sequence continues at coordinate 90,629,243 of NC_091125.1, read as the reverse complement.
GGTTCTGTAGAAGGTTCGTAATATAGATAGACTTGAAATCCCAATTATTGATAAGCACAGTACGCATTACTATTTTCTAGGTCTTCTCTATAATTTATTCAACATAAGATACTTCCAAATCCTTCATAATTACAATTAAATTATGGTATAAATGTTCATACTTCGAAATAGTTCAAGTCCACACCTGTGGAGTAACGGTCAGCGCGTCTGGCTGCGAAACCGGTGGCACGGGTTCGATTCCCGGTCGGGGCAAGTTACCTGGTTGTGGTTTTTTCCGGAGGTTTCCCTCAACCCAATATGAGCAAATGCTGGGTAACTTTCGGTGCTGGATCCCGGACTCATTTCACCGGCATTATCACCTTCATCACATTCAGACGCTAAATAACCTTAGATTTGATAAAGCGTCGTAAAATAACCGACTAAAATAAAAAAAAATAGTTCAAGAGCTTTTTTGTAAATTAGTGGAAGTCTTATCTGATGACAGTGATGTTTCGAACAAATCATACATAACTTTACACATTTCTCTATATCCTGATTAATTCCTGGCCAGTAAATTGTCATTTTAACTCTAATTACCATTCTGCTAATACTAGGCTATTCTATATGTAAGTTATATAGCATAATCTAAATTTAACACAAGAAATACTAAAATCAGAAGTAAACACTGAAATACTAAAGCAATTGTCTTTAGAGACAATTAATATTAGGTACCCTCCACAAAACTGGCTTCATTTATACACTGACGGATCCTTGATCTCCAGAGAACAAGGTGTCGGTGCAGGTGTTACGTGCTGTCTCTTTTCAATTTATAGATATCTTGGGTATGGAACAACAAGTTTTGATGGAGAAATCATTGCAATAAGTGAAAGTCTCAGGAATCTTCTATGCCACATCAATAAATTTAAAAATGCAGTTATATTGTCAGACTCCAAAGCAGCTATTCTATCAATAGTCTCTAAACACACACCTTCATCTCAAACAGCAGAAATACGGTAACTAAAATGCTCTCTCAATTAATATCACTCAATAAAAGAATTGTATTCCAATGGATACCATCCCATTGTGGAATCCTGGGAAACGAGAATGCGGATGCTTTAGCAAAGAAGGGCAGCACTGCTACTTACAGACCTGTTACTAAATCTACGTATTACTCTGTGAAAAGATTTATTAAATCTACATACTTAGACTTCAACAAACAAACTTTGATAACACAATCTCAAGGGAAAAAATGGAACTCTCTGCATCAAAATCCACAGTTAATTCCCGATTTACCACGAAAATCGTCTGTAGCTCCATTTAGATTGGCAACAGGCCATGATTGTTTGGCCAAACACGTGCATAGAATTGGAATATATAAGTCCCCTAACTGCCCATTGTGCAACTCAAACCAAGAAATGGATTCGGAACACCTCAAAATCTGTGCTTCAGTGGCTGGCCATGATAATAGCTTTGAAAAATATTGGAGTGCAAGAGGTCAAATGACTTTATTGTCTTACGCCTGGCATTAGAAAACAACAACAACATATAGCATAGTATTTCGTCGTTGTTCCTGCAATAGCTCCTATGCGCGAAATGTAAAATTTTTCAGTAGGAGGGAAAAACACATTTATTCATTCTATGGCAGTGATACATAGGAGACTGTGAATTCTTACGTTTTCGAAAGAAAGAAATATAATTAGGCACATATAGGAGATTTTATTATTTGCTGCATCACTATTTAAGTTATTTAATAGAGCAAAAATCTGAAAGTTGATAAATATGTCAGGTTTTATTGCAGGAACAACGACGATTTCTTAACATTTTTGGAACAATAATTCTATCCCAGTGAAAAAATAATAATACTTTAATTACATTCATTTCTCCTTTAAAGTCTCAACATTGCTTCACAAGAACATCAACATCTTTATAGTGTTTAGGGCAACCATACAAAACATACTCTTTCAGTTTACAAAGTACAGAGTCCTTAGTTATAGTCTATAATTTGATATTAACTGCCAGTTTTTATGAGTAACAGGCAAGTTGATATCATCATCAGTCTATAATAATATTATTGTCACATCCTGGATCCGTAAAGTCTCGAAACAAGTTTAACTTGTAAGGCTGCAAGCTTAACATCATTCTTTGGAGTCTTGTTCTTATTTTATGAAGAGACTTCTTGAACAAGTATGACCTGCTTCGATCTTACCTTTATTTCTAAGTCTATATTGTTTAAATTTTTCTGCTCCGAAACAAATACTCAGAATTTCCTTGTCAATCTGAAAGTACTTTGCACCACAGTAAGTGTTTTAGTTTATGAAGCATGAGCTATAGGCCTACACTGGCCATCTTGGAGCAAAACTGCTCCTAATCCAAATGAACTTGCATCAACACTCAAGGTTAACTCTTTGGATGATAAAACTGTAAAACTGGTGCTTCAGTTAGTTTATTTGAAAATTCTTGAAACAATTTCTCATGAGTCTCATTCCAGAAGAATTCAACATCATTTTTCATCAACTCTCTGAGAGGAACAGACAAATTTCCAAACTTAAGAATATGGATATTATGGATATTTATTAATAATGGTTCACAATAAGTACATGAACTTAACAAATTGCAATTAACATATACACAAATAGCAATTATACACTATAAATAAAAATTTGAAGGGTTCAGAGCCATAGTGGGCCAAGCGCCATATATTAAAAACGAAGAAAACAAGGGCTAAAATTAAGTGATTACCACAATTTAATGAAACATATAACAAGTAATATGAAGTATGCACATTAAAACTAAATGACATGTCAATCTTCATTAAACAATGGTATTCACTTAACAATAACCCTTGCTTTCTCCTCTTTTAATAAATGGCGCTTGGCCCACTATGACTCTGAACCCTTCATTTAATACCTCATTTTCCATCATCTATTTCAATTTATTTTGGCTTTAAGTTGCACTTACATCTAGTTTTTAGTGCAAGAAGTTAAGAATAAATATAGATGAACAATTAAACATTCCTAATATTCTTTGTAACGACTTATTATCAGTACCGTAGTTTAAGTTCCTTTACTGTTTTAATCTTATCTTTTTGAATTGGCATACACTTAGAGCTAAAAATATACCCCAATAATTAAATTTTTCAACAAAAAATTCACATTTTAAGATTAAAGTTTATACCTGTCGCTTTACAATTTATAAAGCTTGCAACAAAATTGCATGAAGCCTTTTTTTTTTTTTGCTATGAACCCAATACTAAATGTCATCTTGATATGTTATGACATGTTCACTATATTAAAATATCTGAGGTGCATATCTATGAAAAATTTAGGGTCATTGTTAAGTCAGCAGTTCAGTAGTATTGAATAAGGAAAAATCAGATGGCGATTTAATCAAGATTTAATGCGTGTGTTGTGACTGACAGGTATACGGAGGGATGCGCGGCGTCATCGGACTGGTGGGTCAGAATTCGTCGTTGGACCCGAAAGAGGGCATCTGCTACCGCGGACACACACTCCCAGAACTGCGCAAGAAATTGCCTACAGCGCCTAACTGCGCGGAGCCGCTACCGGAGGGATTATTCTGGCTACTGTGCACTGGCGATGTACCTACCAGGGATCAGGTGAGTGCAATAATAATAATAATAATAATAATAATAATAATAATAATCATCTTCCTAACAAGTATTAGGCCAAGTGGCCTGTTACGGTCTCAAACTGGAATTTAATAATAATGATAATAATAATAATAATAATAGTAATAATAATAGGCCTAATAATAATAATAATAATAATAATAATAATAATAATAATAATAATAATAATAATAATAATAATAATAGTTGTAATATATAAGGCCAAATTAATATTTATACACTAGCAGCCTATATTTTTTTAATGAATTTATGACTTTTAAAGTAAAAGAAATGCCGATGAATTTAATATGTACTTAAAAATAAATGAATTAAGCTTCTATAACAGCACGAATGCTAATAATTGTGTATATAAAATTTCATATTCCTTACAAGTTAAAGAAAAGTGGCTTGGTTGTGTTAAATCAGCTCTGAATTGCTTTTCAAAACTTATATTTAAGTTTTTCCCCTCAGACGTGCACAAATATCACAGTCGTATATAGGTAACGTAAATATATTGATGTACATTGATATTGTAACATCTCCCGTATTTTTAACAACGAATTAAATAACAGTATATTAATTAGAACACTAAAATGTAATCAATTTTTTTAAATAAATGTACTTATTAGGAGGTTTTAAAAACTCTCCTGACTTAATGACAGGAGGATGAGATTTTGAATAATTGTTTTCAAAATTGCCCTTATAAATTGAGTTTTACCTCGATATTAAACGAATATGTTCTTATCACAAAATTTAATTGCAAAGAATCTTCTTGAACCTCGTGATTTTTTTCTAAAATAATTTCCCTGCAAAATATAGTACCCATTTCATAGTTTAACAATCTTTTAAGCCCATATTTGAATATTTATTACAGGTGTGCTTAAAGGTTTTAGCAATATTTACGTGTGCAATTCACGACCAGAATTCTTTTTTTATCTGCTTTCATTTTTCCTTTGTCACGAAACTAGTACCAGTTCCTAATGAATGGTAAAAGGTTCGTTATCTCGCAACATCTAATTGGTAATTACAGTAGGCTAGTGAGTGAGTTGGGGACGGATTGGGATCATTGACAGGTAACAGTGCCAATCAAAAAATTGACATTATCTTGAGACTGGGAAGATGGGCAATGCTAAAAATGTCTCTTCTTGAAAAAGAATAAAATAAATGTTACAAAATACTTTGCTTTGCGTGACACTAGTTGAGCAAAAATGAAGCTGCATTTTATAAAATCTGTTGGTACACGTAGGCTGTATTCAATCATTTATATAATCGCATAACTAGAAAGAAAAGTGGTGTTCATATTTTAGTTGAACCAAATTTGCAGTATAATGTTACAAATATGAGTTCCTTTTCTGTCGAGCAAGTGTAACTGTAATAGTTAAGGAAATGTTTCCAAACATAATAATGACCCTTTTGATTTTAGTAAATTTTCTGGGTTTCTCCCACTTCTCCCTAGATGTCCTGGTCAGTATCGTACTTCAAGTACTTCTTTTCCTGCAATTGGGTGTACTCCATTATGTTTCTCGAGAGTGATCATTGAATTATTTAGACTGCTGGCCAATACCCTTTGTATTCTGGCTGCCTCTCGCAAGCAATTAATGTCATGACAAAAAGATTTCCAAGAGTTTCGTTTGACTAGAGAATAGATTTTTTGTAATCTGTCAGAGTGGCATGGTATGCTGTTCAGTTCTCGTTTATTTTAGCTGCAATAAAAAGAGTTCAAGGTCTTTGTACCACCACATAACTCTACTAGGTCTGGACCTTGTTTGTACTGGACAATTAATCTGCCACATTTTAGTACCGGTACGAAATCATTCACTTAATGCCCTGTACTGTCAGCGATAAAGAAATTGCGACCTCTTACTGGTATTGACCCGATCATTGTTATTAATTCCTATTTACATAGAACACTATCAGTTTTTCTCGGATTTCTGAAGGAAGTAGTTCCAACATTGACTACATTAAGTTCAAAACAATTAATCTGCCTATGATCTGGTAAGGATGGCTCGTCAGAAATAATCCATTGTTTCTCTAGATTATTGACGTATTGTGTGGATATGTAATGTCGAGAGATTCTTTCTGAATTCTGTTAACAAATTTTGGTCTATGCAAATCTGGCTTTCAGGTAGTAGCTCCCTGTAAAGCAGGTATGAATAATTTCAAGGAAAAATTGTTCCGGGTCAGGGTATCGATCCCGGGACCCTTCGCTTAGCGCGCGAACGCTCTACCGACTGAGCTACTCCAGGAACCATACATGACACCGTCAAAATTTTTTTTTTTTTTAATTATTCAAACCTGCTTTACAGGGAGCTACTACCTGAAAGCCAGATTTGCATAATACATTCGTTACTGGAGGTACGATAACAGAAAGCGACAATTTAAGTCACACAGCATTTGTGTGCACTCATAGTTGAGTTCTGGCGTCTTGTCAGCTCATATGAGTTGTGTGGATATAAAGGAAAAATTGTGACGGTGTCATGTATGGTTCCTGGGGTAGCTCAGTCGGTAGAGCGTTCGCGCGCTAAGCGAAGGATCCCGGAATCGATACCCGGCCCCGGAACAATTTTTCCTTGAAATTATTCAAATTTTGGTCTATTTTCAACATTAAGTACAATCACGTTATTGGCTAATTTAGCAGGAATTCAACACTGAGATTTGTATTCTTTCTACCCCAACTTTTATGGCGAACATTCGAATCACAACATATCAGAGATTTTGATCTCCATTCATGAAGTACTCCACACTTGTGGAGTAACGGTCAGCGCGTCTGTCCGCGAAACCAGGTGGCCCGGGTTCGAATCCCGGTCGGGGCAAGTTACCTGGTTGAGGTTTTTTCTGGGGTTTTCCCTCAACCCAATACGAGCAAATGCTGGGTAACTTTCGGTGCTGGACCCCGGACTCATTTCACCGGCATTATTACCTTCATTTCATTCAGACGCTAAATAACCTTAGATGTTGATACAGCGTCGTAAAATAACCCAGTAAAATAAATTCATGAAGTATTCCACGAGTGATTCTAGCTTCCTTCTTGGAAAAACTGTTCTGATGTCATAAGGAAGGAAAACAGATCTCATGTTTAGGTCTTTCTGTTACAATTTCCTGTCCATAAGTTTATCCTCATATTAGCGATGTCTCCAGAACATAATTGTAATAAAGCTAAGCATTCTATCGTTGACATTCATATTTTGAACATCGGTCGGAGCTAAAAGAAATAAGTCAAAATATCCAGTTTTTGGGTTATGCAACAATTTGAACAACGGATGCCATGCGCATCGAACGGTGGAAGAAGGAACTAAGACTTATAAATGTTCTTTGGTCTTCTATAATATAAAACTATTAGTATAAAAATATATACATTTGTGTTATTAGTGGAATGTTTTTTGCTTCTCCTGAAAAGTTGTGAAAAGTGACTTAGTTCCTTTTAGCTCCGACTGCTTCTATATATCAACTTACATTTTCACGCTTCCGAGACTCATCACACGACTGTTATTGATTCAGATAGAGAGCTGAAGAATAAGGCTTACAACCGGTTTAAATTCGACGGGTCAGAAACATCCGTCAAGTTCCAGCATCCGACCGAATCTTCGAATTTCAATCGGTTACACCTAATGTTGAGCAGGCTAAACAGAGCACCAGGCACACTTCATCATACATGAAACTGACATTTTCTGAATACACAAATAGAATAACAATTGAAGGAAATTTACTTTGTCTTATTAAAAAATGTGTTTGCTTAATTCATTCATTCATTCATTCATTCATTCATTCATTCATTCATTCATTCATTCATTCATTCATTCATTCATTCATTCATTCATTCATTCATTCTCAGTGTTCTGCCCAAGGACAGGTCTTTCACTGCAAGCCTAACTTTCTCTTATTTTTCCTATTTTCTGCTTTCCTCTTTGTCTCTTCATATAATCCATATACAGTATCTTAATGTAGCCTCGTCTATCATCTGGTGTCTTCTTCTGCTCCGAACTCTACTCTCGTTCACCATTCCTTGCAGTGCATCCTTCAGTAGGCAGTTTCTTGTCAGCCAATGTCCCAACCAATTCCTTTTCCTCTTCCTGAAGCTATGCAATTGATTGAACACTTTAATATACTTATCTTCATAACTAATACATAAATGAATAAATGAACACCAGTAACAAAGGGAATAAGTCTAATGCATAATATTAAATCTGGTATGTAAAGAAATGAAAGAACAGAATAAATTACAGTTACTTACTAAATAGAAGACAAAGTAAGTACAAATATTTTATTGTAATGTTTATACTTTAATCTCAAAATGCATACTTCTAAAAGAGTAGTTATAAATATATAACACCTTTGATATCAGATAATGGACGATATTAAGATATATAGATCATATAAGGAGACAAAGATGAAGGCAGAAAATAGGAAAGATTGGAGAGAGCTGGGTTTGCAGTGAAAGGTCTGCCTTTGGGCAGAACACTATGAATGAATTAATTAATTAATTTCTCTAAGAAGCTTAATTATTACTTCATTAATAATTTTTTTAAGAAGTTAGAGTGTTATTAACAAAAACGAAAATACTCTCAAGTTCTAATTCTTATGCTTGTACTTTCACGATGCATGTTGTTGCTCTTGAAGATGCACAACTGTAATACCTGGATGAATGAATGAATCAATGAATGAATCAACTAGTAAATAAATGAATTAATGAATGAATGAACCGATCAGTTAATCAATCAATGAATTCATGGATGAATGAACCAATGAATCGATGGATGAATGAAGAAATGAATCCATGGATGGATGGATGGACGAATGCATGTACGGTTGGACAGATAGATGGATGGATGACTGATTGAATATAGTTAGAGAGAAATAATTATCAGTTAAATGATAGGCATTCACGATGATAATCACGTCCTTGCAAGGGCTCTTGCAACTCGTGTCTGGCTCAATGTGGTCTGCCTTTGCCGTCCACCCACAAGGAATGAGAAATAACTCGAATATTCGTTAAACCGGACACTGAGATACTCCGCGAGATGAAAGAGCTTTACACACTGATTTCAGCACCAGACGTTCAATAGTAACATAATTATAATTTCTATTTTTCATAACCGGTTGTGCAGGTCTCTAGATCCAGAGCTCTTCGATGAGCACAATGTAAATCTATTTCTTTGCTATCCTCTCGTGTGAGACTAAAAAAAAGCCTTTTATGTTGAAGATTTACTTGTATTATCTTTATCTTTGTAGCTTTGTTCGTCTAAGATAAGCTTATTTTATTCAGGCCAGTAAAAGCTTTTCCTTTCAGACTTTTCTTTGCTCTAAGGGAAATGTCATTTTGTAAGAACTAAGATTGTTAAAAAATACAAGGTATTTTTCACTCAGACTGTAAGGCTGAAATTCTCACTTATGTTGCAGGTGGACTGCATCACGCATGAATGGAACAAACGGGCCGATCTGCCACAGTTCGTGATAGACATGCTTCTGAGCTTCCCCAAGGAGGTGCACCCTATGGCGCAACTAGGCGCCACTCTCACCACTCTCAGCACTTGCAGCCAGTTCGCCAAACAGGTCGGCAAAGTCAAGAAAGAACAGCTGTGGGAGGTGAATAATTTTAAAATTCATAATAAATACATTTTATTCTTATTTTATTCTCATAATTCTTGGGAAAAATACCGTACCATGACTTAATGTAATTAAAAGTCAAGCCTGTCGTGCCTACTAAAAGGAGCAACGTTGGAAAGCTACTAACTGGCATCTAAACTGGTCCAGCCTTAGCAACCTAAACAATGGCTTTATTCATAGCAGTGATTAAAATGTTTTAAACCACTCTTTCCACGACAATCAACACATTAGCGAAAATAAAATCCGTATTCATTCAATTATAACTTCTTCACAAACAACACATTACAAAGAAAAGGTGTACAATTTGAAATATTGGAGTGGTTAAATGTACATACTTAGACTTGAACAAACAAAATTTGTTAACACAATCTCAAGGGAAGAAATGGAACTCTCTGCGTCATAATCCGCAGTTAATTCCCGATTTATCACGAAAATCGTCTATAGCTGCATTTAGATTGGCAACAGGCCATGACTGTTTGAACAAATACCTGTATAGAATTGGAATATATCAGTCCCCTAACTGCCCATTGTGCAACTCAAACCAAGAAATGGATTCGGGATACCTCAAAATCTGTGGTTCAGTGGCTGACCATGATAATATCTTTGAAAAATATTGGAGTGCAAGAGGTCAAATGACTTTATTGTCAAACGCCTGGCATTAGAAAATAACAATAATAATTTTAAATAAAATTTAGACACCAATAATGGATCAAATAATAATGTATAGCACATGAGAGTAGACATATTTATGCGCATGTAGAAATTATGAGCCTTGACTTCTCTTCGAGCGCTAAACTTTCCACTCGCTTATAAAATCTAATTTTTCTCCCTTATATCATACTGCCTTCTTGTTGCAGTACATGTACGAAGACTGCATGGATCTCCTGGCAAAAATCACAAGCATTGCCTCGATCATCTACACGCGCACGTACAAGGAGTGCGGCCTGAAGCCCATTATAGACCCTAAAAAGGACTGGTCCTACAACTTCTGTGTCTCCATGGGCATCGACAACGAGGCATACATAGAATTCATCAGACTCTATATGGTTATGCAAAGGTGGGTATTAAATTCATATATACCATTAGTGGTGGTGGTGGTGGTGGTGGTGGTGGTGGTGGTGGTGGTGGTGGTGGTGGTGGTGGGAGCGGTGGCAGTGGCGGTGGCGACGAGATCATATTTTAGAGATAAAACAATTTCCTTAAGAGAATTACATATAATTGTGTATGTTTCTTGAAATTCTGTCGCAGTGTCGTAGACTACACAATTAGAAAAAAAATATATCAAGTATGCAAAAAGACTGCTATCGTACCTTCCTTGATATTCTTAATTTACTTGCAAAGTGGTTACAATTAAATTATGGCTACTTAACTTGCAATTCATAAAAAACTTTTGACCCTAAGGCCTGGTATTATAAACGCCGATTAAACCTTACGTTCAGTTTAAACTGAAGTTTTTCGTTCTGCTTCGTATTATAAATCTTAACTACCAGTTAATCTTGAGTTAACATGAGTTTAACTTGATCGGCAGTTTTCTGCCGTTTAAACTGTAGTTCAAGGCTCAAGAGTGCACGATGGCGGTTCCCGCAGTGCACATGGATATTGCAGATGTTTTCCAAGAACTTATAAGTGACGATGAGCGAATGATCAATATTACTGAGTGACCACGGCGCCTAAGAATTTTTCGAAATAGGGTGCACCACTTTGAAATATAAATGAACATGACTTTTAAAACAGATTGAGACTTTCGAAGTAGGTAGTCCTAACCTTCAGAATTAGGATTTATAGTGCTAATCTTGTTTCGAAAAATCTAAAATCGGATACAACATGCAACAAAAGGATGAGAAAGTGCAAAAATATGTTTTAGGGTTAGAGTTTAAAGATTATTAAAAAAATAAGCGATATCCTTTTTATTTTAAACCATAATCTTGAACCTCTGCACCAGTTACTAGTGTTGCTCTTTTTTTTTCCTCTGGTAGAAAGTATACTGAAAACAATGGGAGATTTCGGAGGTGTCCATAAATCTACTATAAGCCTATTGCGCATTATACTGTGTGTGGCAGACAGTCTTCTGGTAAGATTTACTACAGGGCCTGATTTATAAACACACTAATAATATTATCTATTTTTTCTAGACTCATAAAAGTAATTTTATTGTGACTGAATTCTGTTTCATAAACATTCTAAAGAACTTATAAAATACGCACATTAATATTATTACCTCATTAGTCAGTTGATTCTGTATGGAGTTCAGTCGCGGATGGTTATGCATGGTTTAGTCTGGTTGCATTGTGTTTGGGAGCGTTAAGAAACTATTTGAGGTTAAGTCTGACAAGCGTATTGAAGTAGGCGGTATTGGTCCTCTATAGGTTTTTTCTGTATTGTCGAAGAACAAATATGTTTCTTAATGAAGATTCCCCACGAGTGTCGGCTATTTTAAATCAATAATATAAATAAATAGCTGCGATCGTCTTCTTTTCTTTCCTTGCAGTAATACCAATCATATTCCACTAAAGTTTAACTTAACCGAGACTCTGTAATATGGTGAATTGAGTTAAATTCTCGGTTAGGTTTAACTTAAGTTTAACATAATCTTTAGATTAACCGTATTTATAAAACTAGGCTTAAGAATCCAAAATGCAGTATAAAATCTACACTATGCGCTTCATATTCTTGTGATTACTCATTGCGCAGCAGTTAAACTCACGTGGCGCACAGTGAAGTCTCGCTTTCACCCTTCGATTTCTTAGAAGGTAGAAGGTTATTAGTCTTGACTTTGGACTATTCTGTGGACTTTCTTCTTACTGGTGGGATGAACACTCAAACTTTCCGAATTTGGGGATCTGCGGCTCCAAACGAGATTCATGCTGGTGTTGCTACAGGAAGTTCCATCATTGGTTCGCTATTCTTTGAAGAGATGGGAGCCCAAGGACCATCCCAACTGTACAGATAAGATATCCTTCGAACACAACTGTTTTCAAAAGTTATTTAATGGAGTTTTGTATTCATCAACAGTCTTCTGCATGCCATCCAAATTTTCACATTCACATTCCCCAGTTTAATAGTTTTCCGTCTCAGATCTGATCAATTAGACAGAGATTAATTATAATCATACTGCATTAATTTACCTTTTAAAAGAAGAGAATGTAAACAAATATATCTTGCGAGCATTAGAATTAATAGAAATCTAAGCTGAATATATTTCTGTTTCAGAATGTAATAACACTATTAATTCCATAATAATTATTTCTACTTATTTCATTTACTTGTCTGAACACTTCAGTAGCAGTAACTTGAAATTATTAACTTTAGTCTTCCAGATTACTTTTGATTTGGTAAATGTTCAACATATCACCGCCACTTAATAGCAAAGATATATTGTATTTTTGGCCCGGGGAAAAATATTATTCTTCTTTTACGGAAACACTTATCCCTACCACTTCATAGCAACACTTTTTTTTTTTTTTGTATTTCTGGTTAAATGAAAATACTCGTTCCTTACGAAAACACTCGTATTAATTATTATAAGTACATTTATAAAAGGTGAATATATTTCCCGGATCAGAAAGAAATAATATAAGATTATCTTACAAAGTGGCGGTCATATGCTGAACACTTAATCAGATTTCTTCTTATCAGTAATAAAACCACTTTTCTCAAATCTATTGATTAAATTCCTGTAATGACGAAATGATCATGAGCATTCTCTTAAATAATTGTTGAGTTTCATACATTTTCTCAGACACTGAGAAAGACTCTATTGCTTTAATAATAATATTGGACTAGCTGTATCATTACAGTTTATGACAGAACCATGGCAATCATGGCTAGAAACAGCTTAACTCTTGTAGCTGCACAAAACAAATCATTAATGTTTCAATAAAGAAAATGTTAACTATGGGTACCGGTAATGCAAAAAGTAACAAATAGAAACCCCTATTATTTGCCGAACACAGTGAGGCTTTTTATTTCTTTTCTACCTCAAATATATTATTATATTTTAAATGATTTTAAAATTTTACTTCTAAATGACCTTATCACCATATAAATCAAAACCTATGTTGTTGTTCAGTCAACTGTCGGAAGACAGATCTGAACCTCGCAAGTGATACCAACATGGCACCACTTACGGGGCAACTAGGCCAGGAGATAATGGGGTAGGGTGGCCAGTTCCTTTCCCCCCTCCTTTGCATACATCGCTTACTAGTTACATATTACACTAGTCAGACTTCAGATGTATACAAACAAATTGTTCTTCCTCTGACACATATATCGTCAAGTGAGATGCACTGCCTGATAATAGATGTACATGTCAGCTAGAACCACAATCAGAGATATAAAAACCTATAATACTTACAAATAGCTATGTTTTTGTTAGGCAGCAAAGTTTCTATTATACGAAAGTATAGTAACACACTAAATGAAACATGGCTAGCAAAACGATTTTTTGAGATGAGTGCTGAATGCAAAAAATTAAAGTAGGATATTGATATTCAAAAATTATTGAAAGAGAAGCCGAAAATATTTCACATTTAATACGGCCTCAGTTAGTATTTTATTCCAAACTTTACAGTGAATTGAAATGAACGCAAGAGGCCTCTTTGCTTCCTGCATATTTATTTATGCTCGACCATGCCGAAGTGTAGTAATTATACACCTGGTAGTAGCCCTTTAATGCACCTCATTAAAGTACACCTATTCATTATAATTCAGTTGTTCACCATTGTACCATTATAAAACCGCAAGTATCGATTATTCTCGGATATGCAATCGAAAGAAATTAGCGAAAAGTCACGGAAGCTGGAAATCCAATACTGTCGCAGAAGGTTATGTTTTGTTACTATAATAATTAACGTTAATTGTAAATAATATTCAAATAAATTCAATTTGTCATCTTGTTTTTCAATTTCTAAATCAATTTCCAGGTTATATCAAACCTAATGTTCATGTTATTCTCTAGATTATATCAAGGTCAATGACATTCGTGCCTCGGAAAAAATCAATACTTTCGCGTCTGTGCACATCTCACAATTCAGGTCAGTTCCGCTCCTCACTTACATAATCATAGCATGAATACTTATGAATAATTTCAAGTTAGAAATATGGTCGAGCATAAAAAGTCGTATGAAACTTGCCTATAATGGTAATTAAGACGCTCGCTCGCGCTCGTTTCATAAACAAACATACTTGCGTCTTAATGACTACCATTATAGGCTCGTTGCATAATGTACTATTATATTAATTTGCTTATGTGTACACATTATATCAGATTACATTATATCAGATACCTATACGCTTGTTCGTAAATTATATTATTATTATTATTATTATTATTATTATTATTATTATTATTAATATTAAATATAGGCCTTTATAGTTTATTTGGTGCAGGACAGTACCGTACTTCATTTTGTAAGAAACTAAACCCTGGTAGTATTGAGTTTGGAAATGTGTCCAGATTACCAGATCTATTGCAGAGCAATTGATTGCTTCTGTGTTTTGTTTTTTCAGTGACCATGGAACCGGTAACGTGTCTGCGCATGCAACTCATCTGGTGGGCTCTGCCCTGTCCGATTGCTACCTCAGTTATGCAGCTGGCATCAATGGGCTTGCGGGTCCCTTGCATGGACTAGCCACTCAACTAGTTTGTTTTATTTTGCATTTATTTCTCAATAACGTTACATTTATTTCGTCAGTTTATTTCCTAGGGATTAATAGCGCGCGAGAAATAAAATAAATATCATACTACAATAATGGTTCCTTGTTTGAAAAAGAAACGCATAAAAAGGCAATTATTTTCATTATGTTGCTACTTAGAAAACGTAAAAAATTATATATTGCAGTTATATGAACACTATAGTGTTCACATAACTGTAATATATAATTTTTTTACGTTTCCTATCAAATCTATGAACACTGTATAATTGGCCCAAACATGTGTGGTTTATCTTTGAATATGAAAAAAGCTAGTGAAGAAAAATTGGTCAACTTTTACTACGACGTGCGTCTTAAAATAGAATTTTTAAATAAAAAAAATTGGTTTAATAAAACCTGCTTAAAGGAGGCCTTGAAACTCAAATACGTCAATATTCAAACGAACACAGATTCTCGAGGTTCTAGACATATTGTTAAACAATGTACAAAAACTTGGATACAAAATGAGATCAAAACTAAAAAAAAAGTATTTGTGTTCATATAACTGTAATATATAATTTTTTGCATTTCCTATCAAATCTATGAACACTGTATAATTGGCCCAAACATGTGTGGTTTATCTTTGAATATGTTGAGACGCCCTGAACCTTGGATAACGTTTCGAATTGTCTTATTGGATTAAGAAAAATGAACAATAAACACCATTTACCTTAACAATGAAATAATAACAATTTAATATAAGAACAATAAAGGTAATAAAATAAAAACCTACACAACAACCAAAATATAACTGATATTGAAAGACCTAAAAAAATACTTCTTAAGAGATAACAGAGCCAATATTCCCACACTCGCCAATCTGGCTTGACAATTAATAAATCACACACACACACACATACACACACACACACATACTCTGTCTCTGTCTCTGTCTCTGTCTCTCTCTCTCTCTCTCTCTCTCTCTCAAGGAGGTTCTTTGTCCTGCTGGGTGATATAACGACACATAACATCTTCATTATCTAAAGTGATCTCCTCAATTTAATACTCATAACTTCCAATATTATTACAATGAGAGATAATGTACATGACATAAAATGTAGCTTTAAATGCACAGAATATAATGGTATTTTCTGAACGGATCTATCGCATTTACCGCAACTGTCTGCAAAATCCAGAACTTTCGGACACCATTATACTAAAATGGGCACCACTTTTATCTGATGGTATATAAAATGAAATTAATACTGGTTAGTGAGTCGAAACGTACAGAGGTAAGAGCAAATAGAAAATACATTTTATTTTAAAATTATCAATCAATCAATGTTGGATCGCGGCATTGAATTTACCTAAATAGGAACAATAGGCCTATATTTTTAATTTTTTTTGGATTGTACGAATAATAATTATTGTATGTGAAAACACATGTTTTAGAAACCTCCAATTATACTGTATTTAAAACTGAAGTCGGTGGGTATCGTTATACTCAGAAGAATAGTTTTGGTTTTTAACAAAATTAAATTTGTGTACATCGTCCTTGTAGATCCAGAGGCATTAATAACTTTTTTATCTTATACTTGATACTGTAAACCAAGAAATCTATATTGAAATTCATCTTGTTATTATTACTATTATTATTATTATTATTATTATTATTATTATTATTATTATTATTATTATTATTATTATTATTATTATTATTACTTTTTTATTTGTATTATTATTGTTACTATTATTGAAATATTTCAACATTTTCCTAACAGGCTTTCAAATTTGTAGCCTCGATCAGAAAAGAATTCGGAGATAAGCCTACAGATGAGCAGATCAGGGGCTTCATTCAGAACTATCTGAAGACAGGTCCAATCCCTGGGTACGGACATGCTGTGCTCCGCAACACGGACCCTCGATTCACAGTACAGAAAGACTTCGCCGAGAAACATCTTGCCGACGATCCCAACGTTAAGGTAACGCACAACTCTGCTAAAAGCATATTATAAAATAGTTCTCAATGGGAGAGGTTCGCCAGTTTCAAATCACAGAATACGATAAACATTTTAGGCAAGTTTTCACGTAGAACTATATCTTTTTCCTCACTAAGTATGGGGGGCTAACTTGAAGTTAAAACTGCAAGCACCTCTTTGTTCTTCTATTCCCATTGTTCTTCTTATATTCCCCGTTTTCTTCTTGCATTCCCATTGTTCTCCAATCTCTCTCTCTCTCTCTCTCGCTCTCCTTATATTTCCTTTGTGTTCATTGTTTTTATTTTGTTATTCATGCTTTGTTCCTGTAATTCTTGTGCTCTCATTTTCGATGTATTCCCTTTGTTATCCTTATCCTCGTTATCCTTGTATTTCTCCTGTTCTCCTTGTATTTCCTTTATTCTTCTCCACTTCCGCTTGTTCTCCTTGTATTCCACTTATCCCTATTCACTTCCCATTGCTCTCCTTATATTCTCATTGTGTCCCCTTGTATTCTCATTGTAATCTTCTTATTATTCTTGTCTTTCCATTCCCCTTTTATTCCCTTTTTCTTGTCGTAATCCATTTCCCTTTTTTCCAGGTTATCTAGACCTTGTTCTCCTTTCCTTACCCTTTTTCTTCTTTTTCCTCAGATTATCTTGCCCTTGTTCCACTTATCTAACTTATTATTCTTGTATTCCCCTTGTTTTCATATCTTTCTCTTGTACTTGCTTTCCCCTTTTTCTCCTTGTATTCCCCTTAAGACTGGTCCACAATAAGTCGGGAAAGGAAACGACGAGAACCAGAACGAAAATATTGTTAAAATAAATGTATTTAAATGTGAGCATTCACAATTAAAGAGAAGCTTGTCGGAGCCCTGGAACGGGAACGTGAAAATTAATTGTGAATGCTCACATTTAAATACATTTATTTTAACAATATTTCCGTTCTCGTTCTCATTGTCGTTCCCGTTCCCGGTTTACTGTGGACCAACCTTTATTATTCTTCTATTCCCCTTCTTCTTCTCCTTTCAGCCCTCGGACCATCCACACGTAGTTCTCCGTAAAGATATGCAGCACAGAAAAATATGCACTTGTGGACAGGTGATTGCACCCACTCGTAGATCTGTGTAATATGGAGCATAGTAAAACAATGTACCTATCGATAGCAGAAAAAACACATGTAGTTCCACACAAAGACATTATTCAGCATAGTACTGTATAGCTGTGCACATGTAGATATTTTTTTAACATAACATTTTTAGATGGGATTTAATTCCGAAATATCCCATCGTGTAGTAATGGAATATATAATTTGAACGTGAATGATAAGCCTTAAGAAAAAATTTCTGACCGTATTTTTCTAACGTAAAAATTCAAATCTCCTTACCATCAACTCTACTTCCTTATTCTATCATCAGATGTAATCAATTGAACAAAATACGAGCCTCAGCCTTAAACATGAAATTATGCACACCAACAGATCAGAAATATATATAAAACTAGCCGTATCCGTGCGCTCCGCTGCACCCGTTAGAAATAAATATAAAGTAATTACATAATTAAAATAGGACATTTGATCCAGGGAACATTCATGTTTGATAGAAGGATTAATCGTTTAATATGTTACTTAATTTAAATTGCATCCAAATAATTAAAATGCGATCATTTTGGTCCAGAGACACTCATTTGGTGCAATGACAATTCCTTTAATATGTTTCTTAATTTTTATTACATGCAACCATAGTTTAATGAAGATTGACATCATTTAGATTTAATGTGTATATTTTATTTTACTTGTTATAGGTTTCCATTGAATTATGGTAATAACTTAATTTTAACCCTTGTTTTCTATGTATTCAGTAAATGGCGCTTGGCCCACTATGGTTGTGAACCCTTCAAATAACTTAAATTATATTATATTATATTATATTATATTATATTATATTATATTATATTATATTATATTATATTAACTTATATTATATTATATTATAACAGAAGTTACTGTAATAACGTTATAGCATTATGTCCATCTAGAGAAACTACACTTTCCAATGGTGAAATAATAATTAATTATACAAATCGGTCAATTTAGCTCCGATATTACTTCATACAAACACAGAAATATTCTCTATAGGCTATCTTTCATAGCTTTCGATTGTTGCTGTCCAAGGCCCCTTATAGACGAAGTCATTTGTTTTTTAATTCATTACACGGCCATAGATGGCAGTTATTTTAATTTTAAAACTCATTTATCTCATTAAATATCAGTCCTATCAAAATATTTCAAGGAATAAAGCTTATCGCAAATTATTGTTAAAGAAACTTTTGTTATGTAACATTTTTCTCAAAAATCAATAATAAGCGAGATATTTCGATTTATTTAATTCAGGCCCCCTTATAACCCCCCTTTTAAATAATGTATTTTGAATACCATATAGCTTAAAATCTAAGTTGCAACGAACTTAATTTATATTCCAATTTTCATCGAAATCCGTTCAGCCATTATCGCGTGAAAAGGTAACAAACATGCAGACAGGCAGACATACAAACAAAAATTTCAAAAAAGCTATTTTCGGTTAATTATATATGTTAGGACCAATTATTTTTGGAAAATCGAAAATTACCAGAAAAATTTCGGCTACAGATTTATTATTAGTATAGATGTTAGCAAGTCATCTGCAGGTGTTAACAATATACTGGGCATAGCAAAATATTGTCACAAATCAAACTTAATGGTTTTATTAGTGTACATAAAATTTAAGAAATCGCCAATTATTAAATTAGAAATAACTGAACCAAACAGCTACCTCATCACATAAAAATTCACTACTTTTAAAAATGTGTTCTAAATTCTATTAATTATGTAAGACATTATGGGATCCATATTTTGTTGTGGCTTATATTAAATGTTGTTGTTGTTGTTGTTTTCTAATGCCAGGCGTTTGACAGGTCATTTGATCTCTTGCACTCCAATATTTTTCAAAGATATTATCATGGTCAGCTACTGAAGCACAGATTTTGAGGTGTTCCGAATCCATTTCTTGGTTTGAGTTGCACAATGGGCAGTTAGGGGACTGATATATTCCAATTCTATGCAGGTGTTTGGCCAAACAATCATGGTCTGTTGCTAATCTAAATGCAGCTACAGACGTGCTTATATTAAATACAAACTATTTTTCATTAAAATAAAGGTAATCGATTTAATATAATATTGCTATACATTAGGGTGTATCAAATTTTCATCATCATCATTATTATTATTATTATTATTATTATTATTATTATTATTATTATTATTATTATCTTTTTTTTCGAAAAATGGAGGTGGCTAGTAATGAATGTTTCTGGCATAAGTAATTATGATTTTGTGCCTTTTGTAGATAGATGTTTCTCATTTCAAAAAGTTCCAGATTTCAGATTTGTTTACCAGTCTTTCTTCGAGGGTTTTATGGTCAGTTATAAAAGACTATAGCGATGCTTTGTCTGTGGTTGCAGATTGTGTGGCAGTTATTCAAGGAGGTTCCTCCCATCCTCAAAGGAATCGAAAAGGTTCAGAATCCATGGCCTAATGTGGACGCTCATTCTGGAGTGATTTTTGAGGTAATTTAAGAATTTATATTTATTATATGTTCAGTGAGAGTTGGCAGCATATAAAGACTTCCTTTACAATACATTGTGGATATATTTTATCTTTCCACGTTTGCGGGGGTAGGGCGAAAAAGGCAGTGCTCAGCACAGTTGCAAACATGCGACGTGGAAAGATAAAATGTACGCAATATAGATAGTCGTGGTATCATATTAAGAAAAATAATTCAAGCATAAGTCACTAATTTAGGTATTTTATTATTTTCTTCTTGAAACAATTTTCTTGAGCCCATGGTGTTCACTATCTTGTGATTTGCCTTCTGAAATTGATTTAATTAAACGTTTTAATTATTCATTATAAGTGGTAATTTAACTATAAGCACTAGAGGTACTACGTTGTCGCCATACATGCTCTCAACTATTATTATCGCGAATTCAGTTTATTTACATGTTATTAGAATAAAAATGTGCCAATTGAAATAGTGTATACTTTTTCATGGTACCGGTACGCATTTATTACAGGCCATGAAGACCTCAGAATGACAGGAGGTTAGGGTCTAATCTTCTAAGCTGTACAGATAATCGACTTTAATGGCAGTAGGGGTGTCAGGCACACGTGTCCGCCGCTTTTACACTCAGGAAATACTCCTGATATTTTATTTCTCAGAGTCTGGTGTAAACTCCAGGGAAATAGTGCGGATGGAATGAATAGATCATTGGAGAAAATCCATGATTCCATTGGGAATACAACCTATGACCATCCGGCTTGCAGCGTTGCTCTGTAACCGATACTCTGTCGCGTGTCGCAATTCAGGGGGAATATACATGTTTGAAGGCCAAAAAAAGTAATTTTTCAATTTATTTTTTATATAAAGATTGAACACTTATCTTTATGTCAGTGAAGGAATTTTTGCAATATATACAATATTCTGGTAGATATGACCATAAACGTGCGATCGTGAGCTTATTTAGCTCTCCACACATAAGGTATATTAAATCTATTTCCTGTAACTTGTATTTTTCAAAACCGTTTTTGTGATAATTCGGTAAGTAAAATTTTGCTTGCAACTGTCTTTCATACTTGCGAACAAGATGAACTACAATGATAGGCGGAATTATGGGGGTATGGAGGAGCACTGCATTACTTTACGTTATACAAATCAACTTAATGTTAAAAAAAAAACTCCGCAAACTTCGTTTGTCATACTGCAAGAATTTTCTTCAGAAAACTGTAAATAATTCCCTCCCTCTTTAATTTTTAAAGTTGTAACGATAAAGTTGCATAGAAGAATTTGAATTTCCCGAACTGTTTTTAAACACAATTATTGTCTGTTTTGTTTACATTTCTCGTTGTCTCTTCCATTCCTTTCATAGTCGCACACGCGAGTTCTTCAGAGTATCTAGGCCTACTTATCTGCCTCTCTTCAGACAATAGCCTTTACTCGTACATCGTTGTCAGAATGCTTTGTATTTTTAAATTTCTATGCAGAACGAAAAGTTACATTTGTTTGGATCAAATTTCTGCGTATTTCAAAGACAAAAGTAAAATTCTTTCAATCATTTGAGGGTGTCAGAAGCAAAGGGATATAAGTTCATTTTAGTGTGATCGAAAGTTATTCAGCTTCTTTAAACCCATGAAGTCTTAATTTGTCACTAAAATGTTATATGCTTTAGTTTACACAGGATGCACTTTACTTTTTTTTTCTCTTGCACTACTTTGCTTCTGATCCCCTCATTTATAATCATAATACACTGCTCTTTTAAATTGACTGAGCATATTAGGAATTACTTACGGTTCAACATGTATATTAAACTGTGGTGTTAATAAACTACAAACCTTGCCGAGCTCCTTGATTCGATGTCATTAAATCAATGCATATTCATTCATTCATAGTGTTCTACCCAAGGGCAAGTTTTTCACTACAAACCCAGCTTTCTCCAATTTTTCCTATTTGTCTGCTTTCCTCTCTGTCTCCACATATGATCCATTTATCTTAATGTCTATCTTCTAATATCTTCTTCTTCCCCAATCTCTCCCCCCGTTCACGATGCATATTACTGTATTTAAATAAGCTTTTTGTCAATTCACTGTTATCATGAGAAGAAATTCTATAGAAGGACATGGAATCTAAAATAAGAGGACATTGCTGAAAAAAGGAGGACTTTTCAAAAATTGGTATGAACAAAATTAAAGATAAAAACAATGGCTCACCTTCAGTTTTCTCACTAGTTGCTGGATCAGTATTACATCTGTACCCTACTTATCGGTGAAGCCCACTTTGTGCACAAGAGCCTGAAGGGACCAACTTATATCTTGTAACAAATAACTATGGAACTGTTCACAGGACATGTCCTTCAAATTATATTTCACCATGATGATACCTCTGACTGTCTCCGTTAGCATGCGATTTCGTTCTTTTGTCCATTGAGCAGATAGTAGGGAAAATACTCTCTCAGCACTTCCATTGTGACTTGGGATAAATAAATAGAATTGACATATTTTTAAGAGTTCTGAGAAAGTTTCAGTGCTCGTAGAACTATTGGAATTGAAGAATTTGCACCAATGTTTATCTGAACTTAAATCTTTGTCCATATTAACTTGATTAGCGTATCTTTGTACATTGCAGAATAAAATTGATAAAATAGCTTAGAATCATGAATAGTGACATTTTTAAAGTGTAAGACTTCAATGCATGTCAATAGGTCATCATAGTTTACGTTTTTTATGTGCTCCTGCTTCAACCATTGAAAGCAGTTAAATTCTTTCATAGGTTTTCACCATTTATTTAGATATTTTATGCACAACATCGCACCTGTCCTCATGTATGGTAGTGAGGCCTGGACTGTCCGAAACTCAGATGCTCAACGTCTAACAACCGATTCCGGACAATTGGCCACAGAAAATTGGTAACTGGGAGAATTGGCCACAGAAAATTGGTAATAGGGACAATTCGCCACAGATAGACAATTTGCCATAAATAGACAATTTGCCACACCGTCCATTATCCAAAAGTGGGACCGTAACAATTTATTTAAATGTGAATTAGTGGCAAATATGATAACTTTCACGTTGTCCTCCGGTTCAAAATACAACAACCACCTTTCTCCTTGCACGGTCTTAGTGTATCTGTCGGCTATAACGTTCAGTTTGTCAATATTCCTTGGTTCAGGTGATAGGTGCAGCTTCCTGGGACGGCGCACACTTTTTTAATAGATGGTTTCTTTGGTAGATTCACATTGGCTTCGCTTGTAATACGCTGCAACACATTTTGAATCATGACAGACGTTGGTTCTCGGGAAGTCCTCGCCCTTGCCTCCATGTTCTCTACACATTCCTTTGCCTTAATCCTTCCCCAGTCTGCAGAATGATTCTTGTGTTCAGACGGTTCTTTGACGACACTGCTGCCATCTTCTGATAACGTGACTGTTGCATTACACCCGCCACGCATATCACAGCGCCAAACAACTCCAGTCATTTTGTGAAGCGAATTTCTTCCGCCATAGTTCCGAATTAGCTTACAGCTTCTGGATTTGTCTTGTTACCATAGAAATATATTATAAATTGTTGCGAATTTGAGTATTGCCTTGAATTTTAATGTGTGGCTAATTGTCTTTGATACGAATTTCAATTATGTGGCGAGTTGCCTCTGTAGCCAGTTGTCCCCAACCCCCTAACAACTGCGGAAATGAGATTTCTAAGTAGGACTGCTGGCTATAGCTTGCTTCACCACAAAAGGAATGAACTAATTACAAAAGAATTGAAAATTACACCTATTTATGAACATGTCAACCACTATAGACAAAAATGCCTTAACCATGTCAATAGGATGGACTGTTCTAGACTCCCAAGACAAATTCTCCGCTATATAGCACATGGAAGACGATCCTTGGGACGCCCCCTGAAAAGATGGACGGAGACCGTAACAGGCCACTAGGCCTAATACCTGCAAGGACGATGATAATAATATCGCACATTATTTAATATTCATATTAATTCTAGTTGAAATGCGAAATGCCGGACATTTCAATTGTTTTTAAATGCCTGCCGGACAGGATAAAATTATTTAAAAAGAGGACAGGTGCTCCTTTTGCCGGACGGATGGTAACTCTACATTCACTAAATTAACTCGAATCACCCAAATGTAGTGGGTAGACATTAGATATATACATTCAATAAATGATTTTGAATTCCTCTTTTCTTTAGTTGTTGTTTTTGGTTAGTCAACTGTCCGAAGACAGATATAAACCTCAAAAGTGATACCAACATGGTACCTCTTATGAGGCAATTAGGCCAGGAGATAATGGGGTAGGTGACCAGTTCCTTTCCCCCCTCCATTACATACATCGCCGACTAGCTACATATTACACTAATCAGACTTCAGATGCATACAAACAATTGTTCTTCCTCTGACACATATCGTCAAGTGAGATGTACTGCCTGATAATAGATGTGCATATCAGCCAGAACCTCAATAAAAAGTATTTTCTTTAGTATGTTCAGTAATTATAATCCTCCTCTGTCCAAGGCATTTTCATAATCAATAAGGTAACTGCGGTATACGTCTCCAAATTGAACTCACGTCTTTTTAGTGAGTTCAATTTGGAGACGTGAAAAAAAATCTGTTGGCATTTTTTAAGTGAAGACGCCATCAGTACATGACCTGTCCTTTCCAAATAAATTTTGCCTTTATTATTATTATTATTATTATTATTATTATTATTATTATTATTATTTTCAGAATGGGATTTAATTTGCCAGCTACTAATTTTGCATACATCTTGTATACTGCCGATAGTAGGCTTATACCTCTATAATTGGAGCGTTCGGATATAGGCTATTTCCTACATGATCTTAATTAGTGTCGTAAATAATGTATTTCTCAATTTTTACACTTTTATCCTTGTTAAGTAAAACATACTTGTTAAATTTATAGTTTCCTTGTAATTGTTTTGAGCAGTGTATTTGTATGTTATTTTTATAAATATTATTAGATTTCATGTGCATAATGCACGCACTAATTAGCTCGTAAGTATTTAATATAAACAAAATCCATATAAACCTAATATAGAAATCACCATTTAAACACACTTCAGCTATGTAGACAAAAAGGAATGTATAATATGAAAATACCAGTACTTCTTCTTTACACCTGTATAATATAAACGTAATATTTATTTACGATATGAGTGTCGTAACGTTTCATATTACAATACGAGTTTGAAAACTAGTCGTGTATTGTAATATGAAGTTATGATAAGGATGTCCTACAGCGTTTTATCCATTTTGATAAAAAATAATTTTTAATAAAAGTAATTGTAACTTTATTAAAATTTTGAACATATCTTTTTGCGGAGAGGTCACTGTAGTATTATTAGTTTCTTCCTGCGAGAGGCGATTCATTTATATTTGTTTTATTAGTTTTGAACACGATAGGTTTTTGTTTGTAACAGAAGAACAACAGTACTAGGAGAAATAAACAAACATGGTTTAAATGAGTTCAAACGATGATTCAGATATTGAAAATGCTGAAAATTCTGCAATTGCATCGAAATCTTAAGTAAGATATTAAGTGGAATATAAAAAAAAATTGAAGATTGGTATTCCAAAAAATATCTAGAATATATCTCGGAGAAGGTAATTCTGGCATACTTTAGTGAGTACCATTGCCTAACTAGTTGCGTAATGAAGTATCATTACCTAACTAGTTACGTTATAAAGGTATCATTACCTAACTAATTGCGTAATGAATGAGTTTACTACATTTTATTAGTGATCTGAAGTCCACATTACATAATAAAAGTGGGTAAAAGTTCTAATACGCTATTCTGTCGTGTTTGCAGCACTACGGCGTCAAGGAGCTGGACTTCTTCACGGTGTTTTTCGCGCTCTCCCGCGCCTTAGGAACGATGTCGTGGTTGATCTGGGCCCGCGCTCTGGGCTTGCCCATAGAGAGGCCTCTTTCAAAGACGTTAGACGAGCTCATGAAGCTTGTGGCCGCGGCGGCCGCTGACGCGGGCAAGGTCATAGGTACCGGCGCCGGCCCAGGTGCAGGGCCGGGAGCAGGTCCATGCGCGGGTTCGGGGGCAGGCACAACCGCGATCCAGGGCGGTGCCGGGGACGGCACAGCAGCCCCTGCGGTACCAGATATCTGCAAGGGCACAAAACCAAAATCAAAGTGAATAACTTATAAGAGAAAGATTTTTGAAAGATTATCTGGCTAATTAACTCCATGTAATTAAATTTTGTAGTAACAACTGGAATATAAATAAAATTCAATTTTATTTCTTTATCGAGCGATTGAAAATAGATTACACAATGATCACAAAATGAGTGGAAGTGGTAGGTAATTTTCTATTTAACAGGTGAACAATTGAAGGACAATTTAAACACAATGCGTAGAGCGAAAATCTTGGCTATCGGCGAGCGCTTTCCCAAACACTTGTTACGGGTAAAACTCTATATATCGATGATATGCTAACCACAAACTATTAATGTATATTTTTTTGTCAAGAGACATGATCCTTAACTTACCATTATTCACATCGCCTCTACGAGCTCAGAGAAACAAATGGATTTTCTGAAACGAAAGTTTAGCATTGGAAGAAGCAGAAGAGCTAATTTCGGAATGTTAAAGAGCTTTGGACTTCAAAACGAAGCAATTCACATGAAAGTAAGAGTGGTAAAATATTGGCTAAGTACTCGTATTATATTTTGGGACCAATCATTTTTACGGCGTTTTGTTCCAGAACTCAACAGAGAGAGAGAGAGAGAGAGAGAGAGAGAGAGAGTTGGGAAAAAGGTTGCCTGTATAAATTGCAGAGGGAGATACTTCATATAGAAATAGACTAGGTGTGGGAAAGAGGATCAAATAGTAGGCGAAATGTGAGGGTAGTGATAAACGGTATTTAATTTATACTGAGAGGCAAAATATTGAGCTCTAATGTTCGGAAAAATCATCACTGTATTTACAATCGGACCTTATGCTTAATTGGGGGAGGAGTGACTGTATAAACTCTTGTAGCAAAGATAGTACACCGTGATTCAAAATGAAAGAGCAGATTCCAATTGTGTATTACAAACTATCAAAGATAGAAACACATTGCCCATGTCACTGTATAGATGAAGGTTCAAAGTTTTATCCTACATGCACTGTACACTCAACATGAGTACCATGTATTGCGCGAGAAATATCCAGACGGTAGTCCAGTTCATTCCACACACGTATCAACTGGTCCCTGTTGTTTATTGAATTGACAGCTTCAACAATTCGATTTCAAAGATCGAAAGGTGGGACAAACATTGTGTCTTTTATGTACCCTCACAGATAAAAATCACAGGGAGTAAGATCTGGTGACCTGGGAGGCCAAAAACAATGAACAAGATGTTGTCCACCTCTTCTAATCCAACGTTGTGAAATGGTGTTCTTCGGATAACGTTGCATCTCAAGGTGAAAGTGAGGCGGGGCGCCAACTTACATGAAAATGAAGTCATTGGAATCTTCATGAAATTGAGGAAACAACCAGTTTTGCAGTATATCCAGGTATGACATTCCTGTCACAGTTTGCTCCGCAAAAAAGAAAGGTCCATTCGCGAAACCAGGTGGCCCGGGTTCGACTCCCGGTCGGGGCAAGTTACCTGGTTGAGGTTTTTTCCGGGGTTTTCCCTCAACCCAATATGAGCAAATGCTAGGTAACTTTCGGTGCTGGAACCCGGACTCATTTCACCGGCATTATCACCTTCATCTCATTCAGACGCTAAATAACCTAAGATGTTGATAAAGCGTCGTAAAATAACCTACTAAAAATATTCTACGTCTCGGCCTCCCCAAAGGTCTTTTTCCCTCCTGTCTCCCAACTAACACTCTATATACATTTATGGATTCTCCCATACATGCTACATGTCCTTTCCATCTCAAACATCTGGATTTAATCTTCCTAATTATATCAGGTGAAGAATATAATGCGACAAGTTCTGCGTTGTGTAACTTTCTCCATTCTCCTGTACCTTCATCCCTCTTAGCCCCAAAAATTTTCCTAAGCATTTTATTCTCAAACACCCTTAACCTCTGTTCTTCTCTCAAAGTGAGAGTCTAAGTTTCACAACCATACAGAACAAACGATAACTGTATAACTGTTTTATAAATTCTAACTTTCAGCTTTTATGAGAGCAGACTGGCTTATTGTGTGGTTTCGTAACAAGCTGTTTTTTACGGTGATGGATTGTTAGTCCTTCGCCCAATCCCCAAGCTGGATGACCACACCTCATCGTCTGTCCGCGACTGTTTATTCAATATATTCACAGCTACCCTCCATATCTGGAGGCCGAATTTTGTCATCTTCCATATCAAAATAAATTCAGAAGCTATATTAATACCCACAACATAAACAGTGAGTTTTGTAAGAACAAAAAAGAAAATTTGTTCTTCAATGAATCCAGCTTCTCTTTTACATATTTGTTTTGTCTTCGTTTCATAAAGAAATTTAGTCGGACGGCAAAATCTTGTAGAGGAAGGGAGAAAGTTATACACTTGAACTGTAATTGAACTGCAATGGCAGCAATGCAGTGGTAAGATCCCGGGAAGCTCAAATGACTCTGACCCAGATCTGTAAGTATTCTAAAATCCACCACCACTTTTAGACTTTGGACAAATCACGAGAAACACTAGCGGACGATCGACTGGGCATTTCGCAAACATAAGTTGTGCAGTATTTTTCGAAATGGAATTGATCATGAAATGGGAACTCTGTAGAGTGCTGGTGGAGTGAAAAAGGGAAAACGGGAGAATCAGGAGAAAAACCCTCACAGACCTGGTTCTGTCCACCACAAAAACAGCTTCGCAATCGCCGAGATTTGAACTGTGGTCTGCGATTATCGTAAACTAGCGCTCTGCTGACTGAAGTAGGTACCAAGACAAGTAGCTTACAGGGTTATAGAGCTGATCCCGTCTGCTACAAGTCTGCGCATGGATGGAGTTTCGAATTTCGTTTGCAGCGATGAACTGGATGATTTTCTTTCCTCCCAAGGTTTTCCCCATCTGCAAAGTGTGGATGTTAGGAATTCCCTGGCGAATACTGAGATTTATGCCGCCAAGCACTCGCTATCACAAATCCTACAGACACTAGATAGTGTCGCACTTGATACAGCATGTTAAATAACTGCTTACAATTTAATTGAAGACTACACATTGTTGCGTGGCTGCTTTCGCATCGAACGTCGTCAAGACGAGAATGTAACTTTGTGTTTTAACTAAGCAACATCCACTCAACAACCACTGGACGAAAATTCCAGTACCGGTATTAATTATTCTTCAACTAAAGTGTGGGAAGAAGAATTTCATTTTCTAAGCGTTGACATTATGACAACGTATAATTGGTAAGTAAGATGCTAATATTTAGAATTACTTAAGACTTTAAAAATATGGAAGGAAGTTTTGTTTAAAACGCATTATATTTATATAATTGTTTTATTGAATATAATCTTCGTTTACATAGAATATTTATACGCTCTTCATTGAAATTTATTGGGCAATGCAAATAAAACGGGTGAAAAAAGACAAATCTATAATCTATGCAAAATAAGATCCGCTCTTGACGTAAGCATTGGCCGAAATACTCAGGGCAGAATTGAAGAAATACATCTTTATTTTTATTTTGGTTTGCGAAAATGTTATTTTACAGTGAAATTTGTTTAAACAAAAGCCGCCCTAAATAAGGGTTCTATAGATCGGTCTACTAATCAATTCATAAAGAATAATAAGTAAACAAAACAATTTTGTGACATTTGGAAAGAAAAAGAAAAAACATTAAGATAAGAAAACGTAGGAAATCATTTACAATAAAAATTTTGTTGGGTACAAATGATTACTAATTATAGCTAAGGATGATTTTAACACGTGAGATCCTATTGCATCAATCGTTGCATCAGAAATTTTATATTGTTTAAGTTGATTTAAAGTTTCACGTGGGATCGTGCCACTGGCACCGAACATGAGCCCAAAAACTGTCCAATAGCAAAGACGTGATGCACTCTTATTCTTCCATAAAATATTACAGGATAATGCCTCATATAATGTGAAATTTTCTATTTCATTATTGAAAATTTTACGGAAACATAATAAATGAAGAGCACAGGGACTTGATAAGTCCAAAATTATCTATTTTCTGTTTTAGATGTCATGTAATAGCTCACGTATTGTAGATGTGTGTA
Organism: Periplaneta americana; assembly: GCF_040183065.1. NCBI lineage: Eukaryota > Metazoa > Arthropoda > Insecta > Blattodea > Blattidae > Periplaneta > Periplaneta americana. Next base: position 90,598,628 of record NC_091125.1, on the reverse strand, counting down.
GTTTAACTGTACAGAATAACAATCTCATTAGTCCAAAGAAATCTGAAGAATGATAACCCAAAGATAATAGAATATAATATATATGAAACTTTCAACTTACTCTCCTGTAAAAGCAGTAAATTCAAATAGGCCTATGGTGGGAAATAATATTAGATTTGTGGAATAAATTAACAAGTGTAAAAATATATAAATAGCTGAAAATTTGTTTTATTATATCGTCAATTTTTATTTTGATGTAATATTACATATCGCAAAAGAGGCGTATAAATGCGAAAAATACGTTTGAAATAAATAAGCTGCAGCATAAATTGGAGTAGGGTTAGTCGAACACTTGAGTAGAGTAATAAATATTTGTTTATGTTAAGACCGGATCTTCTTTTGGTGGACTATAATATAGTTCGCCTTGCCTTTCTGAAATGAAACAGCTAGGAGAACGAGAGTCAGGTCTCCAAGGCGTCATCATAAGCACTAGTCAACGCCATATGATCGTGTCTAATTGTTTACTCTCTAAACTGACATAAAATTGTACTTAAAATGAATCTTAAGTAAATTGAAATATTCAACATGGAAAGACAACAAAACACCACACTCTTGACTTCTGTACTCACACGAGGATACTGAAGCAATGCTTCTTTTCCGTATAAATATCATAGCATTAGGGATTTAACACAGTACCAAAAAAATCCTCCAACAAGTTTGGCAGTTTTGATCTCATCTACACGGAAACACAAATAGGTCTATATGCAATGGTACATATCTGTTTAAACATTTAAACTTATAAGTAATTGAGGCGTTCCGTAAGAGAAGGGCGAACCCGTCAAATGTACCTGTAGAGATATCGATGTTCAAAGTATTTTACCTGTAAACGAGATAAGGGCAAAGCCGCCAAGGACACTCTGTAATGATAATTACTTTGTACACTGAAAAACGAATGCCTTTATTGAAAATTGCAATTAAATGTCCAATTTAATATTCCAGCTTAATAGTGATCATAGATGACATTATGAATTCATCAATATTATGGGAATAATTTAAAAACAGTATATTAGAAAAAGCAAAGGGCGTAGAATGAACTCAATAGTGGCAGACGTTGATAATAATAATAATAATAATAATAATAATAATAATAATAATAACAATAACAATAACAATAATAATAATAATAATAATAATAATAATAAAACACTTAATCGCACTGTGATGTGATATTTACGAAGTGTCTGAAATAATTAATAAACAAAAAGTAAAGTAGATGTCTATCATGTTATCACCGGGCTTCGAGACTTTGGACCCGATACAATAAGTTTACTGTGCTTGTACTATAGGTTGTTGACTCGCTGCAGGTAGTGAAAGGTAGAGATGTGTTGAGGTAACAACGTTACTATTTAGAATAGAGTACGGTAGTATGGGGAAACACACATATGTATATTCTGAAAGTAAATATACATTACACAATGACAATGTCAAGAGAATGTGAAAAGCATTTATTCTCCTGTCCTTTATAAGCATTTGTGTTTAATTATACACAGTGTTAATGGTGTAAATAAACATGTAGCAATTTTAATTTCTTCATTTATCCTATTGGTCGTCTTTAGGAAGTGCAGTTACAGTACCGAATTGCAATGTACTACAAGATACATTTTAAATGTCTCAAACGTAAATCTTTTTCGATTATCTGTCAAACACAGTTTGTACTGTGAAAAGCTGCGCTCTACGTTGCATGACGTGATAGGAGCAAAACGAAAAAACCTAACATCATTGCAGTCTCTAAGAGACAGTCCTTTATTCTCGGGTGACACTATGTCCACTAATTTGCTGTTAGATTACACAATGTTCCATATCCGTTATTTTTACATAAAATTGATTTCCACTTCTGTTTTACACGTTCAGTAACCGGTGTACTTGGTGTCTCATTAATTCTCTGTGTCATTTCCACAATTAATTTGAGGGTTTCCGCCATCTCTTGCTCTGACTTTTCTAACCGTGTAATAGTTTCAGACACAGTTAGTATGAAAACCAAATTGTTCGTCAGAACCTTCAAATCCAGAGCTTTTTCCTTTGCGTATTTGTTGGCATTCATTCTATAGTACCCCACCCACTGTACGCTTTGCCACTATAGTCAGTACGCCGTTATACGGATTTCCCACTGAACTGCTCTATCGGGTCCGAAGTCTCGAAGCCTGGTTATCACCCTTGCTATCAAAAGTGGTCTCACTTGTTCTGGGAACAGAGGTGCTAATAATCCATTACATCATCTTCATGAAGATGTTCCTCTGAGTCGGTCACTGCTAGTTGCACGTTTTGTTTGCTGATAACGTCATCCAGAAACGTTCTGTGGCACATAGATAAGGAGAGCTTTCAGAAGTGAGCTTTATTGGCGTGACATACTTCCTTGGCAAAACCAGCTGAGAGAGGTCGACCTGTTCTTAATGCGACATCTGTTCACATCAACACTGGTTACGAGCTTAGAAATATAGGCATTCTGGAGGTCATAATCACCCAACTCCCAGAAATTAGGAAATACAGGTTATATTTTCTCCATACCTAGTTTGAAAGTTTGCACATGTCGAGATGTTTTCGTACTAATGTACGATTCACTTTTGTTCCTTTTAATCTTTGCTTGTACGTTTATCCATTTTTCGCCATGCCTCTGACGTTTCCTACATTAACCAGATATGCCTGGTTGGTTAGCACTGTCACTATTACTCATACTAAGCTATTACAATGTCTATAAATACACGTAATTCCTCACTACGGTTGTACTCGTCTATGTGGTTACAAAACACTGAGATATTGAATAGCGCGCCTTCAGGCGGAGTGGCGTATTCGCCCTTCTCGTACGGAGTAATATGAATATGATGAACCTATCACAGACTACGCAGTTTCTCCAACCTTACAGACAATGATAATTTCGATGTAGTAAGGGAGAGCCCGCCAACGACTGCAAGTCTTAAGTTGCAGATATGAGTCTTAAATATTCGGAGGAGTAAAAAACATAAAATTCGACCCTTGGTGGGCTTGCCCTTCTCTTACGGAACGCCTCAATTGTGCAGGAAATTTATTTGATCAAGCAGCTGACGAAATTCTTGAACATTCTTCGTGCTTAAGCCTATCTGCAAATGCTCGTCTCGAACTGGATTCTTTCCTCGTACAAGTATCCCCAACCGCAACAGGAAGACTGGTCCGCTTCCCACATCCTGGCAGCAGAGAAACGGCTTCAGATAGAGTTCAGATATCAGCAACCTCACTTCTGATATCTAGTATCTCTGTACGTGAACCGTGTCACAAGAAGACCTTGTGTTTGGATACCTTAGCCGTGTCGCAACAGAATCTTCCTGTTTTGGTAAGTGCAGTTTCATTGAACTATTGCAGTTAAGGTAAGCGATCACTACATCGTATCGCACGGATCGGAAAAAGACTATCTTTGCTGTAATTATTATGTAACCGCGTTCACTACATCGTATCGGACGCATCGTCTCACGGCAAATCCGTCCACGTTTCTCGGATGGGCAACTTTTCCGATGCGTGCGATCATGGCCTTCTTTAATAAATCAATTTTAATTGGTCAACTGTTACCATTATGTTGTGCCATGTTCAGTGTCGCGCCAAAATGGCAGACGGAAAACTTATTTCGCGTGTAGAAAATTGCGAAGAATTATATAATTTGAGGCGTTCACATTACAGTAATCAAGTCGTTTCTTGCAAATATATTATGTAACCAATATTTCTTTCGTTTCTTCCTCTTCAATTAAGACGCATGAAGCAATTACAAATTCTTATTCGCTAACAGACGTAATTAATAGACCTAACCTCAACTCCTCTGCTTTCAGTAATGTCAATATCGTACGACGTCATGTTTTAAACAGCTGATAGGGGAATCCGATGAGACGATGAGGTGAAGCCGTTACAGTGAACGCACTGCACTTAAAATATCCGTTACGTGCGATTCGTACGAGGAGTGCGATACGATGTAGTGAACGCTTACCTTTAGATTGCGACGACTTAAAATATGATGTTAGATAAGTCAATATGTCGGATTAGACTATAATGTAGTTAGAGAAGTGCAATAGACATGAAATTGCATTACATTATAATAAATTGTAATTTAGTTTACATTAGATATTTAATAATATTGTAAGAAAATATTTACCGGTACTCAGGTTACAGCAGCTTACGTATATTTGTGTATTATTAAAGTTATTAAACAGTGTGAGACTGTAAATTTAAACGACAAACATTTTGTAAGTTTCGTTTGTGATGGATCGTTGGCTTAAACGTCGTCACGGATGAACATAAACTTAGATATTATTTTCCTGTACCTAATTCTAACAATATGTGGCTTCAAATTCCCTTTATCAGCATGGAGACCCACAATCTCACCGATAAGCAGGAAGATCAGCTTGTTGAGTTATCGTGTAATAATGCTTGGAAAGACATTTGAAGGAATGTCAGCTTATTGATTTTTGGCTAAAATTTCTTGCGGAACATAAAGAACTCTCAGAGCCTTGAAACATATAATGCTTTTACCACAGTCTAGTATATACAGTCACGAAGCTCAATGCGTAGTAAATATGCATCCATAGACAGTTGCTAATCACTAGGATCGCTACTATCGCCTCATTACAGACAATGCGAAATAGTACCGGCACAGTCTATTATTTCTAGTACCCTCAACAACTCAAGCTTCGTGACTGTATATACTAGACTGTGCTTTTACCAACGACTTAATTGTATGATCAGGCATGTTCTACTCTTTCGTATATCAAAACTGTTAAAAGAAACCGAATTAATGCGGCACAGACGAGATTAAAGATAACTAATATTCACCTCATTTAAAGTCATTTTAAGCACAAAAATACTTCCATCATTCTTAGGGAAACTTGTAAAAATATACTTGACTTCTTTTTTAATACAAGGATATTATACAATGGGTGTATTAAAAGTAGAGCAATGTTTTGTTTTACATTCTTTAATATCAGCTCTGTTGCAATATATTAATGAAAGCCATATACATTTTTCATATACATTATTTGAGGTGAGTATTAAATTATATCGTTAATATTTATTCCATTTTGGAAAATATAGCAAATATCACTACTCATGTTCACTTAATGTTAAATCTAACCTACCAATCATTCCAATGACGACCTACAAAGAGTCCTCGAAAATACTTATCTATGAAAAAGGAGTGCTAAGAAGTTTGAAAACACCCGAACGTATAAGTTACACAAAAAGTTTATCCATGACCATAACAAAAAACGTGCCTTTACTAAATAGTTTTGCGTTTGTAAAGTAGGCTTTTATTCAACATTACTTTATTCCACTAGTGAGATAAAGACTTTACCTCAAAGTATAAGGGAAGACTCCACTGAAAATCATGAAAATTTTTTCAAATTTTTTTTAGCTATTTCACTTATTCAGAATTTATATTTTCATATCCCAAATGGATTCAGCTCAATTCTGATTACAAATACTCGCATGTTTACACTTTTTAAATTAAGGCTGGAAGGGGCGTGGAATTTAAAGACCTGTCAAAATTGTTTTTCATCGAAGAATTCTTTTTTAAAATGTCTGATTACAAATCTAGTAACTTTTTGTTGGCTCCCTGAAGTTACTAGATGAATGTAGCGGAGGAGAATATTAATTTACATAAATATTCATTTTATTTTCAAATCTATTTTTCTGTGTTCATTTTTGTTGATTCAACACCAACTTTCTTATGCCAAATATTAATCAATCTGGATGAAATTTTTACTGCAAGTATTTATGAGGTAGCTGCATGTTTCTATGAATTTATTTTGTGAGAAATGCTGCTAGTTTATTTTATTAATATAAATATAATATAAATGCCTTGAGGCTTAGTGATACATTGTTGTTAGAGAGAAAAATAACAATTTGAATTAGATTGAAGCACATAATAATAAACAAAATAACGTCAAGAAAATGCGAATTAAAGTCACGGTCACTAGATGTCACTACCTCTACTTCTTTATTACCATTTCTTAAATCTCCATACACACAATTTCCTTCTCCTTTCTCTATCTACCACCACTACTACGTCGTAATTTGTGCATTGCATCCATATCTAATATACACACACATATATTTCTAATAATTTACTTTTTTGGGATGCGAGGAGACTTGAACCTGCGAAGTTGGGTTTTTGGGTTTTGGGTTTATAGAATTTAATAACTACACGCCTTAGTCAACTGAGTTAAACAGACACGATGATTAATTACGTTTTAATATTCCTCTTAAGTTTACAGAAGTAAAATGTGAAATTATTTCAATCACATTAGTCCCGTGAATACTTATAAATAATCCCTGAAACTTCAAAAAGATGAAAATACATGTTTAAAATGAAAAAAGTATTAAAATTATATAATTAATTATAATTTGTTATTTATCCAACGCCTTACATACCATTATTCACTATTCATGGCCTCCTACATCATGACCTACCTAGTACGTGTATCAGTTCTAAAATCCATGCCATGATATGTGATTATATGAGGACTTATTTTCAACATGTTTTCTTTTGTAAAACATAATTTTTCGTTATGGTCATGGATAAAATTACGTATGGTACTTGTGAGCGAGATCTTCATTGCGCTGGTGTAATTTAAGCACTCGGCTGACGCCTCGTGCTTAAAACTTTCTACTCGCGAAATAATGATACACTTACCTCACAAGTACCATAAATAACTATTATATTTATGTTCACTTTTATTTTTAATGTAATAAAGTGTTACTTTTTACAATGGTGCAGGTCGACGATCTAATCATTATTTCAGTTTTCAGATAACAGGAGCAACCGTACGAGAAAGAAGTCAACAAAGAGGGAATCTTGCTTCTTTAATTGGAGTGCTGATATTATCTAATAATTCTCCTCTCGTACGGATATCAGCTGTTTAATGCTGCCGGTCCTGTTGGATATTGATTCATGTTCCATGAATTTTCTGAAGTGAGTTTCTCAAATGTAAAAAATTATTCATAAAGATACAAAACTTGTAGAGGTTATACGAGAGAAAGTCAATAAGATACAAATTAAAGTAATCATCTTCATTTCTTTTATTGAGCAGGCGTCCGAACTTATCACAGCTACATGACAGTATTATCTAAGTGCATATATGCGAAACAAAGAAGCAGCAGTTGCAAGATGGCAGCATATCGTCCTCTTCATTCTGTCTGTTCGGATCAATTCGCCAATCTGTTACATACTTGCCTCCATGACCAACTTCACTGACCGATCTCGCTTATCGATACTTGTCCTCTTTTGAAAGAACTAATGCACCCAGTTGTAGACAATTTGACATGACAGGCAATGTTCACCATTCACGGGACGAATTTCTACATGAATATCCTTTGCTACCGGACCTTTTTATCAGCAATATCGAAGTGTTGCTCGACAATGGTATTTGACCTCAATAATCGATCATGTTCGAAAACTTGTTCGTGTAAGTGTCGCTTCTTTAGTTATTACTACTATGAATAGATGGCGAAGGTAACAGTCAGTGTCGCCAATAGTACATAAATATACCCTTACCTACTTCCTTATTGGCTTTTAAGGAACCCGGAGGTACATTGCCGCCCTCACATAAGCCCGCCATTGCTCCCTATCCTGAGCAAGAGTAATCCAATCTCTATCATCATATCCCACCTCCCTCAAATCCATTTTAATATTATCTTCCCATCTACGTCTCGGCCTCCCCAAAGGTCTTTTTCCCTCCGGTCTCCCAACTAACACTCTATATGCATTTCTAGATTCGCCCATACGTGCTACATGCCCTGCCCATCTTAAACGTCTGGATTTAATGTTCCTAATTATGTCAGGTGAAGAATACAATGCGTGCAGTTCTGACATAAATACACCCGCATTATAAAATTCAAAATTTCAGCCCTCTCTAATCATTGTGTAAAAACATTAGATTTAGCAGGAAACCGCTGATAATGTCAATTATGAGAATAATTTTATTTATACTTAATCTATATCGACATTCTCCCAAATACTTTTTTTACCCGTCCCAAAAATAGGGTCACCTATTAAGAAATACCGGAACTGTTTCAAAGTTTGTCAATTTCTTATATCTTTGGTTCACACTTATCCCGTAGGTAGAAAGTTCGCTTACACGATCATAAAATCGTAGGTCAGATACCTTTGAACGTCAGAGTACAAAGATATCTGAGCCTACTAATCAATCGATAGTGATCGATAATATGTTGGTGTAAATGTGGCTTCTTTAGTTATTACTTCTATGAATAGATGGCAAAAATAATAGTCATTATTGCCATTGTACATAAATATATTCGCATTATATAATTCAATTTTTCATCCCTCTACTGATTGTAAAATAACACTAGGTTTAGCTGGAAACCGCTGATACTTTCAATCATGAGAATAATAATTTGTGCTTAATCTACTTTTCCCTAACACTTTTTAGCCGACCCAATAATGGTGTCACCTGTTGAGAACTAGCAGAACTCTTTCAAATTTTGTAAATTATTTATACTCTATCTTTGGCTCTGACTTATCCCGTGGTTGAAAAGTTCGCTTACACGATCATAAAATCGTAAGTCAGATATCTTTCAACATCAGTGTACAATTGTGCAAAGGTGCCCTTATCTTGCAACTGCTGCTGTGTTCCTCTTGTGCGTACAGCGATCGCCTTGACACCTGGATAACACTGCTATCTAGCGGTGTTAGCTTCAGTCGCCTCATTTAAGAACATACCGGTCGTTACTTCGATTTGTGACTTACTGACTCACTTGTGTTTTTTTCTAAAAAAAGCCTGGAAGGAATGTTATTGGGTTTCTTCGTTCTTGGAGTGTGCTGCAACTCTTGTGTAATTTCGGCTGCTCATACAAATTACTCGTAAAAAACTGTATTATTCATATAACGTTTATTTCTATGCATCCGAATAAGAAATTTTACGGTTCAAATAGATGTATGTAATGAAGTTTTTCGAAAATTAACACAAAATAGTCGTCCTTGCTGGTCTACCGCTTACAGCAGTGGTCGTCAGCACTCGCTGAAATGTGCAATGGGTACGCGGTGCCGTCCCCTGGGCACCGTCGTGCAACAGGGAGAGATAGAGAGCATACCCGCTTGCAGCTACGAGAGCATTATACTGGGTGTTCATTTCAAAGTGTGTCATGACGTCACTGTTGTTGAGTCACCGAGATGAAGCGAGTTTCAGCTTATATGTCAGAGAAGTTTCCTATTATTCAAGGCGTTCTTCAATCTGAACTTGAGAATGTGTACGGTATAACTTGAACGTCGTAGCAACAGATGGCAGTCTGTACGGTCTGTGTGCTACCATAACCTCTTTCGAACTGTGTTCTGCGCCGGCAAGTCGTACGCAGGGTATTTGTTATCATCGGTTGCGTAGGCAACATTCCACAACACAAATCAAATGCTCCGTGTCCATGTTGACAGTCGAAGTTAATGTCAACAAATACGTAAGTAATCGTCTTAACCCTCTCCCCATATCTCAACAGTACGTATTTCCAAACAGTTCACATTCCTGTCATTGCCGGCGTTACCGTACGTATCGGTACGTACTCTTCAGAATGAACGCCGTACTTGCTAGGCAACTTCTCTGCCTCATAGATAATACACCTCTGCGGAAGTATAGGAAGATTGAATTCTCTAGGCTCATCGGCTAGCCACGTGATGGCATACAGCGAGCCATGACACACTTTGAACTGAACACCCAGTATAGTCAGCAACGGAGGCATAGTTAGAAGAAGGAGGTGCTCTCTTGGCGGGAAAAGTAGTGAGGATCAATTGTTTATCCATAATACGTCAAAACTGCGTACGACAGAAGTTTTAAGCAATGGCATTACTTCCTTGTGAGCTGGAAGAAAACAACTGTTTGATCACAATATAGAGATATGATCTCTATACTGTGGTTTGATTTCCACATATCCTACAATTTTAATACAAGTAGTGTTAAGTTCATAAAAATAACCTTAGTATCTCGTTATCATTATATTACTTTTCTTCAAATAATTGTCTACAGTTAGATGGAAAGAAGTTTGTGATTATACGTTCACGTGCATAAAATTGCAACTTCACGTTGATGTCGATGTAATAGACATTCCTAATTTATAGTCTCAACAAATGTTGACGCAACATCCGTCGATCGACCACGGTGTTACGTAAGTTTTATAGTTTTCAGTAATATATATATATATATATATATATATATATATATATATATATATATATATATATGTATGTGTGTGTGTACATATATAGCCGTTACTCGTATATTATAGAAATGAAGATATAATATAAAAGCTTCTTTCTCTGCGTCTACTTACTTAAGGCTCCAAAAGGTTTCACTTTCATATCATCAGTATACCATTATGTGTTGCATTAACTATAATAATATTTCATTTTTAATGGTAATAATGTCACCAAACATTCTTAAGTTTTGTAGTTCTTAATATCGAATACACAGCTGTACTCGGAAAACTACAGACCAGAGAATCAGACCTGTAAATTATTTTTATACGTTATCAAAAAATTACACAAATGAAGATCGACATAGTGGCATTATGATGTGAAAGAATCTGACCCATCTGAACTCTAAGTATGTCAGGAATCCTGTAGGTCATGGCCTTCGTGTAATAGTATATTGTTTATTGTAGTGTGTGTTTTGTTTTATTCTGAAATGCAATTAATTAGTTCCCAAAACTGACGAAAGATGGATTTTGGAAAATAGGAAAATGATGTAGGAAAATTGACATTTCACTGAAAACTACTATTTTGCTGAAAAACTTTTGGTTCAAAGCTTCAAAATGAGGGGTCATTTATTAAAATCCGTTCAGCCGTTTTCCCGTAATTTTCATTGCCAGTTCAAATTTTATATATATATATATATATATATATATATATATATATATATATATATATATATTAGATTTATCAGAGCACTTTCATTTTTTAGTGATGTGTGTATCAGAGACCTGCAAAATAGCGCTTACAACCGGTTTAGACTCGACCGGTTGGAGCTACAACCGATTAGGTTGAACGTCCGACCGAATATTCGACTTTCAAGCGGTTACTTCTGATGTATTGCGGGCTAATCAGAACACCAGGCGTACTTAGTCATACATGAAACTGATTTTTTTTTTAGTACACATCTAGAGTAACAATATGTTATCTTATTAAAAAAAAAAGTGTTTGCAAACACTTCTACAGTTGATTCGACACTATAACACATATATTTTCTTTATTATTTTGAACCTGCAGTAACTTCAGAAGTATCGTTCATATTTTAAACTTTTACAGGTTTACTAATAAAAGTTGGTTATAGATAATTATGTCAAATATTGGTATAGTTTTACACAGAACAAGACGTGCATAAACGCATATTTTTCTTACCAATAAACGCTATATAGCTGGTGTTTTACTATACCAGTGTTGAACAGTATACGTCATAACTTCGTCACCATTTTATTACGTCGTAACTCTTTCTCGTCACATATCGACTGAATCTCGTTCGATTTGTATAACCCGATAATCGATATTACATAACTGTTTACTGTTTATGTAAGACCACGCATGGTTTAGAGCACAAATCTCACACACAAAGAAATGGGGAAAAGGAAGAAAATACGATCTCCAAATTGGAACAATACAGAAATATTAAGTAGCATATAGGCGTACAGTATTTTAATACGTCGTTCTGTATATTAATAAACGTCTTTCATAATAAGTAGGCATTATATTAATAAGCCATGAGAATATTCAGCTAATATTTTACACGACCATAAATGTAAGTAGGACGAGATATATGCGGTACATATTCTAATTCTTAACGAAAAAAGAAGATAGGGCATTGTAGATTATTGTTTAGTCAGCTATCCGAAGACACGTCCGAACCTCACAAGTGATACCAAGAAGGCACCACTTATAAGGCAACTAAGTCAGGAGATAATGGGGTAGGATGGCTAGTTTCTTTTCCCCTCCATTGCATACATCGCCGACTAGCTACATATTACACTAGTCGAACTTCAGATATGAATGTATACATAATGGTGACTGAAAGGGAGAAGTTTCCTCTCATTAATTTATTGCAAATAGAAATTTTGTTTCCTTTACACTGAAGAAAACAACATTTAACCACTTACAATATTCAATTCCTAAATTTACAGTTATAAGCACTTAGATTTCCACTCACGCCAGAGCCCTGCTTTTTTATATTAATGAAAACTTGACACCATTTTATGATTTCTTTGATGTAACTTTTGCAGAGAATTGGTCTATAAAAAATGTTCATTCAAATTATCTGTGATCATTATTTTTAATTATTCAGTTTAGAGGCAAGTACATTTATTATCGAAAGTAAAGCGTGCTTTAATGCATTGTCTACTCCAACAGGACAGGAAAGGATATATTAAAAAAGGCATGGTCCATTCATTTTTCCGAATTAGGACATAATATATAATATAGTAACCGTATTCATAGATCTAGCCCTATTTAAAATTAAGTCAGTACTTCATACACTCTAGTGTGTAATATATTTTAAGCTTTAAAATACATAAAGAGTGATTACTCTTGAGTAAATCTTTCACCTTAACGTATTTTTTTTAATTTAAACATTTTTTATAAATTCACTACATGCCTGTGAATAGATACATTCTATTCACTTATTATAACACACATTGATTTGACATTTTAGCCACTTAAGGCTAATAGATACTAAAACACACCCTACCAGAATTATTAATATATCTGCAATATTATGAGCATAGGGCTTATAACAATCTTCATTCTTAAGCAGTTTGCTTCCACAGTACTGTTAGTTGCTTAAAACGTAAGTACACATAAGTAATACAGTTGGAATCTGAAAAAAAACCGGACGATTAATAGCTTCTAATACTTCTGTAAATTATTGATATACGGATTATTTTTAATAGCAGATTAATACTAGAAAGGTTCACATTAATTACTGTTAAATGTGAATGTGTGCGAAGTAATTATTTACAGTTCATGGTCTCAAATTGTACAAATTGTAATTAAATCAGAAAATATATTTTAATATCATAAAAATAATTTTCAGTGGGTTCCGAAACGAAATATATTTCGATTCTGCATAAATATCTTTGTTCTTATTCTAAAATCTCGTAACTCTAGAAAACAATATTACTTTTTCAGCGAAAAACAAAATGATTAATGGAGCATATGAAGGTGCTTTCATAAAATGTAACTAAATTTATCAAACCCTTGCATTGACCTTTTAAAAGATTTTGTGTTAACAGAATAAAACACCAAAGCTCGTAAATATCCAAATATTAACTATAGTACGAGGTTCTATTTTATCAACAGGCATGTGATCATTCCAATATATGTGGTTTTATATTTTGTAATTTTTGGGGAAATGTAAAATTCATTCTTCTATAATCGTCCATAAACCACTGGGAAGCGATATTTTGCAACCGTTAAGTCCGAAACAAATAATTCAGCGGCTACTGGATGTACGATGTTTTGGAATAATAGGTGAAAACATTTTTAATTTAGTTCAACATAAAACTTAAGAAGTAACATCAATACTAACATTGTAAAGAAGTGAAAATTTTCAAATTGAGTTAGAAGTGTAAAAGACAATGTATATTATCTTGGTAAAAGATTTTCTTTTACCGAAAACTTGCAGTTTCTATCAAGATTCGAACCTATACGCTTCGGATTAGTTGTCATTAGCTGAATGAGTTACTGCTGATGCCACTCCTAGCAGAAGCCACATATGTTAGGTGTTGCCTAATATGGAATTACGTATTTATTTTACTATTTCCCTTCAATGAATTCTGTTACTAATGCCGGAAGCAGCGCGGAATGCATCCTAACCGCAGCTTTGATTATTTAATGGATGACTGCCAGCCAAACTTATGCACTCCTTTCCACTATAATTTTCTTAACTGCTTCTACGATAGTGCTAGTATTTAATTCACAAGACTTAGGGCCGTATTCAGGAAAGTGACTTGAACTTCACTTTCACTTACATCCGATTTTGGTAAGTAGAAAACGCAGAATTTTTATTCAAGTCACAACTTAACTTACACTTCAGTCGTAGCTTATTCAAAAGCTAGTAAGATTTAAGATAAGTCAAGACTATCCCTATAGGGTAGAGTAGCATAAATCGCACCGCTTCCTAACTCGCACCACTCCTAGTTTAAAACAAATTACTGTAGTAGTGTGGCATCTAGTGGTATTGTTACAATCTACCATATGAACGTCCACCATGTCACTTGATTTCTGCCACTTCTTTGTGTCAGCAGCGTGGTGATAGTGTATCTAATATAATCGCTCAGGTGGATGTATATTTAGCTAACATTTTGTAACTTAATAACGGATTTATATGCAAAGAAATCCATAATCTTAAGATGTTATTCGTTTAAAGAGTTATTAAAGAATATTTAACTTAGTAGGATTTTCGAACATGTGGTGATTATTGGCTAGAATGAAGGAAATAATCACTTATGGCGTAGTTTCTCAATTCGCACCACTTTGTAGGTGCCTAATTCGCACCGGTGCGATATGAGCAACTGTACTCTAACCGTACAAAAGAAGGCCCCAAAAATTTTAACTGAACTAGGAATGCATCAGGTAGGTGCAATATCAAATGGTGAAAAGGACGTTAATAAAACAAGTGTGTGTTGTACAAGAGCACCAGGTATTTTGTGCGACCTGTGATAATTTTTAAACGTCAAACAGTGCATCCTTCATTATCAGCTGGTGCTCCTCCAGGATCGTTATTTGTTTGCTCTGAGTCAGGTTACATCAGTGAACTATTTGTCGAATAGCGCAAACATTTTATTTGCCACTCAAACCTACCATAGAAAAAAGTGCTGCTTCTGTATGTCCACCTATACGACCCATTCCAAAAATTTAGAAGCTAGATATCTCGGGAAAATGGTATGCTCCTGTTTCAGCTTCCTCGTCATAATACTCATAGGCCCAGCCTTTAGATGTTTCTATCTTCAAATTATTTCATACAGCTATATCATGAAGCAGATAATCGTGGAGAAAAGGTGACGCAGTTTACAGTCTGAACTGCCTGGTGAAGCACATGACAAATGTGTAACAATAAAAAACGCATTCAAAAAGTTTAAATGTTACGTAATTTACGCTCAATTTTTTAAATTTCATTTGAAGATGCGTTACACTCTTTCATTAATTTCAATAAACTTATAATTTGAATTTATTACATTATTCATTCAAATACTCTTCAATATGTTCAATATTACAAGCTTTCCTTCATGCAATTCCCTGCAGATAAAGAGGTGCGATTTAAGAAACCGCAGATGCTATTTAGGAAACTAGTTGCCTAAATGGCACCACTGACATGTGTTTCGAAAATGTCATTTTAATTAAAAAATATTAAATCAAATTCAAGGATTCTTTTTTACATGAAAGGTAAATGTTCTGGGAATGTACCTATCTCTGTAGAGGAATGCAGAAAATAAAAACTGTATTATTCAATAAAAATTATAAATGCTAAAGTTGTGCGATATAGGCAACCTTATCCTACCTCACTTAGCGCTATAATTTGTCTAAACAACAACTAATGGGGCATTTGTTTACTACGATAAAATTAAATTTTAGGGCTGAAATGGATTTAGAAGATTATAATTTCCAAGAATAGTACCACGTCATTATATGATCGTCGAACACCAAGTTCGCTTGCTTTTTATTTACATTTTGACTTTGTCAAAGGAAATGTAATTAAGTATTATCTTTATACTAGTATGACCTAACTTCTGAAGACGAAGTGAAGTTGGAGTGAAACTAATAATAGACTAATACAAACACCTCTCCACAAAATACATGTTCAAAAGTAATAAAAATAATGCAATTATTTTTTAAAATTAATTTTTACTTAAAGTGGATAAAACATTGTACTTATCGTAACTTCATATTACAATACTCAACTGGTTATGAAACTCGGCCTGCGACCTCGTTTGACAACTTTCCAAACTTGTATTGTAATATGAAACGTTACGATAATCATATCGTAAATAACTATAACATCTTTGTCAAAGCATTGTTGCTTGATATTAATTATTGAAAGCTTGTATACTGTACTTCTGATCCAGTCGCAAATTTATTCCTTACTTTGATACGTCTTGTTATATAACTTGTATGTTGTCATAGCCGTTGTTAATTTGTAATCATTATAAAGTGGGTGATGGCGGATTAAGAACTAAACAACTACTAATCCGCCCTGACGTGAGTACAGAATTATGTAATAAATAAATACATAAATAAATAAATAAATAAATAAATAAATAAATAAATAAATAAATAAATAAATAAATAAATAAATAAATAAATAAGTAAATAAATAAATAATAAATGGATGCATGAATGGATGGTTGGATGGATAAATAAATGAATATGTTAATAAATTAATAAATAAGTAAACAAGTAAAGAAGCAAATAAATAAGTAAATGAATACTGAATGGATGGATGGATGGATGGATGGATAGATAATAAATGAATATGTTAATAAATAAATAAATGCGTTAATAAATAAATAAATAAATATATTAATAAATAGTTCAATGCTTTAACGTTCATTTCATTACTGTAATTTATCTTTTTATTCGTGATTATGGATAATTTTGATTAATCTTTGTCGCTAGCAACGAATAAATCTCACGAATAATTTTCTTTGTTCGTAATCATTATTCGTCAATCGAATACATTTTGCCCAACACTGCTGTCTAGCTATAATACATACTTATTATCCATAATTTTTTCTTCGTGAGAATTATTTTTAAGCATATGGGAGACAAATTTTAATTTTATAATCTGTCGATGCAAAAGTACTTGGAACAATAATAGCAAGATATGGGTGAGCTCAACCTTCAATATTACGTATGAAAATTAATGATAGCTCGATATGTAGTGACAAAGCTTTGGAACACTCTAAATTCATGATCCATAACAAATGTTACATCCAATGATTTCGATTGTCTCAGATTTAAATTTGTCTCTTCTCCCTTTCTCCCTGTTTATCACTAAAAGTAATGCATTTGTTCAGATTTCGAATAAATAACAGCTAGTTTTTGAAGTCTACAGTCATACATAACATCCATTATCAAGCAGTAGGCTACATCTCACTTGACGATAAATGTCAGAGGAAGAACAGTGTTTGTATGTATTTGAAGTCTGATTAGTGTAATATGTAACTAGTTGACGATGTACGCAATGGATGGGGAAAGGAACTGGCCATCATACCCCATTATCTCCTGTCCTAGTTGCCTCAAAAGTGGTGCCTTGTTGGTATCTCTTGTAAGGTTCAGACCTGTCTTCTGACAATTAACTAAACGAACAAGTCATACAAAATTGAAGATCTTCCCGGGAAAAGGATGTAACATCAGATTCTTAAAATATGTGATGTAGGTGGAAAAAGTAATTTTAAAGCAATTGTTTATAATAATAAATTATTACGTTCAGTAGCAGAATAAACCTGTACCTTGTTTAGTCAAATGGCTGTGATAGTAAATGTACGTCTAATGAATTATGCCCCTGAAAATATTTTCCTTTCAACTGAAACATGAATTACAGTTTTGTTGATTACATTGATTACATTCTTGCCCTGTGGACTTCTTCAATTAATCCTTTTGTCTCTTACAATATAAAATTTTTCGGGTTGGAATTTTCTTAATATGCATTTACACTTCTGTTTCAGACGACGCCCACCGATGCAGCCCGCCATGAGGATTTTAATCATATTTGTGGTTGTAACTGCACCAACCTTCATGTTTTGGTTATGCTTAATGTATTATCCTGTAAAACTGATCTCTTCATATCCGGAAGACTGTTGGAGCAATCTCTTGATAAGTCACGTTGTTTGTGACATTAATTCTCTCGAAAAGTTTCCAGAAAAACTGAAGCCAGGGATTGAAGAGTTGGGCTTCAAGGGAAACATGTCTATTTTACGAGAGAATTACTTTCTTAGCAGAAACATAACAGAAATAAAGACACTTAACGTTTCAAGATGTTCCTTACTGAGTATAGAAATCGGTGCATTTAACGGTCTGATAAAATTGACACAATTGATCATAAATAATAACATGGTACGTGAACTTAAATCGGGCACTTTTCAAGAATTGAAGATACTGAAAAAATTAGAGCTTGAAAACAATGGAATCAGCGAAATAGAGCTTGGCACTTTTGCAGGCTTGACATCTTTGAATTATCTTTCTCTGGTTGGGAACAACATAACGAAATTTTCAAATTATTTGTTTCTTGGATTCCGTATCCCCAATCAAGGACGAATCAAATCTTCACTGGCATCTCATCTTCTGAACACACTGCCATCTGAACTCCCAGGTCTTCAACACTCCAATGAACTCAGAAAAGTAAATGTGCACATCCAGGCCAATATGACGCGTCTGTCGTATTTGTATCTGCACGGAAATCCTCTGATATGCGACTGCAGACTTGTAGAGTTTTGGCAGTGGTCAAAGAACAATAGCATCATGATAGAAAAGGAGAACAAATTGCCAGAATGTATTTACGAAGAGAAAGTAGTGCCTTTGTCAGCGATGAATGGCTGTAAATGCGAGAAAGGAAATGATATAACGCTGAAAAATTGTAATATTTCTCCACTTTTGAAATTCCATCGAAAAGGTATTCATAACACGAACTTGCAAAATCTTAAGACATACGTGCAGCCAGTAGTATACGCCATTCTCTTCCTCTTTGGGGTCACTCTGAATGTCACACTGGTCACAATCATCGTCACCGTCAAGGAGATGCATACATTGCCAAATATGTACATTCTGAACATGGCAATAAGCGATCTTGCCTCGCTGTTAAGTCTCCCAATTGTCCACATCGATTTTGTATTCAATCTCTCCAATGTTGGCCGCTTCTTCTGCAGCTTACTGCCCTTGTGTCGTCGCCTCGTCACCGGGGTATCCGCCTACTCTGTATGCGTACTCAGCATGCAGAGATATTACGTCATCGTACTTCCTCTGCAATCAGCACGCCCAACTTGGAAGGTTACTAGAAGAGTCATCTTGGCGGTGTGGTTACTGGCTTCAGTGATCGGTATACCATCTGTCTTCGCCTTTCAAGCGGACTTTGATAATAACTGCACTCCTTATGTGAACTTGGGCTTTTACCAGAAGGTGATAATACTGGACTTGGTGTCGTGTTGCATCTTGCCGCTGTGTGTGGTGGCCTGCATGCATATAATGGCGGCAAGGCACCTCGTCAAGGCAGGCGTCGTCGTGTCGGAGTCTGCAGCAGAGTCGAGGAGGAAGAGCGCGAGGATTGTCCTGGGGCTGAGCTTGGTTTTCCTGGTCAGCTACGGACCCTACCACGTCATAGACACCATCATCGTGTTCCACCCCGACAAGATGTCCCTGTGGTACTACGAGTTCGTGTGTTCTTGTCTCCTAGTTCTCAACTCCTGCTTCAGCCCCGTCGCTCTCTACTTATCCAGCACCGCATTCAGGAATGAGTTCAAACGGCGCCTCTTCAGGTGTAAGACGTTATCCTCAAGCTGAGAGGATGACTAATTAGTAATAGTGTTCTTACAAAACACAATCCTACGGGCGGGCGGGGACAGGTCCGTGCAGATTTCCTCTGAAGGCAATGTTATATGTTCTAAAGACAGCAACATATCAGTATATGCCACTACACTCACCATCACTAGAGCATAGGCGGAGAGACAATCGTTTCCTTGGGGAGGGGGGTAAAGCAAAACCATAGAATCCCTATATAACTTAACGGGGTTATGGGGGACATCATTTACCTTCTCCCTCCGTTATAGCTTGACCATGGTAAAATATATCGGAATATGATTGATCAGTGTGTTTTTGGGGGGCATATTTCTTACAGTGACATCCGTATCCGCAATGTTTCAGACAGAGTTATATAGAGTTTGAACTATAGCTCTACTACAAATTATAATAGGGCATAACTTACTGTAAAACAATCTCCCTCTTTTTTTCTCTCATATAGAAACACATGCATACATCAATAACACTACGTACCTGAAAGACTATATTTGCATAATATATACGTCACTGTGTACGTTAACAGAAAACCACAATTCCAAGTCACACAGAGATTGTGTGCACTCGATGTGGGTCTCTGGAGTTTCGTCAGCCCAAGCGAGTTGTGTGGATATAAAGGGAAAAGTTGAGACGGTATCGGGTGGAGTTCCCGGGTAGCTCAGTTGGAAAGAGCGCTGGTACGTTCAACCAGAGGTCCCGGGATCGATACCCGGCCCCTGAACAATTTTTCCCTTGAAATTATTCACTACGTAACAGTGTTAACAGAAACTTGTTTATCCCTTTGAAACATACATTATTTTTTTATGTTTTTCACATCATGGATCATACCAAAGCTTCAATCAATTTTTTTCAACATTTTAACTCTGTACACAATTTCAAAACATAGATGGCACCTCTATGTATACTCAAGGGGTGGTTCCTTGATGGAATATCTGTGCCATAACATTTAGAAAGAAAGAAAACGGTGGTTCTTCTGAGTAACCACTATGCTTCAAAGGGTTAAATAAAGCTTACCTTCCTGAAGATATCATACGAAATGCAAACTCTAATTATTTTATTATAATCTCGTCTTTAAGTTTACATATTATACCGGGATCACTTTTTTTCTTTCTGTATTATTGTGCAGTGTTATTCATACATCTTCAAGTGGCGGCCTGAACACCTGCAGACTTCTAACATATGAGTACAGGCTGTTACAAAAGAAAGAATACAGTGCTTCCTTTCCTCAAATGAGATATAGAAATTCTTAAACATTCAGAAATTTAAAATAAATATTATAGTACAGACACATTATCTGAAGACATTAATTCATCAATTTAAGCACAAAAAGTTAATCATAAAAACAAGCAAAAAAGATGTTTTGAATTCAATATTTTATAACGTTAATAGAAAAAAAAAGAGTTGAGACAAGTTCGGGAGGCCAGTGCCCCCTATGCCCCCCATAACTCCGCCTATGCTCTAGAGTAATCATCTTCACTATTGTCCCCGCAAATTAACTTGGTAGCTGTAAGAGAGATGCGCGGGGAGAGGACCAATCCTAGTGGCAGCGCCTGCACCCCTTTTACAAGTCGTATGAAATACATTTGCTTTGTATGGTTCAAGAGTAATTAATGTTTATAGTTGTCGTATTGAAAGACGGAAGCAATGTCTTGTGGCAAGACGAGATTCAAGGTTATTCGCAGTAAGAGGAGGAAGGTGTATGAAGTTTCTGGTTCTCTGTTGTCATGAAAAGGCGAACAACAAATGCCTAACTATAAATCCTAAGGAAAATGGTACGATGTAAAATTTGTCAGCCACGAATGAGGTGAGAGCTTTTATTAATTTAATTTGTGGGCGGAAAATTTATTGGAGGCTCAATTCCATAACATTCAGTAACTCATATACGATTTATTGTAATTGAAGATTTGATAACAATGTCTTCAGTTTATAAATTTATGTTTAACGCTGTAATTATGACTAGAGAGTTAGTACATGGTAAATTATTTTTCTTCATGTTGTTTTTATTTATTATATTTTATTAATTATAATATTATATTGCTTATTTATAAGAATGAATTTGTTTTATTTTTCTTTTGAGAAAACATAAATATCTATCTTCCAAATCCTTTCCAAACATTAATTGCGTCATAAGTGATGCCTTATTGGTGTCACTTATATGATTTCAAACCGTCTTCGGACAGTTGACTTAACATACATAGTGTCCCTTAGTAGCTCCAGGTGCAAAACATAGCAGAGAGCACTAGGGAGCACAACTGTTCAGATAAATTGTGCGAATAATAATAATAATAATAATAATAATAATAATAGTAATAATAATAATAATAATAATAATAATAATAATAAAATTTTCATAATGTCAGTGATAAGTCCTGCAGTCTACCACTACTCATTTTAAACTTTAATTAAAAGATCACGTAATTGTCTACATTATCATAACGACAGGTAACATTTCCTTTTGAGTAGGGTGACCAGACATCCTCTTTTGTCCGGACATATCCTCCTTTTTAGGCCTTTGTCCGGGGTACGGGTGGATTTTCAAAAAATCAAGAAATGTCCTCCTTTTCGCAACTTGTATGCCTGATATTTTGAAACTATCTGATTTGACGACTTTTTCAAGCATCGTGCCTGTAGGTGGAAGCAGCATCCACGGAATATACTCTTTGCCAACGATCGGACTTCCATACATATGCACCTGACTCTGAAATCATTATTAAGTTTTATCATAATATTATTTTGTCATAAAATAAATATTAACATACTTTTAAGTATGATATAAGCCCAAATCCGTACTGTAATTATTTTGTAATAAAATAGATATTGACGTAATTTGAAGTATAGGCCTAATATAGGACTAAACCTAAATCTAAGTACATATTTTCTGTCGTCTTTTTTTCGAACAATGTCCTCCTTTTTGAAGCTTTGTGTCCTCTTTTTTATCGATGGTAATCTGGTCACCCTACTTTTGAGACATTCGTTATGATAAGGCAACTGCCAATTAAGTTATTTTCGGAGTGTATTCCAACTGTCGGCGTATCCCATTCACGTGAAATATGGCATTAGTTTTACATGTATTTTATAGTATCATTCAAACTATACATTATAAATTCCAGATAAAAACGATGAGAAAGTAAAGAGAAGAGTGGAGTTTCACCACCTCCCGCACTATCATACACTGGCGTTCAAAGTTATCTGATTCCTACTAATCGATAGTGATCGATAATTTGTTCGTGTAAGTGTGGATTTTTTACTTATGAATTTTACGAATAGATGGCGAAGATAATAGTCACTATCGCCAATAGTACATAAATGTACCCGCATTATAAATTCAAAATTTCATCCTTCTCTAATGATTGTGAAAAGCACTATGTTAGAGGGAAACCTCTGAAACTATCAATTTATTATGAGAATAATTATTTTACACTTAAACTACATCATCATTTTCTCAAAGACGACTTATTTGTAGAAGTCCTAATAATAGTATCACCTATTGAGAACTTGCGGAACTATTTCAAAGTTTGTCAATTTATTATATCTTTGTATCTGACTTATACCCCTGATCACATTATATTATAACAGATTGGCCATTTGTCTACTATTTTCGAATGGCACTGACTGCGGTGAGACCAATAGTCTGCATAACTGCTTTTCTCTCCATGTCTCATGGCGGTGTCTCATACGGTGTATTTAAATGCAGTTGCTATTGTTGTTAAAAATAAATTCCTTAGTGCTTGCTATTAAAACATTTTACATTTAATTTTTAGTGTTAAAAAAAATTACCCCGATTGAAAAAAATTTACATTGAATTTACTGTTACGAAGGTAAAAAAAATAAATTTAAAAAATCATCTCTGGCCAATTCATTTCCTTTTCTTTCTTATAAAGAAACCAAAATTTAAAGATTTTCTTTAATTTAGTCGCCGATTTATCGCTTTGCTATCTGTACCGTTTCGAAAGTCATAAAAATAAATTAGATTCACATTTAACAAGAATAAGTTTCATCTAGCATTTACAACACATCAACATTTTTCTTGCAGCTTTTCAAGTGAGTTTCGGAACGAGTTCCAACAACAAATCAAAGAGAGTGACTTGAAATAACTCAATTATTCCTTATCTTGTATATCTGTACTCGTGTCCCCGATCATTTACCTTGTCTTCTATCCAAAACTCTGAATTTTCCAAGGACCTATTTTTTGGTATAATTTAAAAGTTATAAAAAATATGTACTTTCAATAATTCTATTCCCAAACCGAAATACCAAGCTGAGAATTATTTACTATTGTTACCGACAGATGTGCACTATAAATGGTAGGTATACTCTGGGAGTAATGAAATGATGTGGTATAGTATTGGATGGTGTTACCGATACAAGAGAGCTGGTTGGTAGGATAGTAAATGCTACTACTGCCCATAGTTGATTCTACGGTCGACTTGGCATCTTACGTATATAAGCTTGTACTTGCTATTTTGGAAAAGAAAATTGTACCAGAACAATTGAAGGAGTCCATGCTTATACATTGGTGGAATTGGATGAGAGGACCTGACAGCGA
This sequence comes from Periplaneta americana, assembly GCF_040183065.1. Lineage (NCBI taxonomy): Eukaryota > Metazoa > Arthropoda > Insecta > Blattodea > Blattidae > Periplaneta > Periplaneta americana. The sequence continues at coordinate 90,574,536 of NC_091125.1, read as the reverse complement.
CATCTAGAGTCCTTGGACATGCCATTCTAAAGATAGAAATTTATTTTGGATTCGGATATAAATAGATCTGACACTTGTGAAACTCTTTATTTTTTAAATATATGTTAGTTTTATTGTACTTAGTATAGTACATTACAATTTTGCTAAATTGCTATAGAAATTGAAACATGTGCTTGGGTACATATCCATTGACAGTCCCAACTTACAAAAAAAAAAAAAAAAAGACACATATACAAGAATAAAAAATAGTGATATTCCTATTACACGTTCAGTCTCAAGTAGCTGTGTGTTTTCCTTCTCAGCCTTCTCTGTGCTGAGTTTGCCGGAGATTAGCCGCAATTTCTCTGAGCAGAGGGTTAACATGTTCAGCAAGTGAATTGTATAGCTTGATGTAACTCGATGCAGGACTTCATTCGAGGGGGTCAGAAGCAAACGGGTATAAGTGCACTTAACAGAATGAAAACACGAAAGGTTTTTACAGACATTTATTATTTGAAGTTACAGTTATTTAAAACGCAATTTTCAAACTTAAGTTTTGTTAGCATTTCTTGATTTTCTGTTATTGACACTAAAGTATTGTACAAGGTGTCTTATCAGATAAGACACTTCCTTACAAAGCATCTTATCAAGAAACATAACTGTGATTGGTTGGTTTTAAGGAGGTTCTGAAACGTTATTGGCCAATATCGCAAATTCATCTTATAAGTTTAGTAGTCATAATAACAAGGACTAATTCATTCACTAGTGGTAAATCAAGTTTACTGTACCAGAATGGAATGGAATTTCGGGAGGGGGACACTACGGCCCAGCACTGCGACCTTTCAGGTCTATTGCATTAACCCTCTAGCTAGGCACATTCCCAAACCCACACCAGCTGACTACACTAAGGTTCGCTGCGTACCGAGGCTTCGAACAGACAATCACAATCCAGCTCCTCCGTGCGTCGCCAGCAGGCATTCGGGGAATGCAATGGAATGATGACGAAATAGAGACATGTTGACGGAATGATGTAATATGAGGAAACGGGAGAACCCCGAGAAAAACCCCAACTGCGACCTTGTCCGCCAAAAGTGTCACAATGGATTTTTCAATGACCGGGACTCGAATCTGTTACAGGCTGGAGGTCTGACCACTCAGTCACCGCAGAGGATTTCGGGAGGGGGCACTGTAACCCAGCACTGCGCCCTTTTACTATTTATTACTCTAATCCTCAAGCTAGTCCACCGCTGTGGAGTAATGGTTAGTTGGTCTGACTGTGAAACGAGTGGGCCTGGATTCAAATCCTCGTTGAGGATTTTTCGGGGTTTTCCCTCAAACAATTGCAGCAGAATTGCTGGATAACTTTCGGCGTTGGACCTCGGACTCATTTCGCCAGCATTAATTTACATATCATCGTCATCCACACCATATCTCGGGTTAAGTTCACGGTGCAGCGTGCTCTACAAGTACAAGAGCGCGGCTGTTCGGCTACTAATCATTCACGGAATAGGAGTGGTAAGCACAATAAGCCTCAGGCTGCAGTACAAGCCTTCGGGGCCCTCCTCCGTACAAGAGAAAAAACCCTCAAGCTAGACGCAATTCCAAACCCACACCGACTAGAGCTCTATATGAGCGTATTCCGAATCTCACCGGTGAGCAATCCGATGGCATCACGGTGTTCCGAATTCCACCGATGACGTCATTGATGCTCCACCGGTGTCGCACCTGTGCCATCAACTTGCAGAGGTGGTGGCAGTCTCCATCAGCCGCCATCATTGAATCTGATTGGTCCTTGTATAGGGCGGGAATTAGCAGACGAATAACATTGTGCACTGTTGTGTCATGGCGGTGTGTTCTGCTTTAGTTCTGCTGTATTGTTTGTAATGAGCACAACGTAAAAACAATATGTTAATGGCTTACGAGCGAACATATCAACGGACCCGTTATTAGGCCTACTACCGGTTCAAGAAATAAATTGTTTATGCTATCTTTTCTTTGAACGAGATGGGAGTACGAAAATTTCGAAGAATTTTGCTAGCGTAGCACAGACAACAACTTGTACAGTAGCCATGACAGCCATCGATCCTTCCAGCAGTTTTGTTCCTTATTTCGCTGCAACGTGACGTCATTGATGCCACCGGACCGGTGAGATTCGGAATACGCTGTATGGACAGAGCACCGCAACTGTTTTCCCTGCTGCTTGCCAACGATGTGGCGCGGCGCTCTGATTGGTTCACGTGACTTCGTGCGCTTCTCTGGACCCAAAGCCCATTAATAGTAGCATAAGAAAACCATTAAATTCAATTAAATCGCAGTTTTCTCCTTAGTTTAAAAACAGTAAAATGTCACAGTGTTGTGCATATGGATGTTACACAAGGCAAGGGAAATGTGCACATCTTATTCGATACCTCGAGGGCAGAGAGACAAGAATAGAAGAAAAATTTGATTGGCAAGGATAAACCGTGACAAATGAACATGTAAAAACTCTCGATTATGTGAAGTGAGAATGGTATTAATGCTGGTAAATATTTTCTGGAAAATGGTGATTATTTCCTATGTATAATGTAATATGTAACGTAACATATATAATGTAATATAATATCTGCAGTGGCTTGGGAAAAGTGGCATAAGTTAGTTTTCACAAACATTTTTTATTAATTTATTGACAACTTACGGAACATATGCTCGCTTCCAAAGTACTTCTCCCATTACAATAATTCATACAGAAGAAAATCAAATCGACATAAACCAGTGTGAAGACAGTTTTTTTCCTTCTCCTGTAACATTAACATTTTTGACATGTGCCACTTTTCCCGAGCACTACAGCTATAGAATATCCAAACTTTTTTTCTCACGGATCACTTTCGAATTCCAAAAAAAGTTCGGGGTTCCCCAAATTAATATTATGAAGGACTTCGTATAGATAACAACACATGGCACTTTCTTTAGGGTCTTTAAGGGGACACTCAACTTTAAAATTGGAGAAAAAGTGTCATAGAAATGAAAAATTAAATTTCTACACTAATTTACGTGACAGAACTAAATCAATACGCAGAATTCTTCCCCTATTCATTGAGAAGTCACAGTCAAACGCACAAAGCCAAAAAATAAAAAATGATAATTAAAAGTGATATTTCAATTAATGATTGATTAAAAATTGAAATATTTTTTATTTTGAAAAATATTCGATCTAATGAGCTGAGATTTTGCATGTTACTTTCCATGTGTATATTAAACTTTTTCTCCAAATTTGAAAAAAAGATTGACCAAATAGGAAAAAAGTTCCAAAATATAGTTGAGTGTCCCCTTAAGTGTTATAACACACCGAATACTCTTGTAAGTATTTTCGATAATCTTGCATAATGTGATAAGGCTGAAGAATATAAGAGAAGAGAAAGCAGAATAGATGGGGAAGGATATAAAGTCGAAAGGAGAAGGGAAAGGAATGTGCAGGATTTTACGAAATAAAAGAGCTACACAAATGTAGAGATTCAAGATGCAATATTGGTAGTACTGTAGTGTAAGACATTTAAATGTTCCGCTACACGAAGGAAGGGGAAGAATCTATGATACTATAATTTACGGAAACATACGAAATTATACAAACGCTTATGTTATGTATTACTGTTTCATTTATCATATTAGTAATTGGTATCATTTCAGTTGCCATTTTCTTGGATTTTATCACAGTCTACTATATACAGTCACGAAGCTTGAGTTTTGAGGGTGTTAGAAACAATAGACTGTGACGGTACTATTTTGCATTGCCTCTAATGAGGCGATATTAGCGATCCTAATGGTGAGCAACTACCTAATGTTTGCATATTTACTACGTATTGAGCTTCGCCACTGTATATACTAGACTGTGATTTTATTTAGTTACGAGAAGGTCTAATTCGATTATCGATTTTTAATTCGAGGCTTCGTAGAATTATACAAAGATTAACATTAAAGTTTTATTACCTGGAAGCCACATAGATAGGTGGAAAGTGTTAATATTTCCGTCTCGAACGCCATCTACCAGGACACTTTCAACTAATCAGTCATTGCTGCTAGTGTCATCGCCCAGAGAAGTCTACCTAACCGCCATGTCTGCTTGCGTCGATTCTGTACGTAAGACGTTGTTTTGTTTGAAATCTTAACACAATTTTTTTTAGAAATATCAAAATTAGCATATTCAATATTTCGAATACACACAAGACGAAGCATTTCAAGCATTTTGTTTGAGAATGTTTCATTATAAAAATAGAAAGCAACAAGTTTAATTAGGTGTAAAGTTGGTGATAAATTATTTCGTTAATAATTCTTTGTTTTATATCTCGTTACGTTTTGTATGTAATTGTAATTTGTCTTACAGATTACATTAGTGCCTCTTAAAATATTCATTGGCAATACTGATACTTGACTTCACATAACAGACCTTTACGCCATTTGACAATTAATAATTATATATAATAATAATAAATTTTCAGTCAAATACACTTTTCAATTTGTGAGGTCAGATAATCTGTTACATCACAATATTTAATACAAAGTCACTAATATTTTCGACTTTAAAAAGTCATCTTCAGGTGCATGAGATGCGTTATCCGTCCATACATCATCACTCAGTCTAAAACATGTAACGTCGGGTGAAACACGCCTCCTTGTCTGGACGCAAACAACTGAACAACTATGTAAGTATAAATATAACAAATCTTTAAAAAAACGCTGATATCAGCTCTCACAATCTTTTCAAAATTAGTAATAAGCTATTAACTTAAATATTTTCAGACAAATATGGCATTCACCACGACGAATTAGACTGCGTACTTTCCTACCAACAGCATTTGCATCACAGCTTTTTCCACTTTTTAAATTTATACATTATATTAACATTTTAACATAGTTAATATCAAACTGTACAAATTTAATTTTAATGACATGACCTAATGAAAATATTTAGCCTTTAATTGTATAAGGTTAATATCATGCTGTTCCTTTTCCTTGTTTTATATATACACGAGAATATAGCATCAGTGTTCAACTTTACTAAGTACAGTAAGAGGCACAAAACTTATATAATTGTAAATGCCAGCATGTGCATTACTTATTACATTATTAATTGTTAGATCAACTTATCACCTATTTTTAAAACTGTTTGCATCTCATGCACCTGAAGATGACTTTTTAAAGTCGAAAATATTAGTGACTTTGTATTAAATATTGTGATGTAACAGATTATCTGACCTCACAAATTGAAAAGTGTATTTGACTGAAAATTTATTATTATTATATATAATTATTAATTGTACTCACACTTTTCTGAACCAACATGTCTTTCAAAAGCCATTTGACAAGACAAGCGACTCCACAGTGTAGACTACAGTGTAGAGGTAACGTGGAACTTGATGGAATGAAAGTTGAAACTTATACCTAAACTTCTTAGTATTGCGAGTAAGTAATACGTTCGAATATCTGCCTGCATCATTTCCCAAAACTTGATTCGAATCGAATTAGTGTTAACCCATCAGACGATACTCGGGGTCTCAAGAAATCAAATTTAAGCTTCAAAATTACTCTTATAAATATTGTGTACTCAAAAATTGCAGAGGATTGTGTAACACTACTTAATTCTTAATGCTTGTAGTTCAATATAACAGTTCGCGGTATATAGCCTACAGAACTTTGCATTTGTTAACTCTCGAAAGAAATATGTAGCTGTGGTTTCCCTCACATTATTAAATTATCTATTTCTCTGAAGTTAAGAAAATCTATACGAAAACTACGCTGTTCATGATCGATTTAGAAATATAGTTGATGGAAAACACAATGGTTAGTTCTTGGGCAAATGTAATATACTAGCATAAACACAAACGCCTTGAAAAGTAGAGTTCTTACTGTAAATTATGCTTATTTTTATTTTGTGATTTCCCCCAGATTTTCTTAAATTTCGTGTAACTTCCGGATCGAGCTATTTACTTAGCAATGAATATTGTGGCATCAATATAAAAATTGATAGACTTTCTGTAAATTTCCTTTAATTTGATAAATTATCTGTTGGGTTATGTTTTCGGAAACGTAACGTCATTTCTCGAAAAAAGCTGTGAATTCAAAAAGTAAAATCAGATCTGTTCTGAGAGGGTTATCCTGGATTTGGGATAGTACTAAATACATGGAATGAGAATGTGGGGAAAAGCATATTGGTAATTGTGAATTACAGTAACTCCACTTCATAGCTTTTTTCAAAATCGCTCTAATAAATTATAAAATGAAAGTATTCATTAGTACAGATAGATGTGATCACTTGGAGAGCTGTGGGCCCCCCTTCCCCTCCCGCCCTAAATAGGTACCTTATTCATATAAGAAAATCGTCTGTGAATGAATTGAATTGAAAGAGGTGAATTGGGAGGACAAATTTAAAGGTATGCAAAACGCGTCCTTGCAAGGGGTTCGGGGCTGCAAGACACTAAATATGTGAGCTCCAAGCCTGTTGGCCACTAGTCTCACTCCGGGTTACGCTGCTCCACTGAAGGAGCTCTAGAGAATTTTGAAGGTGAAAACCGAAAATGGACGTAACCTCTTAGGTACCATATACGCGAAGGGGACGGAAATGTGATCAAAATGATCACGGGACGGGACCATTTTGATCACATTTCCGTCCCCCTCGCATATATAGTACCTAAGAGGTTACGTTGCGGCCATATTTCGTTAATTAGATAGCGAGTTTGTATCGCCAACATAGTAATAATACTACACACCTAATCAAACCTAACCTAACCTTCCGTCTGTAGCAACATTCCTCACGTTTCGTTTGCATGTATTGGCAACCCTGCTACTCGTGTCGGGGAGCCATCTAGTGGAAGTAGATCGTACTGCCAGGAAGAAAAACAGTGTCCAATATTCGCTCAGTGGCTGGTAATATACTCTACCTTGGCGTGTCCAAGCTTGATATGTTTTATTGTTGCATTAGGCAAAGTTAATTCACATTTTATAGAGTATGGATTAGCCTATGCAGTTACAACTTCACTTGCTAGAACGGCTTTTTAATCGAGACTTCAACTCCTATGGAGACATTTTACGGTCATTTGTTTTGAATTTTAATAAACCTGTTTAACCTCTGAACAATTTGACCAATTGTAAGGTGTTAAAAATCTTTATCTGAGACTAGTTTGCAACTCCCGAGTGAATTTATGGTGTCCCTAACATGCTAACATTGCGCACGCGCGTCTTGGGGTTTTCTTCTTGCATGGCCGGCAATAACTGCTTTGTAACATTACTAACGTACGCCGTACAATTCATTTTAGAGAATGAAAACTTATTCCTCGTCATTCAAAAGAATTTATTAGCGCAAGTTATCAAAGAGCGCTTGAAATGTAAAAATTCTATTAAAATTGATTCTACAAATGGCAACATTTGGAAATTGTGTGGGGAAACCTTTCATATTTTCAATATGAAGGATGTTGAGCATATTATATGGAAATATTCATTGGAAATTTAGAAATTCTCTGTTCTTTATGTAATGCATCAAATTTAATTTGTTGCGTGAAACTTGGAGGGGTTTCATTCTTGCTCTGTTAACAAATCGGTTTTATTAAGTTTTGATCCCCTATAAATGTTTTTATTTCTCCTTAAATATTACTGTAAATATTCAGCTGCTCGTTCCATACAAAACTTGCAAAAAATGAATCTGCTTCATAACGTTATGGAAGCTACAGCTTCATGTTTATTTCGCCAATTTTATTCACTGTTGATACAGGTTTGGTTGAGGAATAATTTAGGATTATTAGCAAAGCGGTTCGGGAATTTCAGGTGCTCCACGCCTTATTCTTTGCAAAATGAATTTTCATAGTAAAGAGAATTAGTAATTTTGTCATTGCATATACTAACACAATTATACAGGCCTACAGAAATTCGTGTTAGGAACTGAACGACACATTGATCATTTTATTCAATCACGGTTTCAGGTTTAAATTCAAATCTCGAGCGATTATAAGACTACATTTACGTTCTGTCTACAATGGAGACATTGCCACGGAATTTGCCATGGTTTTGAAACTCTATAATAGGTCTCCAAAGCACTGAATTTTTAGAGGACAATTCATTAGAAGTCTGAAGAAAGCAGCCAATCAGTTTTTAATAAATGTGCCTGGAATATTTCCAACTCGAACTTCACTTCGTGCAAGTTGTAGAATTTGGAATTTTGTATTATGGATCGACTTGTATAAAACTGACTTCATTACACAGAATAATACACAGATTGAACAGCATACTGTAATTACTTTTCGTAAAGTAATCTTAAACAAGACTTCGGTAGGCTAATGAAGTGAAAATTTTCTGTCAAGTTTTCGTGAGCTCCATTTTATTCTGCACTTATCGGAGGCTACTTCTGGAACTCCTGACTGCAAGATTTTCGACAAGACGACCTGGTAACAACCAGACCACTTTACTACTTCCAGACGAACACTAGAAAGTATAACTATTGCTACTTGTGTTGACTTGTAACAACTCTCCATTTTCATGGAGGACTTCGTGTGGAATATCTTGCAAGACCGGAGAAGTGTTCGATTTTAAGTTATTAATGGTACAAATAACCTTAAATTATTGGATAATTTACTTCATACGGAGATTCCGGTAATGTATTGTGTACGGTGCATATACGAAACACCGCAGGAATTACTAAGTTCGTCTCGGAAAAAATATCGTGAATCATTTTGTATTCTAATTTAATATTTTTCACGAGATAAATCACTAATTTTAATAATTGAATTAACTAGCTAGAATATTTAGGCTACTCTTGCAAAGCGATTCTGTATCTTTCCGGTATATGCAGGAATGTGAATAATTTTCATTTCATTGCATTACATATTACTCGATTATATTATGATTCCAGAAGTCTGTTGCCATTAATAAAAGTTTCCTCGTAAACAGGCATTGCACTAAGCAACAATGGAACTTAATATTCACAGGAATCGTTTCGTAAGAATTAAGCTCACAAATTTCCCTATCAACTACTCAGACTACCCGATGCCTCCTACATGGATTCATCACATATCAACTGTTAACGGTGAGCAACGTCATTTTAAAATGTGATGAAACTACCCGTTGTCTGAATGAGACTTTTAATTTCAGGATGGAGGCAGAATCTCGCCGTTAAAGTCTGAAGGCAACCCAAGAGTCGGTCGTCCCTCACTAATGGAGTCGTCTGTAAACAATGAGTAGCATAATTCAATTTTTTCGTACTCGTAGTGCATATTTAAGCTACTTGTAAAAATATTACAACGTTCTTGATCACTTACAACTATATACACACTAGCATGTAGTCTTAGAAAAAAGGTTTGCCGCACAGATATTTTCAAATACACACTAGCATGTAGTCTTAGAAAAAAGGTTTGCCGCACAGATATTTTCAAAGTCCCAGAAAGGAGGCAGTGCGCATGATCAGAGGATGAGCGACCTGGTTCACAAGTGGACTAATTGTGCAGTGCTTGGGAAAAATGGCATAAGTCAGTTTCCACAATCATTTTTTAATAATTTATTGACAACTTACGGAACATCTGCTCACTTGGGAAAGGAGACATAAGTATTTCTCCCATTACAATAATTCAAGAAAATCAAATAGACATAAACCAGTGTTAAGACAGTTTTTTTCCTTCTCCTGTAAAATTAACATTTTTGACTTGTGCCACTTTTCCCGAGCACTACAGAATTGAACTAATAAAAATTAGTTCTGTTTCGTTATCTCTGATCATATGCACTGCCTCCCTTCTGGAACTTAAAAAGTATGTGCGACAAAACTTTTCAAGGCCTGTACAATTCTATTTAGTTCAAATTTTTTTCAGAAAACATTTCTTAATTTCTTGTAAAATCCGGATTCGGTTATATAAATATCGGACAATTATTTTGTCCGCATGGTTAAGAACATGGTTTTCTTCTCCAAATGTCATACTTCATTAATTTCAAACTACAATTTTCCTAAGAAAATTTCCAAAACATGCTAGAAGTTAATCGAATCTCTCGAGAAATCTAGAAGGGTGTTTTAGGTGGAATGACTACAGCGTTAAGAATTTGAAATGAGATTAGACACCCGGAAATGAACTTCATAACAAAATATTGCATTAATCGAAATTGATACGCATTTCACATCAGATGGTAATGAACAGTGTGCTCAGTTTAGTCCCATTATGTGAGAAGAAAACAATTTTTTCTTTCACATGCAAAAATGGTAAAAGTCGGCAATTAAACGTTATATTTAACGATTCAATTTTTTTGTTCCATGGAAGAATTCAACTAAACTGCGAAGAGTACAAGAGATCTGTAAGAAATGACATGAGGATGGAGTCGCCACATCTCAACTGTAAAGAGTGAGTATTGTCGTTATTTTCTTCATTTTAATTCATCCGATATAATGATCTATAGCATAGCGCTGTTTCGGTTGGCCTACATGTTCTTGGGAGGAAGTTTAATCAGAATTAAATAAATATAATGTTTGAGTAGTAAAATTATTGTAAATCCTTACATATTCAATATAAGTTAGAAGTAAATAATGGTGAATCATTAAGTGTTCCAAATGAACTTAAATTAAATACGCAATTATCGTCACTCAGATACAAAAATGAATTATCTTTTACGTCTACAAGTTGAAATCTAACGAAACAAAAACTGCTGTAATTAGTCCTCAGTTTGAGGTACTTTTTCAAGTAACATTGAATTGAAATCACTAGTTAGCCTACGTTGCACACTGGCAATCGTAAGTGATCACAAAGATGTCTGGATGAAAAAATTGAAAAGTAAGACATATTAATGCCAATAATTTTTCGGAAACTTTTGAAGGGACAGGGATCTTTCTAGAAAGCCTATAACTGTAATTTTGATGACTATAGTAATTTTCCTAGGACAGTATAGGAATTCGAAAATTTTACCATTTCAAAATTATCGATTTCAAAACTAAATTAGGAAAATGACCTTGATTAATATATTTAAATTAGATCTTCAGACTTTATAAGAAGTCATTCAAATTCTTCCACTACTTTGTGGGGAAAATTTGGCACAATTTTAAATTTTTTCCAAAATTTTCAGAAATACTTAATGGAATTTTTTTTGTAAGTTCACTGGAACATTAAAATATAGAGGATATTCATAGTCTTTCTTAATAAGTTATTGATTTCAAATGGATAGTTTTAATTAATATTGCTGGCATACATTTTGATTTTTCGTTTGTGAGAACAGCTGCTCAAAGATACATGGTTCCAAACATGGCTTCCACAAAACTGGCGAAAGATCGAATATTTCTGTTTCTTATAAAGCATTTTATATAGTCACCAGCACTACAGAAGTACTCTTCTTCCACACTGTAAATTAATTTCTTTTTAGATGTTTAAGGCTTTCACATGGACAGGATTACTTTAGATGTGCTTTACTGTCGTCACTTCGTGTTCTAGTGATGGTAAACAGGGGATGATGCATACCCGAGCTTTGCGGAGACTCTGAAGGAATGAAACTTAAATTTGCAGGTTGCATATTGACTAAAATATGACGAATCTCAATGGACACCGATACTATATAGCAAAGAAAGGACATGACACTATGCGTTGTCTGAATGTGGCTTTTAATTTCAGGGTAGACTCTCAAGCTCGTCCGTTACCCAAGCTCGGAAGCCACCAGAATTCTCGGATATCCCACACTAAGAGATGGAGTTGTCGGCAAACGGTGAGTATAGGTCGCGCCAGGGATTTTGGCAGATGGATTTTCTTAGTGTGAACTGGAGAGCGAGTCCTCACCGCTGCAAGATCGGCTGTTATCTCTGTCGCAGTGGAATGGGTAGGACATAATAGTAAACATGCACGCCCGAGTATTTGTGCACTCTGGACAGTCACCTCCAAAAACTAAACAAATATTACAGTAGTCTATATGTGTCTTTGGTATTCCCAAGAAACTTGTTCGATTAATTAAAATGTGTTTCAATGAAACTTACAGCAGAGTCCGTATAGGCCAGTTTCTATCTGATGCTTTTCGAATTCACTGCGGGCTAAAGCAGGGAGATGCACTGTCACCTTTACTTTTTAACTTCGCTCTAGAATATGCCATTAGGAAAATTCAGGATAACAGAGAGGGTTTGGAATTGAACAGGTTACATCAGCTTTTTATCTATGCGGATGACGTGAATATGTTAGGAAAAACTCCACAAACGATTAGGGAAAACACGGAAATTCTACTTGAAGCAAATAAAGCGATAGGTTTGTGGTAGTAAATCCCGAAAAGACAAAGTATATGATTATGTCTCGTGACCAGAATATTGTACGAAATGGAAATATAATCTGTTATATATATATGTTAATCCTTAGTCAATAGATAAGACTGAGTTTTACGAAATACGAACATTAAGGATGGAAAATGGGAGGCAGTAATGATCAAAATAATTATACCGATTTATTTTTTTTTAACCAGCAGACGTGCAGCCTTTAAATTTAAAACAAAGATTCACTCATAAAATTGGGTTAGACTATTCATCTCTTCTCTCAGAATTGTTTCTAAAATGTATAAGGAAAGTAAAAAAATTCAATTTCATGTAGGCTACTCCCTTGAAATAACTTCAGTTTTTTTTTTTTTTTTTTTTTTTTACTTCCGAGTAGAGAGGAGAGAGAAAGAAGTCGACGATTTAAAAAATTCACTAAACTATATTTAACTAGAGACGTAACATTTAAAATGAAGGTTACTCTCTACAATATTGGTTAAACATTCTTAGATTTTTTAAATACCATATCCTAAGGTACTGATGAAAAGGCAGAAGGGAGTGAGAAATCTCATGTCATCTGATCTCGATGAAAGTCGATATCTGGGGATCTTTGCGATCACAGAATACGAATAAGGTATTATTTAGTCCGACTTTGTCCCTAAAGTGGTGGAGTGGGACAAAAATGGGTGAAAAATTAAATTAGATATCTTAGGGGTTTTCGAGACGAAAATTACGAATAATACAATTTGTTCGAATTCAATATAGCAGTTTCAGTACTATGAATTATATTTAAAAAAATTAAACATCGGATATCGCACAGGTAACACATGTACAGTATTTAAGGGGGCATGTAACACCTCTTGATAGTAGGTCTATACATTTAGTAAAATCCAAAGTGTAATTTCTACATATTCTGAATGAATGTTGCGCTGGAATTTAATATAGTCATCAGCCAATACCTCTAGATTAATAAACAACTTTTTAGAATCCATAAAATACAGACTTTATTGTGAATGGTAATTATATTTTTCAATTGGTGCAATTTGTGCAGGGAAAATTGGTTTCTCCGATATTTTGTACGAATTCGAATATTTTAAAATGCTTTCTTCTCTGTTCTATTCACAACGTGCGTGCGCAGAAATTATTGCCCTTGTAATATCCATTACAATCCCATTTATTATACTCTTATATAAATCTAACTTCCGCAGCATGCAATTTTACCCAATTAACCAAATTATATTTTGATTCTTAAGAAGAATCGTAATTTTATTAACTTGAATTGTCGCACCAGTAGATGATCCCTAGATTATTACTGGACAGATCTTGTATATTGATCTGGTAAGGATAGGATATATATATATATATATATATATATATATATATGCGTAATGCAATGCTTTTTCCTTTTAATTAAGAATTTATTTAATTTAGAAAATGTAGGATATGTATTGTAAAATCATTGCGAACGGTATTAAAGGTATTCTTTGAGTAGGACTGTACCGTGGTGTGTTTCATAATAAAGATAATTGATATGAGCTGCTGTTATGAAAATATGAACGACTCAGAATGTTATCGCATCTCATTCTCGCAGCTTACACAAACAATATTGGCTCGCCTATTGGAAATGTCATCGAGGTCATCTGCCAAAATCGGTGCCTCCGACTATAGCACAATTTAGTTTTCTTGTATGTCCTATTAATTCAGGGGTTCCCAACCGGTGTGTCGCGCAGCCTCATGGAGTATGCCGCGAAATTTTGGAATTGAAATAGTACATTATGCAACGAGCCTATGATGGTAGTAATTACGACGCGAGTATGTTTGTTTATGAAACGAGCGCAAGCGAGTTTCATAATGTTCATACGAGCGTCTTAATTACCATTATAGGCAAGTTTCATACGACTTTTTATGCTCGACCATATTTCTAACTTGAAATTATTCTTAAGTATTCATGTTATGGTTATCTAAGTGAAGAGCGGAACTGACCTTCTAAATTATGAGATGTGCGCAGACGCGAAAGTATTGATTTTTTCCGAGGGACAAATGTCATTGACCTTGATATAATCTAGAGAATAACATGAACATTAATTTTGATATAACCTGGAAATTGATTTAGAATTGAAAAACGAGATGACAAATTGAATTTATTTGAATATTATTTACAATTAACGCTAATTATTATAGTAACAGAACATAACCTTCTGCGACAATATTGGATTTCCAGCCTCCGTGACGTTTCGCTAATTGTCTTTCGATTGCATATCCGAGAATAATCGATACTTGCGGTTTTAAAATGGTACAATGGTGATTTCTCATTGGTTGAACAACTGAACTATAATGAATAGGTGTACTTTAATGAGGTGCATTAAAGGGCTACTACCAGGTGTATAATTACTACATTTCGGCATGGTCGAGCATAAAATAAATTTTATGCCATCCATAAAGTCTCTTTACAATGGATTTTTTATTTACAACGAAGTCTTTGATATGGTACATTTTATTTTGAGACAGACTTTACCAATGAAAGTGAGACCTGCAACAATGCTTAGTAATTCGTTTGCTCTTCCACTTAATAATAAGCAGAGCTTAGAACACTTTGGTCAGTTTCAGTATATACGTGTGAGCGGGTGACGTGCGACTATTTTATCAAAAATGCTTTATTTAGATTTTATCATGGACAAATTTTTAATTCGAAGAAAGACAATCTGAATCAAGTTCTGGGTTCAATGACAGCAGAACTAATAGAAATAATGTGAGAGAAAATTCCTTTCAGGGTTCACGAAAACGTACTGGGTTTCGTAAATATAGTGATAAATGCTTGCACCATAATTTTCCGTGACGTGGAGATGAATATAAACAAAATCCCGAGTGTCTTATATACCGAAATGTTTTTTTCCAAATAAGTCGATGGTGCCGAATAAACTAAAGACATTCATAACTGACGTTTTCTACCATGAAAATAGTGAAATCTAAATAATGGAACAAACTGTTGCATCTTGAAGATGATTACATGTTGGCCTGTCAACCATAAGGCCACGTATAGAGAAACTCTGTGCAACCCACCAAGTGCAGATTTCACATTAATTTAAATATAAGAGTTTTCAAAAACGATAATAAGAAATCTTTTATCGGATATCCAGCATTCATAGGTTGGGATTTTTAATATATACCTTAGTTTTTTTTCAAATGCCACTCAAGTTGCTGCTTACTTTTTTTTAGATATTTTCGATTGCAAGTTAACATCGACCTATCCACAACACTGGATGCCCAACACTACATAGAAGTTCTTATCAGTGGTTTTTTTCTGGCTGAACATGTTGGAACGGCTTTCCGACATCTTTTTTTGTTGCATTTTTCATCATGGAACCGAAATATGTGTGAATAACTATGTTTTTTAATATAATTTTTCTTTGAATTTCGTTTAGACCTTGAAAGTCTTAGTTGGACGAAAAGGAGGTTATAAGCGACAAAATTCTCATGCAATGAACAGAATCATCTCCCCGTCCGCTATAAAATATTCTACACAGAGTTCTACCACCTACTTCTTCTTCTTCTTCTTCTTCTATTGTTATTATTATTAATATTATTATTATTATTATTATTATTATTATTATTATTATTATTATTAGGTTTTTACCAAATTCATCTGTTTTCAATTATGAGCGTACTTGTAAAGATTTTAACTTTTCTAGCCTTTATGCCAGATGTCTTGAACTTGACTACTTATTCTTTTGTAAGCCCTTAAGGGGTGATATTGATTGTGAATCCTTCATAAGCAATATCTACCTTCGGGCCCCTTCGAATGGTTCAAGATTTCAGAAAAAAAAAATATATACCAATAATCCTAAATCTCTCTCTCTCCAGTTGTCAGTTGCATGAAAGCTGCCAATTTGCATTATATTAATTGAATGGGTTATTTGTGAAAAGGCCTAAGTCTTGAATACTAAATTGTTAGCAGTTTAAGAAAAACTGCTTAGTGGCCGAAATTTTGAAATTAAGGTTGAAATAAAAATTGTATCATAAATTCTACTAAGCATTATCGAGTGTGAAACTTAGTCCTCTTCATATCTAAATCGATGTATCTACACCCAAAGAGCAGTATTACATTACAAACTCATTTTCACAAAATTAGCGACTTAGGCCCTTTCATAAATAACCCATTAAATTCAGATCCGTTTAATGTATAGTTTGTTGTTTGGCTATTCTTATATTAAGCATATTCATTTCAACTTTATTTGTGTTGTTTTTAGCTTTTCTTTATCATGTATTTTTGTAGTTATCTATTCATTTTCATTATTGTTTATTGGTATTTGTCTCTAATTTTAATAATTATTTGTATGCACTGTTTTTGATATCTTTATTGTTTAATTGTATATGTCTCTAATTTTTATAATTTTTCTATGCACTGTTTTTGCATTCCTTGTACACTGTAACTTGTATCTTGTGCTGAACTGTTATTGGCCCCAGGCTGTCGTACAGCACATTAAATAAATAAATAAATAAATAAATAAATAAATAAATAAATAAATAAATAAATAAATAAATAAATAAATAAACAAATAAGTAAATAAATGTGTCGCGAAATCGTGGGCGTTACTTAAAGTGTGTCGTCAGTAAAAAAGTTAGGAACCACTGTTTTATAATAATAATAATAATAATAATAATAATAATAATAATAATAATAATAATAATAATAATAATAATGGCTTTATTTAACCTGGCAGAGTTAAGGCCGTAAGGCCTTCTCTTACACTCAACCAGGATTAAAACTTGCTTACACAGTTGAACATAAAACTGGATCGGAATTAAGTAAATACATACTGATACAATTTAGGTACATAATGAAATCAAAAGAGGTAGTTACATACAGTAAAATTTACCTCATGAAATAAAAATAAACATAGTGGAATACATATTAATGTTGTTAGAATCAAATACGAATCACATAAAAACAGAAGCCGACAATTCAATAAAAAAGATGTACACAGTAAAAATAAAAATAAACACATTAGTATACATATTAGTATTGGATTACAATTAAGTAGGATTTACATAATTAGACCAGAAACCGACAATTGAATAAAATGTACACAAAAAATAGATTAATAATTTAAAAAAACAACACAGTGGGATACATTTAATTCATTGGTTCGAAAATTTCTAGCAAAGAAAGCGCATAACATTACCAGAGGTCTAAATGTGACTTTCAATTTCAGGATGAAGCCACCCCTCTTGCGCCCCGGTGTCACCAGCAAACAGTGAGTTACCTCTAAGTGCGGCGGTTGGAGTTAGCGTTTGAGGGATTTACCACGGCGCCGTATCGGGGTATACACGCCATAGCACGGTTTCAAGTGTGAGCATCGAATCCGACCCTAGATTCGATGAGCGATTACTGTAACCACCGGTAGTACGACTTCGGTGCGGCGCCGGTTGGAAGCAGGGCCTAGGATTAAGGGTCACGGCGGAACCCTGTGATGGTTATTTTTTTATAGCTTCTAAGCTTTTAGTTCTAAGGTCCTCCGCTTTCCACGCTTTCCACGTTAGACTCCTTCTTCGTCTTCTTGATGTTTGAAGTTTCTAGATTTGCATCCATTAGCCCTTTGCTGGCATAATATGGACGTTCAGTGAGGAGTGTTTAGCTTGTAAGATGCTTTTTTTTTCATCACAGGGAGAAACCGTGGCGCTCTGCCGCCTGCACGACTAGTAACTTTTTTTTCGTTAGTCTGGTTAGGCGACAGCCCTCACACTTCTAAATTCACTTTCGGCGGGTTGCCGTAGGACCTCAGTGATGGGGTAGGACGGACTCTGCCACTCAGAGTTCTAGGGAAGTGGGGGTGTTCGCGTAAAATTGTAGCTAGCAGATAGAATGAGAATCAATTTACTGAAATTCATTTTCAGACTACATTGAAGTGGTCAGGTTTTTAGAGAATGAACACTGTATTATGGTTCCAGGTACATAGTGATCGATCTTCAAAGTTGCGATATATGATTCTGATTACATCCTTTTATATCTAAAGAAATTCATAAAGAACATAGTGCTTAAAGCGAATGACTAGGAAAACGAAAAATTAATGCGATGAAAATTCATAAGGATTGAAACTTAAAAATACTGAATCTACATACGTACAAATTTATTTTATTATTCGAATACTAAAGTTTTTTAGGAATGTTTTAATGAGATATGCTTTTGTTTCCTCATACACAATACTGAAAAATAAGAGCAAATGTAATGGTAAAGATAAAGATAATGTTCTGTAACAGATTGATGCAGTGAATGTAGAGTATTATATTGAACATAAATATTTAGGAATATGTATCATAAGAACTTTCTTGTGTTAAAATTTTAACGTACCTTGTTAACATGTTTCGACCTATTTTCGGTCATCTTCGGAACTGGTCGTTGTTGGTCTTGGCGCCTCTTGTTTCCTGTATGGGTGCGTTCGTAGTGTAGAGTCAGAAAGTGTCTTATGTATTCTTGATGCTGACTTTGTGTGTTTTGTATTGCTGTTTCTATGTTTATGATGTTTTGTGTTTGTTGTTTTGTACCTGTGTTGTTTTGGTGTATGTTGTGTCTTAATCCTTTTTCTAGTAGTTTTGTTTCATTGTGTTTGAATGTTATGTTGGTTGTGTTGAATATCAACCACAATGAAACCAAACTACTAGAAAAAGGATTAAGACACAACATACATCAAAACAACACAGGTACAAAACAACAGACACAAAACATCATAAACATAGAAACAGCAATACAAAACACACGAAGTCAACATCAAGAATACATAAGACACTCTTTGACTCTACACTACGAACGCACCCATACAGGAAACAAGAGACGCCAAGACCAACAACGACCAGTTCCGAAGATGACCGAAAATAGGTCGAAACATGTTAACAAGGTACGTTAAAATTTTAACACAAGAAAGTTCTTATCATACATATTCCGAAGTGATACAGTGTTAAAAGTTGTGTAATCAAGATGTATAAATATTTAATTTGATTGAAGTACTTAAATATATTAATGATGCACTTGAGTTCAGAGAGAGAGCGGTAATGCGCTTCTTGCATTGCATAAAAACTTTTTCATAGCCCTAAGCATAAAATATGTATCGTGTATGAGGAAACATTTTTTCACAGATACAATGTTGAATTAAAAACGACTGACTTGAAGATTTCCAGCTTGATTTCCTCATATACATTACTCCGTTTTATTAAGTAGAGTAAAATAAATGGTCACAAATGAACTGTCTCTGGTTGAAGTACCGACGAAGTGTACAACTTCTATAAAATACAGCAACCTACATTTTTCTCTGCATCTAATAAAATTTCAAAATGATCAGTTTGACGTTTTTGGAAAACATTAAGGAAACTGATGAATGTAACTGTAAATGCTAATGTTCTAGTGGACGTGTAAAATTTTTTCAACAGTTTTGAAAAAAATACTGTGGGAAAAAAATTGAAAACAGAGACATATTAATGCCAATTTATTTCGTAAACTTCTGCAAGGACAGGGATCTTTTTAGTCTACAACCATCATTTAATTTCAATGACTATAATTATTTTCCTAGGACAGTGTAAGAATTTGAAAATTTCACTACTTAAAAATTAGCGATTCTAAGGCTAACCTATAAAAATTATTTTGGTTAATAAATTTAAATTATGTCTTCAGGCTTAAAATTATTCAAATCCTTCCAGTAGTCTCTGGGAAAATTTGGCTGTTATTTTTGTTCTCACTTTTTTCCAAAATTTTCAGAAATATTTGCTTGAATTTTTATACGTTCTCTAGAACATTAAAATTATAGATGTTCATAGGTTTCCTTAAAACAACTTATAAATTTAAAATGGATAGTTTTAAATATTGGTAGCATACAGGGCAAAATGTGGGATAATGTATTTTTTTTAGTAGATTAAACTTTTTGGTTACCTTCAACTTGACATATATTTTAACTTTAAATGTGGTAATGTGAGAATAAATGGTAACTTGACCAATATTTATTAAATGGCAGTAAGATTTGCTTCATAATACACAAAGTAATAGAGCCCCGTAAGACAATTTATGTAATGTCTATGAGGAAAATCGGCCAGTCCATCACATATATCACCGAAGATTTTACCGCATACAGCAGGCATGTCAAGCGCGGGCATTTCTAGCTTTTAAAGAAGGCAAAATTGACATGGAGACTGATGAGAAATTGCGCAATGTCTATAACCTTGGCATTTTATAGCTAAGTACTTGAAATTCGGAATGCACTTTAAACATTTACTTCTTTAGCCCCATTTTTTTTTTTTAAGAATTTGATTACTGCTACTTTTCATTTTCAAAAATTTTAATTTTTATAACGAATATAATCACGTATTTCTCTAAAAACCCTGCAAAATCCATGACGATGTAACTTTCGATGTGACTTATTTATGCGTAAATTGACTCTTTTCTGCAGGCAGATATTTTAAATAGAGGTTACTTTATTTATAAAATGTGTTGAAAATTAAATAAAAAAATCGTAGGTTTTTTTTAAATTGACGTAAACCTTAATTCAAATATCTGACTTGGGTATGCGTAAGGCATATGGAAATTTCTTTAATTGATTTTGTTGAATTTTAAAAAGTATGTAATTATTTTAATTTGTTATGAAAATTAAAAATTTGGAAATAAAAAAAAAAGCTATCAAATTCTGAAAAAAGAAATGCTGGAAAAGTATGTTTAAATCGGTATTCTAAATTCAAACTTTCTAGTTCAAGAAGTGTAAAAGTTGCAGGCAGTAAGATCTAAGTTCTCATTTCGTCTGCCTTAAGAGCGTGCATGCTTTGAGATTTAGTAAGTAGTTCTCCAGACTTGTCAGAGGGCACTATATGACCGCGCTTGACATTCCTGGCACACAGCTACATCACTGAAGATTTCAACGCATACAGCATTATCGAAGACTTCACTGCCTACAGCGATTTCTGGCGTGCGTGAATTTTCGAAATGGTTTATTTGAAGAATATTTCAAACTTTATTTCCTCGTATACCTTACTGATTGTTAGTGAAGATAATAATACAGAATATTATCACAAATTGATATGCATGTATTAAAACATGACGTATCTAATAATCGAAGAGTCCATTGCAAGAATGATGGATGTCACTTT
Source organism: Periplaneta americana (assembly GCF_040183065.1). Lineage (NCBI taxonomy): Eukaryota > Metazoa > Arthropoda > Insecta > Blattodea > Blattidae > Periplaneta > Periplaneta americana. The sequence goes on along the minus strand of NC_091125.1, from coordinate 90,553,220 downwards.
CTTGTCGAAAATGAACCAAGACTGTCAATGCATAGCTTAGGACATAATATAGAATGTACATAGAGAGTTATATGGCATTAACGCTGATAGTCATTGTCCAGTAATGATCGGAAAATCATAGTTAAGCTTTGAGCGCTAAGCATTTCAAACTTTCAATTGCTTCTCCTGCAAAATGTATTCCAAATGACATCCATCATTCTTGCAGTGGACTCTTCAATTGTAGATGTCTAAATAAGAAAAGTAACATAATTTAAACTGAATATTTACTTAAAAGGGCAGTAAAACTTGATATTGCACAAAATATAATTGGCCCTTTGTAGATGTATAAAAGTAACGTCTATGAGGAAAGAAGTTATTTTACCGATCTGAAACTGCGCCTCTTGAAACTTAACAGAAAACCGATTTAAAATTAATTCGAGACTTCGTTAGGATTTAATTTCCTCATATACCTTACTGGATAATATATCAACATAAGAAGTTTCTAACTGAATATATATTTGCACATAACATATAATTATGTAAGAACTAATAATGTATATACAATTCAATCTTAACGTAAACTGATGAATATATAGTGCAGTGACATAATCTTTAAACTTAATTGAAATCTGTCCTAGTATAGGTTATGTAACGTCTATGAGGAAATTCGCTTCTCGTGTTTTCAGTCCGTTGCTGAATGTTATAGCTGCGTGGAAGTTAATTCGTATGACATTTTCGTGAAGTTTACTTCTTGTAATGAAAGAAGCCCTAAGAAGATGAAAGCAGAAAATGAAGGTTAGTTTTGTTTCTATAGGCCTATGTTTGAAACTGAACAGTGTTACATCCATGCTTGTTGCCGACTTATTTTTCTTTCTCTTCTAGGTCCCCTGCCCACTGTCCCGTGCCTCAGCGTGGCGGGCTGGTGTAACGAGGAAGGATTCAATGCTCGTCTGTGCTAACGGAAATGAAAAAGATAGAAGTTGCGTCCTTCCTTGGCTAAACGGGACAACAACAAAAGTTCAGTAATTGTTTTGTGGAAATACTAGAGTACTGCAGGGAAACCAATGGTCTTGGAAACTTTAGGTTACATTGGGAAAGATCAGGGAGTAGTAGACCGTTCATATTTAACGCTAGGCCTACTTGTTTTCGCCACTAATAAAGTGCATCGAAGATCAGAGAATTGTTCACATGGCCCAATTTTCTTGCATCACTACGTACACAATGTACAGATTTGAGATGTAACGTAGCAATCCAGTGAAAATCTGATTTTTTCTCGATAGGTTGCGGCCTTTTGCTAAATAAGACAACCTTGTGATTTTGTATTTTATTCCAGACTTTCTCTACACTGATTCTTAGGTTTGTTTTAAGACTGCTATACGTAGTAGATTTAATATGAATAAATTTGCTTTGAAGTCTTGCTACTTGTGTTTCAGGTGTTGCTGTTCGCATAGCCCAAACTGGTCTAGTAGTTTCACATGGCGCATCAAATATCAGCACGCCACTGACCTGTCTCCTAAGAAGAGAGGATCTGTACGCTACTGACGTTCTTGTTCCTTACACTACGGAACCTAGATCAGCACGCCACTAATGCAATTTTTTTTAAAATTATATTTCTCTTCCAAAATGTAGATCTAGTTCAGTGTATCTTGTTTGCGGATGAATTTCATGAAATTAAAAAATTGGCAGAAAATTTATTCAAATATTATGTAGAAATGACGAGAAAATACGGATGTATGAATGTGTATTTCTCACTATTACCATTGATTCTCCATGGTCTGTGGGCTATGGTATTGTGCACTATATTGAGAAATATATGAAACTGATGCCTTGCTATTCCAAAATTGCAACATTTTCCATTTAGAGCTCTTACAACAGAGCTCATTCAACAATTTGTTGCTTTGTTTAAGATTTTCCGGTCATTGCTTTACACACGCCACTGATGAAACTATGGCAGGACCTGTTGGTAATACACTAGATGCTTTATCTTCCACCGGTATAAAATGTTGCAACGGTGAACAAACGATTGTTGTACTTCTCAAAATTTAATAAATAATCAAATATATCCTTAATTGTGTTGTTAATTATATCAGTATATTTACAGCGTGAGGTATTCCTAGAATCCACATTTCATATTTGAGCTGCTCGGGTGAAGACAATGTTAATTATATCAGTATATTTACAGCGTGAGGTATTCCTAGAATCCACATTTCATATTTGAGCTGCTCGGGTGAAGACAATGTTAATTATATCAGTATATTTACAGCGTGAGGTATTCCTAGAATCCACATTTCATATTTGAGCTGCTCGGGTGAATACAATGTTAATTATATCAGTATATCTAAAGCGTGAGGTATTCCTAGAATCCACATTTCATATTTGAGCTGCTCGGTGAAGACAATGTTAATTATATCAGTATATTTAAAGCGTGAGGTATTCCTAGAATCCACATTTTATATTTGAGCTACTCGGGTGAAGACAATGTTAATTATATCAGTATATCTAAAGCGTGAGGTATTCCTAGAATCCACATTTCATATTTGAGCTGCTCGGGTGAAGACAATGTTAATTATATCAGTATATTTAAAGCGTGAGGTATTCCTAGAATCCACATTTCATATTTGAGCTGCTCGGGTGAAGACAATGATTATATCAGTATATTTAAAGCGTGAGGTATTCCTAGAATCCACATTTTATATTTGAGCTACTCGGGTGAAGACAATGTTAATTATATCAGTATATTTAAAGCGTGAGGTATTCCTAGAATCCACATTTCATATTTGAACTGCTCGGGTGAATACAATGTTAATTATATCAGTATATTTAAAGCGTGAGGTATTCCTAGAATCCACATTTCATATTTGAGCTGCTCGGGTGAAGACAATGTTAATTATATCAGTATATTTAAAGCGTGAGGTATTCCTAGAATCCACATTTCATATTTGAGCTGCTCGGGTGAAGACAATGTTAATTATATCAGTATATTTAAAGCGTGAGGTATTCCTAGAATCCACATTTCATATTTGAGCTGCTCGGGTGAAGACAATGTTAATTATATCAGTATATTTAAAGCGTGAGGTATTCCTAGAATCCACATTTCATATTTGAGCTGCTCGGGTGAAGACAATGTTAATTATATCAGTATATTTAAAGCGTGAGGTATTCCTAGAATCCACATTTCATATTTGAGCTGCTCGGGTGAATACAATGTTAATTATATCAGTATATTTAAAGCGTGAGGTATTCCTAGAATCCACATTTCATATTTGAGCTGCTCGGGTGAAGACAATGTTAATTATATCAGTATATTTAAAGCGTGAGGTATTCCTAGAATCCACATTTCATATTTGAGCTGCTCGGGTGAAGACAATGTTAATTATATCAGTATATTTAAAGCGTGAGGTATTCCTAGAATCCACATTTCATATTTGAGCTGCTCGGGTGAAGACAATGTTAATTATATCAGTATATTTAAAGCGTGAGGTATTCCTAGAATCCACATTTTATATTTGAGCTACTCGGGTGAAGACAATGTTAATTATATCAGTATATTTAAAGCGTGAGGTATTCCTAGAATCCACATTTCATATTTGAACTGCTCGGGTGAATACAATGTTAATTATATCAGTATATTTAAAGCGGCGAGGTATTCCTAGAATCCACATTTCATAATTGATCTGCTCGGGTGAAGACAATGTTAAGCGACTAAAACTGTATTTTGACTTAACAGTCAAAATTTAACTTTAATGTTTGAAAAACTCATGCTCAAGTAGCACTGACATGTATTGACAACATTTCAAACTTCAGTATAAAACGTCTCGTATACAAAAGACAAATGGTACTGAAAAGAGCATGTGACATAACATTATGTTCATGAATAATGAAAATGTCACTTAACATAGTCTTCACCCGAGCAGCTCATTTCAAAACCGAGGCGCTCGAGTAAAAATTCACTGAAAATTTACTGAAAGAACCAGAATTCAAAATTAAGATAATATCCATAAATATTTTACTTTGTTGCATGTTATGTTTCATTTGGATTTACATTCATCCTTCCTTGGATAGCCACCTCTTGGCGTTGGGCTAATAGCCAACCGATATGGAACTTCTTGGATAGCGTCCGGTTGGAGGCTCCAGCTCGTCACTAACTAAATTTCGTCCTTTATATTGTAATTAGACTAAACATGGAGTGCAGATATTTCCACAGGATAATTGAAGACTTGAAATAAAAAAGGCTCTAAGTGCCATAATCATGAATTTGAGGAAAATGAGTTTTAAGTATACTAGGTAATTATTGGTCATAATTTCAATATTAATGTGTTTTAATTGAAAGATAAGCATAGTATGGAGCTAATGTCCAAAGGAACTTACAAACGTAATGTTGCAATATTATGAAAAACATACTGAAAGTGGAAATTTAATGAAAGGCTCTAAGTTCCATAGTTCAGAATCAGCAAAAAGATAGTGAAGAGGACAAACGAATGAAAAATGGGTTTTTGTTCATAAAATAAAAGTTTATTCTGTAATGCTTCTGTAGAACTGTTTGTGGTCATCATTTTTGTCAGGTGCTGTATCATTTCAGTCAAATTCTTCTTCTTTTCGGTTAATACCTGGATTTTCTTCTAAGTTAACGAAAATATTTCAGAAAATGTTCCTCTGCAAACTTGCACTAAGTCACCTTGCCCATCTGAAACAGAGTAATGAATAGTTGCTTGTCTCCTGCTCTGTGAAGGGTCATCATAGGTACCATGACGTCTTCTTATAACATGTGATACTTGCATCAGCCCCATCAAGTAACTCCCTCGCTTTTCAATATCTTCCAGGTCATAAAAATCTTCAAACAGCCAGACCTTGTGTTCATAGCTGAGGTTCTTGCATTTACACTTGCATGCACACCGACTCTCAAAGCAAGCTGGAGAATCCTGTGCACTATATCTCATTAGGTCTACCAGTTTTTTCTGTTGTCACAACCAACATAATTTAGTTAGACCTTATTGTTGCTTTCATGCAAAAAGAACAAGAATAAGCAGTCTGTCCAGGTATAGTGGAGGTTAGCGATCAGTAATCAGACTAGCCTCCTGTGCTGGACGAGGTTTTGCAGGAACATGTTTATTATTTGAACTTATGTATTCATTTCCTCCATTTTTAAGATTTTCTTTTATTGCAGCCGCAGTATCTTATCCTTTAATTCATCGTTTATTTCCACTCAAACTCTTACAAATATCTGCCGCATCCGCCATTTAAACTAACTATGAGGAGGAAGCGCGCGGGACATAGAGCGGAGCCTTTCATATGTTAACAGCAGCGGCACTTAAACCGCATGTTATCTGTCGATTGCATTTGGTACTACATTTTCATTCGTGGCAGTTCGAGCCTTTTATACATTATAGGGCTTGGCATATAGATCCCATTTTGCAACAATTTCAAAATTCCTTACTATGGCACTTAGAGCCTTTTTTATTTCAAGTCTTCAATTGTAAGAACAAATTTTATAGTGGTGAAATGTTTCAGAAAATACATTTTCTTGTATGTGGTATAAACCTTCTGGTTTTCAATTTTAATTTATTTTATTGTGTCTAAATTTTCGATTACTTTATTTTTTAACTTCATTTTGAATCATTGACTTCTTAGGTCTAGTGCACGAAAGTGGATATTGGCATTGTTCGAACTACTTTTTGAAAGATCTATAGTTACTATGTATGAAAAGACGTCTCTTTCTAGAGTTTTAAGTTAACGAGTTTTGCTGTCTTAGGTAGTAATTTTGACTACATCTTGCTGACATTCCCACTGACTTGAATAGGCTACTTCTGGATGTTTATGGCTTGGAGAATGTTCAAAAGTAAGAGTTGTTGATTTGTTTCACTTATTTTTAATAAGTTGCAGTATCATTCACTTCGTGTGCAGTATACTGACGTTTGGTTTCAAATTTCTTTAGATGGAGCTCCTGTCCGAAGTGAAACCCCTACACTCAACGTATCAGCTAACTCATGGGATATTGCTTTTCTAAGAAACACATTGTCTGCACCAAGATAGCAGCTTAAATAGGTACTTCATCCGCGACTTTATTCTGGTATGAGACTTGGTTAATTCTCTCATGTCCTTTCCTTTAATTTAAGACAGTTTTGAGGGAACTATTCGATAAAGTGAACAGGAGTTTGTGGGATGTAAATACATTCAGTAGGCTTGTTATAATATGAACATTGTTTTAAGTGATGTGTATTTTCCTAATATATCGTATCGCTAGCTGCACTCAGTGTTAACTGAACGATTCCTTTACTTCTGTTGTACAGGAAACCGTATGATCATTTTTTCACTCCGTTTCGCAACTTTTAATACTTTACTGTTCAAATTTTTAATCGCCCTTAGTGTAAATAGACGATAGAAACCGCAACTCTGCGAACTAGGCCCTCGGGTGTGTCGCTCGTAGGTTCTGTTTACGCGGAGACGATTATTGAACTATTATATCAAGCATTTAATGTAAGTCGAAATACTGGACCAAGTTAAGAAACTGAATACTGAAATCGCCGCCTTGTTTATTGCAAAGTTAAAGCTCATTTGGTCAAACTTCTTCGCTGATCACTCTATTTAAAAAGATTGACAAAATTCTCTTCTGATTAGGGCTGTTAAGCTAGGCGATAGTTGTGAAAATACATTCATAATAGCTAATGCAACTACATAATTTTCTTTGTTCAATATATCTTCTTTCTACTCTTTAAATAATGTACTGAAAGTTCTGATTTATAGCCTTAAATTTTGGAGAGAAAAACCGGGGAAACTTTTTCTACATTTGACTCTCTTAATGGTCAAAAACTGTCGTGGTAACTTGAAAGAATGAAACATCACTAACCTGATCTTAATATTTCAGGAAAGGTACGAAGTTTCTGGTTCCTCGACAGCCAGGTGATGGCATATCAGAAAGTTGACAGCTCGTATCGCCATGTGCGTCAACACAGGAATGTGGAACAACTCGTTGTGTGGAACCAAGATTCGTACAAGAGAAATGTGAAGTTTTCTTCATTGTGACAAAGCAGTGTGAACTGCAGAAAAACTGTCCTATGTTTTCCTGTGACATGTAAACAATGTAATTTTAAGAAAATAAATCGGTTCATGCTCGTTAATTTTGTTTGAATTTTTGTGTATTGAGATAAAAAAAAAAAGCTTTTAACTTTCCCAGAATCCGTACATCTTTAAACAGTAAGGATCGATTTCGCCAAGCTTATTTAACTGTCGCTTAAAATATTTTTAATTCACACTTAAGGGGACAATGCACTTCACAAATAAAAATTGGTCTTAAGCTCTCATTAAACTACATTTAAGTTAATTTGTCAATATCTAGTAATTTAAATAATTAATCCTGCATTGACGATTTTCATCATGATGAGAATGAACTTAGTTGAACGTGATTTGTTACCAAGACGAGCGAGGATAATTTCTGAAAGCGAAGATCATTTTCATACGAAGGACGAGAAAGATTAGCAATTGCAGTTTAGGCTAAGCAAAACATATAAGCATTGTATATTTTGAATAGAACAAAAGGTGATTCAGAATTTCCAACTGATAGTTAAGTACCTACTTCATAACATTTTTTAAATGATGAATTTATTGAAGAATAGTTTAATCAATCTTCGGTTCCTAAAATATAAATAAAGTAATACGAGTAACAAATTTATCATGTAAGCCTAATATTACATTTGAAGGAACTGGAATTATATTAAAGTGTATTAAAATAAAATTAATTAAAATAAAGTAAATTAAAATAAAATATAAAATAAATTAAAAAATAATTTAAATTAAATTAAAATTAAGAAGAAATACATTAAAATAAAATAAATTCAATTAAGATAATTAAAATAAAACGGTTTAACTTAAATTCAAATAAATTGAATGAAAATAAATTAAAATTAATAAAACTGAAATAAAGTAAATTACATTTAGCTATATTAAAATGGAATAAATTAAAATAGAATAAAATGTATCAAATTAAAATAAAATCAATTAATATAAAATAAAATAAATTAGTTGTAATTAAAATAATATAGTAAATTAATGAATTGAACTGAATTAATGTTAATTGAAATAAATAAAATTAAAGTAAATTATATTAAATTAAAATCAATTAAAATAAATTAAATTGAAATAAATAAATGAATGAATGTGAAGCACAAAATATGCATTTATGTACAATAACTATCAATCGGCACTCAATTTAGTCAATGATAATTGAAGAGTCCACTGCAAGAATGATGGATGTCACTTTTTTGTCGAAAATGAACCAAGACTGTCAGTGCATAGCTTAAAACATGTAGAATGCACATAGAGAGTTACATGGCATTAACACTGATACTCATTGTCCAGTAATGATCAGAAAATCTCAGTTAAGCTTTGAGCGCTAAGCATTTCAAACTTTCAATTGCTTCTCCTGCAAAATGTATTCCAAATGACATCCAACATTCTTTCAGTGGACTCTTCAATTGTCCCTTCTCGCACCGCATTGCGTGGTACCTGTCTCACTTTTCTCCGCACCATGAACACACTCATTCGTTTCCTGGTTGGTGATATTTTCTAATCTTACAGCCTTTGAAGTGGAATCCGTGCGTCGCGATGGTCACTGTGTGTCGCAGGTCATATAGGGGCTTTGCCCAGTCTTTGTATATCATCACTTACATGCAGTAAAAGTTGTCCCATATCTCTTCTCGTTTCAGTGGTATGACCCGTGGCTGGGGGTGGGCTGCAGGAGGAGGTGCAGTCTCAGGTCCTCTATACTGTTTTCGCTGTAAGAAAAATCCTAATGTAAACAAAAGCACGTGGCTGTCATACCCGTGATTGGCTCACAGTCGAAACACTCACATGACGCAGGAAAATATAGTCCGTATTTGGAAACTATCAAGTTGTATTATTTGAAAATAAAAAAATTGAATTCTAGTTGTTAAATACGATGAAACATATAACTTCACTCATATATAAAACGATATGTAAAAGAAAAGCTACTTTTATATTTTGTTATGTACTATGAACGCGGATGAATACAAACAGTAATACCGAAGTACTCTGTTCTTGTAATAAGCTGGCGTCACTTGAGCTTGTAGTTTTTCACGTAAGCACGTAGTACTGAAGTATCGCTTCTGCATCCTCGGTATGTTTGGTTATTAATCATAAGAGTAGAAACCCTCTGAAAATCGGAGAAAAACAAATAGTCTTAAATGTATATAATAAGTTATGTGAGTTTTAATTAGAGTTGTTGTAAAGTAAATGTTTCCTAAGCAAACGACTGCATAGTAGTGAGGTTTGGCCTACTTGACGAGTAACGAGAAATGTTTAACATGAAACAGAATGTACAACAGTAGGCGGGAACATGTACTGAGAATCTATGGCGCCAAACAGCGGCCAATGAAGCCTCACTTCAGTCACGTGCTAGTGTTTACATTAGGATTTTTCTTACAGCGAAAAGATTATACAAGCGGCGATTCTCCTGTCATCAAATGAGTCGTGAGGGGGTGAACTTGGATAGTCCTAGGGCTCGTTTCAGGTATGGGCTCTTAATCTTTTCGAGGTCGGCCAGATTCTTGTAACTTAATATAACTTGTCATATAAATTCCAGTCCCTATGATACTACCGGAACTATTTTCACCTGAAAGAGTTTCAATGCTCTCTAGTGACATCTCCCCGAGGTGCTTTATGTCGCTCATTGCTCTCAGTCCGGCGTTCACTCTCTCTTTAATGTGTGTTGTAAATGTCGTCCCTGTCGTCTGCAGCGTTACTCCTAGGTATTTGAACTGCTTTACTGATGACAGGTTTTTTCCTTTGTATACTAGGTGTGCCTCTCTTCCTCCTTTTCTGAACGTCATCGTGACCATCTTTGTCGCGTTGAGCCTTAAGTCGTTTCGATTTGCCCAATCTGCTACACTGAAATAATGTAAATAGAAATATATTAAAGTAAAATAAAATAGATTAAAATGAATTAAAATAAATTATTTTAAAATAAGTTAAAATCAAATAATGTAAATTAAACTAAATTGGAGTAAAATAAATTAAAATATAACAAAATAAACTAAATTAAATTAAATAATTTAAATTATATTGAAATGAAACAATATAAACAAAAATAAATTAAAATAAGATAAAATGAAATAAAATAAATTAAATTTAAATAAATAAAATAAAATAGATTATAATAAAATAAAATAAATTAAATCGACTTAAATTACAATAAAAGATAATTTAAAATTACAATAATTTAAATGTAAATAAAAAAATTACCTTCTAAAAATTAGGGGAGAGTCGGGTAGTATCGGACAACGAGTAATATCGAACAGTGAGTTTCTTTCATCTACCACACGATGACAGTACCTGATTGACATGGTTACGTTTCTGTGTTGTCGCATAGAGAAACGTAACCATGTCATTCAGGTACTATCATATGGTGGTAGATGAAAGAAACGCACTGTCCGATACTACCCGATGTCCGATACTACCCGACTCTCCCCTACCTTAAAAATTACCATTAAAATATATTACCTTAAAAATTACCTCCCGAAAGAATATTACATTAAAAAAACCTTCGATAATATCTTGAAAAAAATCTTAAAAAATTACGATAAACAATTTTAAAAGATTACCTTATAGAAAAGATTACCTTAAAATACCTTTGAAAGATGTGTTAATGTTATCTTTTATTTAACGACGCTCGCAACTGCAGAGGTTATATCAGCGTCGCCGGATGTGCCGGAATTTTGTCCCGCAGGAGTTCTTTTACATGCCAGTAAATCTACTGACATGAGCCTGTCGCATTTAAGCACACTTAAATGCCATCGACCTGGCCCGGGATCGAACCCGCAACCTTGGGCATAGAAGGCTAGCGCTATACCAACTTGCCAACCAGGTTGACCCTTTGAAAGAAATTGCCTTAAAAATTACCTTAAAAACCTTTAAAATATTAAAGAAGTTACCTTATAATAATTACTTTAAAATATTACCTTAATATTTACATTAAAAATCGCCTTTAAAAATTACCTTAAATTACCTGAATAAAAACAGATAAAAAAATTTAAAAAATTCAAATTGAATAAAAAATAAAAAAATAAATATAAATTCAAAACAGAATATAAAAACAAAAACAAATTTTAAAAACTTCAGAAAAGGTGTTAGAAATTAAAAAAAATAGAATAAAATATAAAAAAATGAAAAAATTTTTCAAAATGAAAATTTTTGAAAAAAAAATTAAAAAATTTAAAAACTAAAAAAAAGATTTCAAAAAGATAGTATAATTAGTAAGAGTAAAATAAATTATAATACATTACATTTTATGATGATAAAATAAAATAAATTAAATAAAAATTTATTTTAACATAAATTATATTAACAAATTTAATTAAATTAAATTAAAACGAAACAAATTCATTTAATGATACTAAATTTAAAATAATGAAAATAAATAAAATTGAAATCAAATAAATTAAAATGAATTAAAATAAAATAAAATAGAATAAATTAAAGTAATATATTAAATTTAAAAAATTAAAATAAGTTTAACTGAATTAAATGGAAATCAATTAAAATAAATAAAATAAAATTCATTTAAAATAAAGTAATTGAAATAAATAAATTATTGAATTAAAACAAATTAAATGAATTATATTCAATTAAATTTAACAATGAAATAAACGTAAATGAAATAAAATTAAAGTTAAATAAACTGAAATAAACTAAAATAAATTAAGATAAGTTATAGTAAATTAAAAAAAAAATAAATTAAATTATATTGAAATAAAATATATAACAATGAATTAAAACAAATTAAAATGAAATGAAATAAAATATATTCAATTACACTAAATAAATTAAATGAAAGTAAATTGAAATAATTGAAACTGAATTCAATTTAAAAAATTATTTTATTGGCCATGTTTGCTTGCTTGTTTGCAATTGTACGTGTCTTTTTGCTCTTGAATTCAGGAATTCATCGTTTGCAGGACTTTTACTTGTTTCCTACGTGATGAGAACTGGTTCATCTTGTTGTGGAAGTGTTAGTATATCTTGTTTTAACATATTTATGAACATTTGGACTGATTTTCATACGGCATGTGAGATAACTGTTTACAACGGTATCCATACTGCTTCAAATGTGTGGTTGTGGCCGTGTGTTTCTCCTCTAGGAATAGAATAATTATTTGTTTAATGGACTAAAACTTGTTTCTACTTGATGGAAACTGATTCATCGTGTAGTCGCAGTGTTAGTGAATTCTATTTTATCTCATCCTTGTTTTATGGACATTTTATCATGCAACAAATATTTGTCGATTTTCGTTAGCAACGCTATATTTTATTCATTTGCTTATGATTTCCAGTGATTTTCTCATCTGCTCCCTCTGTGGCACTTCTGATTCGTCTTCTAAGGGTACTTTTATATTTTGTTCTGAATGTCAATCCTGGTTTCATGGTGATTGTGTATGCTTATCTGATGAAGAAGTACAGCTACATAGTGAGTCTAATTCTTTATGGATTTGTCCTTCTTGTAATAACTTATCGGATACTACTCATAATTTTTCAACCCATACTGACGACCTTTTATCTTGCTCTCTATGTTCTGACAACACTGATAAATTTTACAAGGGTCTGAAGGGACTACGCATTCATAGCGCCAAAGTCCATTCTAATGCATCTCCCCTTTCTCAGCACCTTTCCGATACTTCTTCCGAAGACACCTTCTTTTCAACGCTCTCAAGATGTAAGAATAATATCCCCATTTTACGTCGAATTCCTGAAGGTGCACGTTGTTTCGCGGCTGATAAATTAGCACAACTTATGGATAAATGTGTCTCTCTCAATTCTGACCAATCTTGGCATCAATTATTCCTCTTTGCATATTGCTCTCAAAGTTCCTGTGAAAGAAAATCGAAAGTCGGATAAATCTTTGATCTCAAAAATTAAAGCGAACATTCAGACATTCTCACTGGAATCTACACCCTATAAACATAAATTTTCTCTCTCTACTTCTCGTCTAGTTGAAACTAAGGTAGCTGATGGTGATATCCGTAGAGCTGTTCGAGTCCTTTCATCTGATTATGGCATAGCCAAAGCTTCAAGTGTTACATACGAAGCCTTAAAATTGAAACATCCTCCACCTTCACGGCCTCTTTCCTTTCCCGTTCCGCCTTCTGGGTCAGATGTTATGTTGACTGTCTCTCAAGACATGGTTCTTAAAGCTATACAAAGTTTTCCTACTGGTTCTGCGTCTGGTATTGATGGCATCCGACCTCAACATTATAAGGACCACGCCTTTAACCACGCCTTTAACTGTATAGAACGGATTCTATGCTCGAAATCGTTCAAAATTGTGTCCCCCAATTATATGCTTTTGTATGGCAAGCCTATCGGGAACCTTCTAACTTGTATTATAATCTTGATATAATCTCCTCTCAAACAGGCGTTCAACAAGGCGACCCTCTCGGTCCCTTTCTTTTCAGTCTTACTCTTCAATCCGTAGTATCTAAATTAAACAGTCCTTTGAATCTCTTCTATTTGGATGATGGCATTTTAGGTGGTCCTCCGGATATTGTCTTATCTGACCTTTCAACACTTACTAATAATTCTTGTCAACCTATTGGTCTTGAGTTAAACCCGGATAAATATGAGTTACATTTTTGCTCGTCACAGGATGATACTGTATTTACAACTTTTAATGCTCTCACTCCTGGAATTCGACTTTCATCTCCTTCCACTTTGACACTCCTTGGTTCCCCAATATTACTGCCAGCTGTGGAAGTTGTTATGCGTGATAAATTAGATACTATGAAACATTTATTTATTGGCCTACAATCTCTTTGCACTCATACAGCATATTTCCTTTTAAAAAATTGCTTTCATATACCTCGCCTAACATACTTCTTTCGCACTACCCCTCTCTGGTTATTTCCCTCTCTTCTTCTAGAGGCTGATTGTATTTTGCGGGATTGTTTGGAATCTATTCTTAATATCCAACTTGACAATCATTCTTGGCCTTTCGCTACTTTGCCTATTTCATTTGGTGGTCTTGGCATTCGCAATGTTAGCGACATTTGTGTGCCTGCGTTTTTAGCCTCGGCTCATGGAGCTCTGAATTTCGTCAAATCTACTCTCTCTAGTCACAGTGATGAAATCAGAATCCTTCATATGTCTGAGGCTTTTGAACAATGGTCCTCCGTTACTCACATTGTGGATCTTCCAAACAGTCCAGAGTCTCAAAAATGCTGGGATCTTGGTCTTGCAACTTTTGACAGCCTTTTTGCGTCTTCCTCCTCAGATTTTGACAGAGCCCGTTTTCTTGCTTTATGAGAAAAAAATCAGGATGCTGGCTTCAAGCCTTACCTTCTTCCAACATAGGCACCTTAATGGATAATACGTCCTTTAAGATTGCTATTGCTTAAGGCTTGGTGTTAAAATTTGTTTTCCACACAAATGTATTTGTGGTGCAGATGTCGATTCTTCTGGCCTCCATGGATTAAGTTGCCTCAAAAATTCTGGACGATTTTCCAGACACGTCATGATTAACGACATCATTAAAAGGGTCCTAATTTCCGCTGGTTTTCCTACCATTCTAGAACCCATTGGCATAAATCGTTCCGATGGCAAACGTCCAGGTGGCTTAACTTTAACACCATGGTCCAAAGGCAAATCACTTTTATGGGATGCCACTTGTTATAACACTTCGTTTCTTCTTATTTGCCCAAAACTTCCAAACTCGCTGGGTCAGCCGCTGCATCTGCTGTTACAATTAAACGCAATAAGTATCTTCTGGATAGATATAATTTTGTCGTTTTCGCCGTAGAATCTATGGGCCCATGGTGTTCCGAGGCGAAGTTGTTAACTTCTGATATCGGCAAGTATTTATCAGCACTTAACGGTGACTCTCGCTCCGCTTTCCTCCGCCAAACAAAAATAGTATTGCCATTCAACGAGGGAACGCTATAAGTGTTATGGGAACTTTTCCACAATCTAAATCGTTGGAAGAAATATTTTATTTCGTGTAGAGCTGTAGAGAGTATTTCGCATCCTTTAGTTTTGTTGCTAATTTCTCTTAGTATAGTATATTAAAAACATATTCAGGTATCACACCCTTGAGAAATCTATGAGCAATGCATAAACGACCATAAATGATCAGCTGAATCATTACTGTGCCTCATTCTCACGCGTCCCGAAGTTTGTTCTTTACAGTTGTTTGTAACATTACAGCGACACTACAGGTTGTCAGTGTCTTGTGTTTATTATTAGGAACACTGGGGTGAAAATTGTTTATGATATAGTGCTTCAAATCACTTTGAAATAGTGATGGATAAGATAATAGAAGGTCAGAAAACAGACAACAAGCACTGTAAATTTTCAATTTTCTAATGTATATGTACTTATATTTATTGTCATCAAAATCATATAATACAATATATATTTATTTAAATAAAAAAAAACAAAATTTTCAATGAAATTAACTTCAAAACATTTGCAATAAATTAAATTGAAATAAAAAAATTAATAATGTGAATTAAAATAAATTAAATTGATATAAAAGTAATTAAATTGATTAAATAGGTTATATTCAATTAAATTTAATTAAATTAAAATCAATTTTATTAAAACGAATAAAATAAAATAAAATTAAAATAAAATATATTAAATTAGACTAAATAAAAATAAATTAAAATCGAAAAATTAAATAAACATAAATTAAATAAAAATGAATCTAATTTAATTCAATTTAATTGAATTAAATTAAAATAAAATAATTATACAAAAGTAAATTAAAATGAAAAATTAAATTAAAATAAATTATAGTAAATCAAAACAAATTAGAATAAATCAAATTGAAATAAACAAAATTATGAAAATTAATATATTTTAAACTAAAATAAAATAACCTGAAATATATTAAAATAAATTATTTTAAAATAAGTTAAAATAAAATAATGTAAATTAAAATAATTTAAAGCAAAATAAAATACATTAAAATATTATAAAGTAAAATAAATTTAATTGAAAGAAAGTAAATGAATTTCAATTATGTTAAAATAAAATAGTATAAATCAAAATAAATTAAAATATAAAATAAAGTAGAATCAATTAAATAGAATTAAATTGAAATGAATGTAACTAAAACAAATTAAATTAAATTAAAATAAATTGAATAACAATAAATTTAATTACAATAAATAAGAATAAATTAATATAAAATAAATTCATATTCTTTATTTGCCTGATGGTACAATACTACAAGAGGCCTCATCAATGTAATAAAAAATTACAATGTGTCAATATTAAAAAGACTGAAAACTAAAAAATAATAATTAAATAATTGAATTAACATAGGTTAAATTAAAATCAATTAAATTTAATTACAATTAAATAAAATTAATGAAAAGATATTAAGATAAAATAAATTAATATAACATAACTAAATAAAAATTGAATAGAATTAAATTAATTAAATTAAAATTAATTAAATTAATATAGAATAAATTAAAATAAACTGAATTAAAGTAAAATAAATTAAAATAAATTGAAATGAAATAAATTCAATTATAATAAATTACAACACAATAATTTGAATTAAATTGAAATAAATTAAATTAAATTTAAATAAATTAAATTAAATTGCATTAAAATAAATTAAATTAAAATAAAATAAATTAAGCTAACTTGTAATGAATTACAATAAAATATACAAACATTAAATAAATTTAATTAAAATGAAATACTTATCTCGAAAAGATTACCTTAAAAATTACTATTAAAATAAATTACCTAAATTGCATTGTAAAAATATTATCATCAGAAAAATATAAATACTTGCTTTAAACGAAAGATTATTTTAAAAATGTAATTTCAAAAGAAAATGCTTAAAAATATTATTTAAAAATTTCCTCGAAAAATTATCTTAAAAACTACATAAAAATTACCTCAAAATTTACCTTACAATGACTTTAAAAATTACCATAAAAATTACCTTAAACAATTAAGCATTAATATGACCTGAAAAAATTACCTTAAAATGTTAGGTTAAAAAATACCTTATAAAAATTAATTTAAATTATTACATTAAAAATTGTATTTAAAATTTTCCTTGAAAATTATACAAAATATTTCAGAAAATAATTGAAAACCAAAATTTAAATAAAATTGGATGAAATAAAAAATATTTTATATAAAATTAAAAAGTAATAAAAAATAAATTCAAAAAGAAAAATATTTTCAAAAATAAAAAAAGGAAAAAAAATAATTACTAAAAAAATAAAGTAAAATTAGCTGAAATAATATATATATATATATATATATATATATATATATATATATATATATATATATATATATATTCATAAATTAAATTAAATTAAATAATAATTAAATAAATTAAAATAAGTTAACATTATTAAATTAATTATATTAAAGCCTTGGTAATTTTTTTTTCTCGAAAATCAGTGTGTTCAGGATTTCCGTTTTGACGCTACTCTATCCGAAGAGAGTCAAGGGGGAATACTTCACCGCATCCCGTTCCTCGACATCGCCATTATTTCCGGAGATTAGAGACTGAAACATTTTAGGTTGGTCAGAAAATTAGACTAGAAAAAAGTGCAACGATTTGCTCGATTGTACTAGTGAATAGAAGTAAACATGCGGGGATGCAACAATTAAAAGGGTAGGTGTGTGATCCCCATCGTTCTCCTTGTGTAAAGTAAAGTCTGTTTTGGAAGATAAAAATTGCCATTTTTGAAAATTTGCAGGCCTCTACCGTCCATATGCGTGGAGTCGGAGAGTTGTTCTTCCCACTACAGATAGAGTTCGAGGAGCCCCATTTTCCAGTGCTATAAGCTTACGTCTCACTGTACATACGGCGACGTTATGGCGGCGAGAATGTCGGCGGGGTAGTTTTGGGTAGTTTTCTCGAAAATCAACTTGTGTTCGGGATTCCCATTTGATGCTAGTGTATCCGAAGAGAGTCAAGGGGGAATACAACATCGCATACCGTCATCATCGCCATTATTTCCAGAGATTAGAGACCGAAACATTTTAGGTAGGTCAAAAAATAAGGCTAGAAGAAAGTGCAACGGATTTGCTCGATTTTACTTGTGATTAGTAGTAAACAATGAGGGATGCTATAGTTAAAATGTCCCCATCGTTCTCATTATGTAGAGTAAAATTAGAGTAAAATCTATTTTGGAAAGTCAAAATTAAAATTTTTTCAAACTTTGCCGGCCTCTACCGTCCATATATCTCGTGGTAGAGGAGTGTCCGTCACATTACAGATAGACTTCTAGAAGCTCTATTCACAGTTCCTTTCAGCTTTGTTAGCACTGTGCATATGGCGGAGTTATGACGGACAGAATATTGGTACTTTTTTCTCGAAAATCAGCTTGTGTTCGGGATTTCCATTCTGATGCTACTGCATCCGAAGATAGTGAAGGGGGTATACAACACCGCATGCCGTATCTCGACATCGCTATTATTTCCAGAGAATAGAGACTGAAATCTTTTTGGTAGGTCAAAAAATAAGGCTAGAAAAAAGTGCAGTGAATGCTCGATTTTACTTGTGATTAATTGTAAACATGCCGGAATGCTACAGTTAAAAGGGCGCGTGCCTGAGTTCCATCATTCTCCATATGTAGACTAAAGTCTGTTTTGGAAGGTCAAAATTACAATTTCTTGAAATTTTGCCGGCTTTTACAGTCCATATGCCTGGTGGCAGAGGGTTGTCCTTAACACTACATAGAGTTCGAGGATCTCTATGCACCGGTACATTCACCCTTTTTCGCACTATACATAAGGCGGAGTTATGGTGGCGAGAATGTTGGCAGAATAGGGGTTGGTAGTTTTTTCTGTAAAATCACTTTATGTTCGGGATTCCCATTTTGATGCTACTGTATCCGAAGGCAGTCAAGGGGGAATACAACACCGCATCCTGTTCCTCGACATCGCCATTATTTCCGGAGATTAGAGACTGAAACCTTTTAGGTAGGTCAAGAAATAAGGCAATAAAAAAGAGTGCATTGGATTTTCCCGATTTTACTCGTGATTAGTAGTAAACATGCGGGGATGCTACAGTTAAGAGGGCGGGTGTCTGAGCCTAATCGTTCTCCTTATATAGAGTAAATTCTGATTTGGAAGATCAAAATTACCATTTTTTCAAAATTTGCCGGCCTTTACCGTATATATGCCGGGAGGCAGAAGGTTGTCCTTTACTATGAGCTTTGGTCTCACTGTACATACGGCGGAGTTCCTTTGTAGTCTTTTTCTCGAAAATCAGATTGTGTTCGGAATTCCCATTTCGATGATACTTTATCCGAAGAGAGTCAAGGGGGAATACTTCACCGCATCCCGTTCCTCGACATCGCCATTATTTCCAGAGATTTTAGGCTGAAACCTTATAGCTAGATAAAAAAAAAGGGCTAGAAAAAAGTGCATTGGCTTTGCTCGATTTTACTTGTGATTAGTGGTAAATTAACTTAAATTAAAATAAATTATAATAAAATATATTATGTAAAATTAATTTAAGAAATAGTATTAAAATAATTTAAATTAAATTTAAACAATTTAAAATAATTGAAATTAAATCAAGTTAAACACAATCAAAAAATTTAATTAGAAAAATTAATTTAAAATAAGATAAATTTAAATAAATTAAAATAATATACATTAAAACAATCCAAATTAAATTAAAATTAAATACATTAAAATCGAAGAAAATAAAATAAATTATAATAAATGTAAGTAAATTAAAATAAACTAAAATAAATTAAAGTAAAATAAAATCAATTAAATTAATATAAAATATACTAAATAAAAAGAAATTAAATTAAATGAAAATGAAATGAAATAAATCAATATAAATTTAATTAAATCAAAATAAAATGAATTAGAATGAATTAAATGAAAATAAATTCATTTAAATTAAAATAAAGCAAATTAAATTAACGTGAATTGAAATAAATTAAAATAGAATATAATAATATAAATTAAATTAAAATAACATAAATTAAAATGAATTGAATGAAAAAGAATGAAAATGACATATATAATTTAAAAAAAAATAAAAAAATAAAATTAAGATAAAATTGATTAAAATGAAATAAATATTTAAATTAAAATGGATAAATTAAAATACATTAAATAAATTTAAAAAAGTAAAATAAAATTAAAACGAAATAAATGGAATTAAAATTAATTTAATTAGAATAAAATCAATTATAATAGATTGAATTAATTTGTAATACAATAAGCTAAATTAAATAAAGTTAAATTAAAACAAAGTAATAAATATATAAGTGCATAAAAATAAATTAAATTGATTAAGTAATTAAAATAAGTAAATTAATTAAAATAAAATGTATCAATAAATGATCATAAATAAATAAATAATTATATAAAATTGTATTAATTATAATAAAATACATATATATAAATAATCAAATAAAATTAAATAAATAGATAAATAAAATAAATGAATAAAACTGAATAAATGTATTAAAATGTAATAACTGAAAAAATTAGAATAAAATAATTAAATAAGTGGATTAATTTAATAAAATAAATACATAAATATAAGATAAAATAAATAAATGTATAATGTAAGATGAAGTAAATAAGTGCATAGTGTAATTAATTAAAACAAGGTAATAAATAATTATAAGAATAAAATAAAATAAATAAGTAATTTAATTATTTAAAATAATAAGAAATAAAAATAAATAAAAGTAAATATAGAAATGAATCAATGTAAAATAAAGAAGCAAATAAAGTAATATATGGTAAATATTTTAATTGAAATAAATAAAATAATAAATTTAAAAGTCGTCGTCGTCGTCGTCGTCGTCTGACACCACTTACTGGAAAATCTCCAAGCCAATAAGATCGATCGTCTGTGCTTTCGCAGTCCCTATGTGTACTGAACATCGGGATCAAGCCAGCTTTTGCCCCTTTGCTCCACGCGAGGTTTCTGTTCTTGTTGAGCTGGTCTTAGGACACCTTCGTTATTCTTTGACAAATGTTCCGCCCCAGTCAAACTCCCCGCCCGGCAGTGTCTTCGAATCGGATCATGTGGGGCACGTTTGCGGCAGTCGTCGTCGTCTTCTTCTTCTTCTTCTTCTTCTTCTTCTTCTTCTTCTTCTTCTTCTTCTTCTTCTTCTTCTTCTTCATCTTTCGTAACTACAAAGTCTAGTAGTCACATATTATTCTGTTTCTTACTGCTTATAAGCGTCAAATAAATTCAAATAAATTAGTTTAAATTAATGTAAAATAAATTAAAGTAAAATTAATTGAAATAAGTTAAATTATATTCAATTAAATTAGAATATAAAGTACTGAATTAAATTAAATTCAATTGTAATAAATTAAATTGATTTAAAGTAAAATAAAGCAAATAAATTGCATTAAAAATTTGAAATATACTAAATTAAAATAAAGTAAATAAAAATAAACTAAATTATAATGAATTAATTTTATAATTTAGTGAAATAATATAAGATAAAATAAATTAAACATAAAATAATAAAATTAAGTTAAAATAAATAAATTAAAACGAAAAAAATGGATTAAATTAAAATAAATTAAGGTAAAAGAAATTAAATTAAGTAGAAATTAATTAAACTAAAAGAAATTAAATCAAAATAAATTAAATTAAATTAAAGTGCATTTATATGTATTGAATTAAAATAAGTTAAATTAAAATCAATAAAATTACATCAAGTTAAAATAGTTTAAAATAAAACAAATTAATATAAATTAAATTAAATAAAATAAACAAAAATAAATGCAATGAAAAAAAATTAAAGCAAATTAAATTAAATTAAAGTAAATCAAAATAATTTAAATTGACTTAAAATAAAACAACAAATTAAAATGAAATAAAAAAAATTAAATAGAACTAAAATAAATTAAAATAAATCAAATTACATTAATATACAGTAAAGTAAAATAAATTGAATAAGAATAAAATAAGATAAATTATTCTTACTTACTTACTGGCTTTTAAGGAACCCGAAGGTTCATTGCCGCCCTCACATAAGCCCGCCATTGGTCCCTATCCTGAGCAAGATTAATCCAGTCTCTATCATCATATCCCACCTCCCTCAAATCCATTTTAATATTATCCTCCCATCTATGTCTCGGCCTTTCCAAAGGTCTTTTTCCCTCCGGCCTCCCAACTAACACTCTATAGGCATTTCTGGATTCGCCCATAATTATAATAATATAAATTAAAACAAAATACGCATCAAACCATCAAGCAAAACACCCACACGTAAGCTTAGGCGTATACACACCAAATCACCCATACGTAGTTCTTCTCAAACCACTACGCTAGTACACAGCAAACCACCCACGATCAATCTGTTTTCAGCATGCATTAAACCAAGTAGAACACCCACACGTGAGCTGTACATATACCATATCACCTATTTTTAAATCTACAATCATATATTTCTGCTAACACAACGATGTTTTTGCTAATATTTGGATGCAGTCATCTATATACGTAATCAATAAATCCAAGATTGAAGAACAGCCAAATGTATTGCAAAACAACCACCTATGATCAATTGTAACAGCATGACAATACGACACATAAGATTTTATTATTTTATCATTACTATTAATCATTAATCATCTATTATTGTTTTATAAACTTTGTCTTTTAAAATGTATTGCTATTACATCACCATTTCAGTTATAATTAACAAATTCAATTTAAACCTTTTATATTGCTGATATTCGTACTTGGCAATAATTCAATGCTTGTCATTTAACCATTCACATGTGTTTGTAACATGAGTTATATGTATATGCAATTACATTGACCTTCCAAATTTACATGTTCTGAAATCATTTTATAAAAAACCTTTTACTTATAACTACATAATACATAAAACTCATGAAAATCTATCTCTCATGTATATTAAAATGTATATTCGTTAATTTGTTCAAGTTCTAGATTACGTGTTTTAACATATCTGATGATGCCGAATAGGCGAAAACGTTAATATTTTATACATATTGTAGAAAAATAAACATTTGCAAATAGATAAATCTTATGGATTGAACTCAAAATATTTTCATTATATTATATTAGATTTACCTGAACACAAAATGAATTGCAAAAAAAAAAAATTGAAATGAAATAAATTGAAATAAATTTAATTTCTAAAAAATTGTTTCAAAATTGAAAAAAGGCTTGATAAAAATTACATGAAGCCTTGGTTGCCTAGTTCTTTCTCGAAAAACGACTTGTGTTCGGGATTCCCTCTTTGATGCTGTTGTATTCGAAGAGAGTCAAGGAGGAAAACAACACCGCATTCCATTCCACGACATCGCCATTATTTCAATAGGTTAGAGATTGAAACCTTTCAGTAGGTACAAAAAATAAGGCTAGAAAAAATTGCAATGGATTTGCTTGATTTCACTGGTGATTAGCAGTAAACATGCGGGGATGCGACAGTTAGGACGGGTGTCTGAGTCTATCTACCTAATCTATTTTATCTCGTCTATTCTATTCTATCTATTCTAATCTATTCTATTCTATCTATTCTATTCAATCTAGCTATTCTATTCTATTTATTCTATTCTATTCTATTCTATCTATCATATTCCATCTATTCTATTCTATCTATCATTTCCATCTATTCTATTCTATCTATCTTTTCTATTTTATCCTATCTATTCTGTTCTATCTATCTATTCTATTCCATCTATTTTATTCCTTCTATCTATTCTACTTCATCTATTATATTCCATCTATCTATACAATTCCATGTAGTCTATTTCATCTATTCTATTCCATCTATTCTATTCTAACTATTCTATATATTCTATGCTATTCTATCTATTCTATTCTACCTATCTATTTTATTCTATTCTATCTATTTCATTCTAATCTATCTATCTATCTATCTATCTATCTATCTATCTATCTATCTATCTATCTATCTATCTATCTGTCTGTCTGTCTGTCTGTCTGTCTGTCTGTCTGTCTGTCTGTCTGTCTGTCTGTCTGTCTGTCTGTCTGTCTGTCTGTCTGTCTGTCTGTCTGTCTGTCTGTCTGTCTGTCCGTCCGTCCGTCCGTCCGTCCGTCCGTCCGTCCGTCCGTCCGTCCGTCCGTCCGTCCGTCCGTCCGTCCGTCTATCTATCTATCTATCTATCTATCTATCTATCTATCTATCTATCTACCTGCAAAACCCGGCAAGACGAAGCCTATTGTCGTCAGGTTCAACAAAAGAATTAGTCGAGACACATGGCTCCAGAAATTCAAGTTAGAAGCGAGGAAACACCCAGAAGGCCCAGGAATTCCGCTACAAAGGATCAACCCTTTGCTACCTGATGGGAGGCTGACTGCTGGTGAACATTTGACAATTGCTACCCGTGACCTACTAAACAAAACAAGAGAGGCAGCTAATCAGAAAGGGTACCGTTTTGTATGGACGAGAGATTGCAAGGTATTTATTCGTAAGGATGAAACGAGCCCTGCTTATAAGATAAATTCTTTCCAAGACTTAATTACATTGTAATTGTCTTACTGTCTGATTTTTGTTATCCTTTTTAATGTTAATATTTCTAAACAATGGATTGTCTAATAAATGAGCTAAATTATTATTCCGCTAATAATAACACTCGCACAGCAGTTTTGGAAGACTTTAACTCTTGCAACAGTTACATTGGTAACAATTTACACGATTTTAAATTATTTCACTTAAATATACGCAGCTTAAATAAACATTTCCTGGAATTCTGTGCCACTATGCAAAATTTTAATAATCCTTTCGACTTCATTATATTGACGGAGGCTTGGTTAAATCATGACTCTGGCTATGATTTACCAGGTTATAAAAAGTTCGTCAAAACGAATAAATATAATAAATGCGATAGTTTAGTGGTCTACTGCAAAAATAATATTGATGTCACAATAGTACATGTAGATATCCCACAATGTAATTCTATTCATCTTAATTTTATATGTAATAATACTCCATTCTCCATTGTGGCGATATATAGATCCCCAAACAATTGTATAAATGAATTTTTAGACAATTTTGAACTATTTTTGTTTAATTCTAAAGACACAAGCAATCAAATCATTGTTGGAGACATTAACATACAAATTCTAGAAGACAAATTAGACAGTACTGGCAATAGGTACATGAATATCTTACACGAATATGGTTTTGTCAAATTTTTACACTCTATCACTCGGCCTGATTCTAAGTCTTGCCTTGATCACATATTTTTTAAAACAAAGAGTAACTGGAAATTTGTACCTGCTGTTTTGTGTAGTGCTATTACCGACCACTATGCAGTTATTGCATTATTCGAAATTGGAATTAAAAACTCTAATACATCTCAGTATCCTCTCCATATAAAAAGAAACATAAATTACAATAAGCTAATTTCGCTTATAGAAAAAGAAAATTGGGATTCCGTGCTTAACTGTGAAAATGCTGAATTGTGCTTTCAAGTATTCCAAAATTTAATATCTAATTATATAGACATAAGCACAGATGTATCTTACTTTAAAGTATCTTCTAAATTAAGAAAAATAAAACCCTGGATCACCACAGGTATCATTAAGTCAATCCGTATAAGAGACAAATTAGCCAGAAATATTAGAAAAGAACCTGATAATATAAATCTAATAAATTATTACAAAAAATACAGAAATACTTTAACTCTTATTATAAGAAACATGAAAACTCAGTATTATCAATCTCAATTTCAGAAGTATCGAAATAATCCTAGGAAATTTTGGCAAACTATTAATGAAGCCACAGACGTAAATGTGAACCAAAATAGTATCATATCAGAGATTTTAAATGAAGAGGGAGAAATATTTAAAAACAAAAAAGACATAGCTAATGAATTTAATAAATATTTCTCAAAAGTAGGACATAGCATTGCATCGAACATCAACAAATCGGCATTTAACACGAAAAATTATTGCAGTGGCCATAATAAGCACGCATCTTCCTCCATGTTTTTATCACCAGTAACCGAAGAAGAAATTTATAATATTGTTAAATCCTTAAAAAATAATGTCTCACCGGGAATCGACAAAATTACAAATAACACATTAAAGATTATCATTAAACATATATTAAAACCGCTTGTTTATGTATTCAATCTATGTCTCACCCAAGGAGTTTTCCCAGAATCTCTGAAAAATGCTGTAGTTGTACCGGTCCATAAGTCAGGGGAAAGAAAAAGTCTGAATAACTATAGACCTATATCCTTGCTCTCTAGCTTCTCAAAGATATTAGAAAAATGTTTAAAAAACAGATTAGTAAATTACTTAGAGAAAAATGAAATTCTCTCCAAACATCAGTATGGCTTCAGAAATAAATTATCTACGGATGACGCAATTATTGAAGTCACTGGTAAAATTATGCAGGAGTTGGATAACGGTTCTAAATGTTTAGGGATTTTCTTAGATTTAAGGAAAGCTTTTGACACGGTGAACCATCGTTTACTTCTGGACAAATTATTTGATATAGGAGTCAGGGGTATTGCGCATAAGTTATTTCAATCATACTTAAACAAAAGAACTCAGGTAACCAAAATTGATGATAATATCAGTGAAAATGTAAATATTGATATAGGTGTCCCTCAGGGAACAATTTTAGGTCCTATTCTATTTTTAATATATATTAATGATTTATTAAACATTGATTTGAAAGTACATAATGGCACCTGTTATTCTTACGCTGATGATACGGTGGTGATTTTCAGTGGTTTAACTTGGGAGGACACTTATAAACATGCCAATGTAGGTATAAATTTTATCAAAAACTGGCTTGATGCAAATTTGCTATCTCTAAATATAACTAAAACTACTTTGGTGCCATTTTCTTTAACAGTCTCTGGATTGAACAAATTGAAATCACTTTCTCATTTAAAATTAATAATCCACAACTCATTTTGTAAACTCTCTACAACCTGTAAATGCCCTTGCCTGAAAGAATCTGTAGATGTGAAATACCTGGGAATTATTGTTGATCAGCACTTGAAATGGGATAGACACATCACCTTTTTATGTAACAGAATACGTAAAACAATTTACAAATTTGTAAACCTTCGCCATTACTTGCCTACTCACGTATTACGTTTGGTTTATTTGGCTCTAGTTGAATCTGTTATCCAATATGGTATAATTGGATGGGGAGGCATTACAAAAACTGCTCTTTTTCCTCTAATTATGTTGCAAAAACGTATAATCAAAATTTGTTTGAAAAGGCGACTGGATTATCCAACAAATTTGATCCATTCTGAATTGAATGTTTTTAGAATTGACCAAATTTATGAATACTCTTTAATGAAATTCTATCATAAAAATAGAACGAAATTTGTAGCTCAGCCACATGCTCATAATACGAGACGAAATGAAATTCTTAAATTAGTTGAACCTAAATATTTCACATCTGCTGCTTTACTACACAGTACAAATTATGGTCCACGGCTATATAATTCGATAATAAAATTTCATCCAGAATTGACTACTTTAAGCAATGAAATTTTCAGATCCAGAATTAAAAAATTTATATGACAGACTTCCCTGTATATATATATATTATGTACCATGTATTGTAAAACAAGTTTATTTCTATCCTAAGTGTATTTTTCTATTTTATCTTGGTTACTATGTCAACATGACCTGCACTAATTATACTACTAATAATAATTTAATATTAATCCATCAATCTAAACATCGTCTCTTTTTTCACTCAGTTATTATTAGTATTATTATTTACTAATTTTATTACAATCTTTATGTGAGCTTTTTTCTTAAGTATTTTGTCTACAAAGTATGTGTATCTATGTAACGGAACTGTCCCCGAACACGAGCTTTGCTCTTTCGGGGTATTTTAATGTAACGTTTTTATGTATATGTTATTATTAAATAAATAAATAAATAAAATAAATAAAATAAATAAAATAAATCTATCTATCTATCTATCTATCTATCTATCTATCTATCTATCTATCTATCTATCTATCTATCTATCTATCTATCTATCTATCTATCAATTTTATTATTCTATCTATTCCATTCTATCTATTCTATTCTAACCATCTATTCTATTCTATCAATTCTATTCTTTCTACCTATTCTATTATATCCTATTCTATCTATCTATTCTATCTATTCAAATTCTATCCTACCTATCATATCCCATTCTATCTATCCTAACCTACTTCTCTGTCTATCTATTCTATCTTCTGTTTACTACCTTTTCTATCTATACTATTCTAACTATTCTATTCTATCTATGCTAATCTATGTATTCTATTTCGATTTTTATATATCTAGCTATTCTATATTTTCTATGATATCTATTCTATTCTATCTATTTATGTATTATATGTATTCTCTTCTATCTATGTATTCTATTGATCAATCTATTGTCTATTCTAGCTATCTATTCTATTTTATCTATTTTATTCTATCTACTCTTTCCATTCTATTCTAGCTAAGCTATGTATACTATCTGTCTATTCCAGTCTATTCTATCAATCTTCTACTCTGTCTATTTAATTCTATCTATTCTATTCATTCTATGTATTCTATTCTATCTATCTATTCCATTCCCTCTTTTTTACAATATCTATTCTATTATATCTATTCTATCCTATTTTATTTTATCCTATTCTATTTTATCTATTGTATTCTATTCTAATCTATTCTATCTAATATATCTATTCTATTCTATTCACCCTATCTCATTCTATTCTATTTATCCTATTGTATTTTACCTATTCTATTCTACCTATCTTGTTCTAATCTATGTTTTCTATTTTATCTATCGTATTATATTCTATCAATTCTATTCTACCTATCTATTCTATTCTATCTATTTATTCTATTCCATCTATCTATTCTATTCCATCTATTCTATTCCATCTATCTAATCAATTCCATCTATTCTATTCCATTCTATCCTATCTATTCTATTCTGTATTTTTTTATTCTATCTATTCTACTCTATTCTATTCTATTCTATTCTATTCTACTCTATTTATCATATTCCATTCCATCTATCCTATTCTATTCTGCATATCCCACATTTTTCTATCTATTCTATTCTATTTTATTCTATCTATCTATCTATCTATCTATCTATCTATCTGTCTGTCTGTCTGTCTGTCTATCTATCTATCTATCTATCTATCTATCTATCTATCTATCTATCTATCTATCTATCTATCTATCTATCTATCTATCTATCTATCTATCTATCTATCTATCTATCTATCTATCTATCTATCTATCTATCTATCTATCTACCTACCTACCTACCTACCTACCCACCCACCCACCCACCCACCCACCCACCCACCCACCCACCCACCCACCCACCCACCCACCCACCCACCCACCCACCCACCCACCCATCCATCTATCTATCTATCTATCTATCTATCTATCTATCTATCTATCTATCTATCTATCTATCTATCTATTTTATCTATCTATTCTATTCTATTCTACCTATCCTATTTAGTCTATCTGTTCTATTTTTGCTATTCTGTCTATCTATTCTATTCTCTCTATCTATTCTATTTCATCTATTCTCTTCTATCTATTCTATTCTATCTATATATCTAATCTAACCTATCGTATTCTATCTATCTATTCTATCTATTCTATTTTATATATCTAACTATTCTATTCTATCTAACTATTCTATTTCATCATATTCTATTCCTTCTACCTGTTCTGTTCCATCTGCTCCATTCCCTATATCTATTCTATTCCATCTATTGTATTCCAACTATCTATTCAATTCCATCTATTCTATTCCATCTATCTATATTATTCTATCTATTCTCTTATATTCTATAAATTATATTCCATTCTACATATTCTGTACTACATAATCCTATTCTATCCTATCTATTCTATTCTAACTATTCCATCTATCCTAATCTATCCTATTCTCTCTACCCTATTCTATTCTATATATCCTATTCTATCTATATTATTCCAACACTTATTCCATTCTAACTATTCTATTATACCTATCCTATTCCATTTTATCTTTTCTGTTGTATCCATCCTATCTATCTATCTATCTATCTATCTATCTATCTATCTATCTATCTATCTATCTATCTATCTATCTATCTATCTATCTATCTATCTATCTATCTATCTATCTATCTATCTATCTATCTATCTATCTATCTATCTATCTATCTATCTATCTATCTATCTATCTATCTATCTATCTATCTATCTATCTATCTATCTATCTATCTATCTATCTATCTATCTATCTATCTATCTATCTATCTATCTATCTATCTATCTATCTATCTATCTATCTATCTATCTATCTATCTATCTATCTATCTATCTATCTATCTATCTATCTATTCTACTCTATCTATCTATTCTATTCTATCTATTCTACTCTATCTATTCTATTCTCTCTATCTATACAATTCTATCTATCTTATTCTATCTATTGATTCTATCCCCTCTATTCTATTCAATCTATTCTATTCCATCTATTCCATCTATTCTATTCTACGTATCTATTCTATTTTATTCTACCTATCTATTCTAGTCTATCTAATCTATTCAATCTGTCTATTCTACTCTATCCAATCTATTCTATCTATCTGTTCTATTCTGTCTATCTATTCTATTCTATATATCTATTATATTCTACCTATTGTATGCTATCTCTCTATTTTATCTATCTCTTCAATTCTCTCTATTCCATTCTATTTCTCTATTTATTCTATTCCAAGTATACTATTGGATCTATTTAATCAATTTCGTCTATTCTATTGCATTCTGCTCTATCTATTCTATTCTCTCCATTCTATTTTATCTATCCTTTCTACTCTAACTATTCTATACTATCAATTTTTTCTATTCTATATATTCTATTCTGTCTATTCAATTCTATTCTATCTATTTTAATCTATTTATTCTATACTATTCTATCTATTCTAATTCGTCTAATTTATTATATCCTACTTATTCCAATCTACCTATCTTATTCTATTCTATATCACCTATTCTATTCTATCTATCCTATTACATTCCAACTGTACTAAACCATCTATCTAATAATTCCATCTAATCTATTCCATCTATCTATTCTAATACATCTATTTTACTCCATTCTATTCTATTGACTCTATTTTTTCTATTCTATTCCAACAATTCTATTTATCTAATCTATTCTATTCTATCTATTCTTTTCTATTCTATTCTATTCTATGTATTCTATGCTACCCTTTCTAATCTATTCTAACCTATATTATTACTTCCTATTCTATTCTATTCTATTCTATTCTATTCTATACTATTTTATCTTGTATTCTATTCTATTCTATCCATTCTATGTCATTCTCTCTATTCTAATCTATCCTATTCTATTCTATCTATTCTAGTTTATCCTATTTATCTAATCCTATCCCTCTATTGTATTCAACTCCCTTCTACCTATTTTATTCTATGTAATCTACTCCATTCTATTCTATTCTATTCTATCTTAATTATTCTATTTTATCTACTTTATTCTATCCTCTTCTATTCTATCTATTCTATTCTAACCTATTCTATCTACTCTATTCTATCTATCTATCTATCTATCTATCTATCTATCTATCTATCTATCTATCTATCTGTCTGTCTGTCTGTCTGTCTATCTATCTATCTATCTATCTATCTATCTATCTATCTATCTATCTATCTATCTATCTATCTATCTATCTATCTATCTATCTATCTATCTATCTATCTATCTATCTATCTATCTATCTATCTATCTATCTATCTATCTATCTATCTATCTATCTATCTATCTATCTATCTATCTATCTATCTATCTATCTATCCATCCATGCATCCATATATCCATCCATCCATCCGTCTATCCAACCATCCATCCACCCACCCACCCAACTACCCACCCACCCACCCACCCAACCACCAACCCACCAAACCAACCCCCACCCACCCAACCATCCATTCATCAATCCATCCATCCATACATCTATGTATTCTATCTCTATCTATCTATCTATCTATCTATCTATCTATCTATCTATCTATCTATCTATCTATCTATCTATCTATCTATCTATCTATCTATCTATCTATCTATCTATCTATCTATCTATCTATCTATCTATCTATCTATCTATCTATCTATCTATCTATCTATCTATCTATCTATCTATCTATCTATCTATCTATCTATCTATCTATCTATCTATCTATCTATCTATCTATCTATCTATCTATCTATCTATCTATCTATCTATCTATCTATCTATCTATCTATCTATCTATCTATCTATCTATCTATCTATCTATCTATCTATCTATCTATCTATCTATCTATCTATCTATCTATCTATCTATCTATCTATCTATCTATCTATCTATCTATCTATCTATCTATCTATCTATCTATCTATCTATCTATCTATCTATCTATCTATCTATCTATCTATCCATTCATCCATCCACCTACCCACCCACCCATCCATCTATATATCTATTCTACCTATTTTCTATTCAATCTTTTCTATTTTATCTATTCTCCTCTATGCTATTCTATCTATTCTATTCCATCTATCTATTCTAATACATCAATTTACTCCATTCCATTCTATTTATTCTTTTCTTTCTATAATATTCCAACAATTCTATTTATCTAATCTATTCTATTCTATCTATTTTATTCTATTCTATTATATTGTATTCTATCTATTCTATGCTAACTTATTTAATCTATTCTAACCTATATTATTCCTGTCTATTCTATTCTATCCTATTTTATCTTCTATTCTATTCTATCTATTCTACGCCATTCTCTATATTCTAATCTATCCTCTTCTATTCTATCTATTATATTTTATCCTATTAATCTAGTCCATTCCTTCTCTTCTATTCAACTCCATTCTACCTATTTTATTCTATGTAATCAACTCCATTCTATTCTATTCTATTCTATTCTATTCTAATCTATCTTAATGATTCTACTCTATCTATTTTATTCTATCATATTCTATTCAATCTATTTTATTCTAACTTATTCTATCTATCTATCTATCTATCTATCTATCTATCTATCTATCTATCTATCTATCTATCTATCTATCTATCTATCTATCTATCTATCTATCTATCTATCTATCTATCTATCTATCTATCTATCTATCTATCTATCTATCTATCTATCTGTTCTATCTATTCCACTCTATCTATCTATTCTATTCTATCTATCCTATTACATTCCAACTGTACTAAACCATCTATCTAATTATTCCATCTAATCTATTCCATCTATCTATTCTAATACATCTATTTTACTCCATTCTATTCTATTGATTCTATTCTTTCTATTCTATTCCAAATATTCTATTTATCTAATCTATTCTATTCTATCTATTCTTTTCTAATCTATTCTATCTATTCTATGCTACCCTATCTAATCTATTCTAACCTATATTATTCCTTCCTATTCTATTCTATTCTATTCTATTTTATCTTCTATTCTATTCTATTCTATCTATTCTATGTCATTCTCTCTATTTTAATTTATCCTATTCTATTCTATCTATTCTAGTTTATCCTATTTATCTAATCCTTTCCATCTATTCTATTCAAATCCTTTCTAAATATTTTATTCTATGTAATCTAATCCATTCTATTCTATTCTATCTTAATTTTCTATTCTATCTACTTTATTCTATCCTCTTCTATTCTATCTATTCTATTCTATTCTATTGATCATATTCCATTCTATCTAACTTATTCTACTCTACCTATCCCACCCTTTTCTATTTATTCTATTCTATCTATCTATCTATCTATCTATCTATCTATCTATCTATCTATCTATCTATCTATCTATCTATCTATCTATCTATCTATCTATCTATCTATCTATCTATCTATCTATCTATCTATCTATCTATCTATCTATCTATCTATCTATCTATCTATCTATCTATCTATCTATCTATCTATCTATCTATCTATCTATCTATCTATCTATCTATCTATCTATCTATCTATCTATCTATCTATCTATCTATCTATCTATCTATCTATCTATCTATCTATCTATCTATCTATCTATCTATCTATCTATCTATCTATCTATCTATCTATTTTATATATCTATTATATTCTTTTTTACCTATTCTATTTAGTCTATCTGTTCTATTTTTTCTATTCTGTCTATCTATTCTATTCCCTCTATCTATTCTATTTTATCTATTCTCTTCTATCTATTCTATTCTATCTATATATCTAATCTAACCTATCGTATTCTATCTATTCTATCTATTCTATTTTATATATCTAACTATTCTATTCTATCTAACTATTCTACTTCATCATATTCTATTCCTTCTATCTGTTCTATACCATCTGTTCCATTCCCTATATCTATTCTATTCCATCTATTGTATTCCAACTATTTATTCAATTCCATCTATTCTATTCCATCTATCTATATTATTCTATCTATTCTCTTATATTCTATAAATTATATTCCATTCTATATATTCTATTCTATCTATTCTATTCTACCTATTCCATCTATCCTAATCTATCCTATTCTATCTACCCTATTCTATTCTATATATCCTATTCTATCTATATTATTCCAACACTTATTCTATTCTAACTATTCTATTCTACCTATCCTATTCCATGTTATCTTTTCTGTTGTATCCATCCTATTCTAGTCTATCTATTTGATTCTATTTATCTATTCTATTCTATCTGTTGTATTCTATCTATCTATCTATCTATCTATCTATCTATCTATCTATCTATCTATCTATCTATCTATCTATCTATCTATCTATCTATCTATCTATCTATCTATCTATCTATCTATCTATCTATCTATCTATCTATCTATCTATCTATCTATCTATCTATCTATCTATCTATCTATCTATCTATCTATCTATCTATCTATCTATCTAATTATTGCATCTATTCTATGCTGTCAATCCTATTCTATTTATTCTATTCTATTCTATCCTACCTATCTATTCTATTATATTCTATCTATTCTATTCTATCTCCCTATTCTATTCTATCTCTCTGTTCTATCTATCTAGTCTATTCTATCTATTCTAATCTACTCTTTTCTATCTATTATATTCTAGCTCTCCAACTATTCCATCTACCTATTTTATTCCATCTATTTTCTTCCATGTATTCTATTCCATCTATCTATTCTAGTCCTCCCATTTTATTCCATCTATGTATTCAATTCTATCTATTTTACACATCTATCTATTCTATTCTATTCCACTTATTCTATTCTATCTATTTTAGTCTCAATATTCTATTCTGTCTATTCTATTATATCCTATTTTATTCTGTCCTAATCTATTCTATCCATTCTATTCTATCTATTCTCACTATCCTCTTCTGCCTATTCCATTCTACCTATTCTATTTTAAATTATCTATCTTATGCTATCTATTCTATTCTATCAATCCCATTCTATTCTATTTATTCTATTCTACCTATCCTATTCTATCAATCTATCTATCTATCTATCTATCTATCTATCTATCTATCTATCTATCTATCTATCTATCTATCTATCTATCTATCTATCTATCTATCTATCTATCTATCTATCTATCTATCTATCTGTCTATCTGTCTGTCTGTCTGTCTGTCTGTCTGTCTGTCTGTCTGTCTGTCTGTCTGTCTGTCTGTCTGTCTGTCTATCTATCTATCTATCTATCTATCTATCTATCTATCTATCTATCTATCTATCTATCTATCTATCTATCTGTCTATCCACCCATCCATCTATCTATCTATCTATCTATCTATCTATCTATCTATCTATCTATCTATCTATCTATCTATCTATCTATCTATCTATCTATCTATCTATCTATCTATCTATCTATCTATCTATCTATCTATCTATCCAGGTTACAAACTCCGGGCTCCGGGGCCAAAACTACTAGTCCCAATCTCCGTTTCCCAAACTCCGGGTTCCGAGTCCAAAACTCCGGGTCCCGTGTCCCAAACTCCAGGTCCAGGATCCCAAACTCCGGGTTTTGAATCCCAAACTCCGCGATACGTTTCCAAACTACGGTTTCCGGTATCCAAAGTCCGGGCTCTAAACTCCGGGCTCCGGCTTCAAAACTATGGGTCCCAAACTCTGGGTTCAGGTTACCAAACTCCGGGTTTTGGGTAAAAGACTCCGGGTCCCGGGTACCAAACTGCAGATTCCGGGTACCAAACTGCTGGATAGAACCTCCGGTCTCCGGCTCCAAAGTACGGGTCCCAGTCTCCGTATCCCAAACTCCGGGTCCCGGGTCCCAAACTGCGGGTTCCGGTTTCCAAACTCTTATGTATTCCATCCATAATGGGATCACATATATAATCCACGTATTTGGATCGCATATGTAATCCATCCGTAATTGGATTACGTATGTAATCAACACACATTTGAATTAAGTATGTAATGCATCCATAATTGGATTAGGTATGTAATCCATCCATAATTGGATTACGTATGTAATCCATTCATAATTGGATTACACTTATAATCCATCCATAATTGGATTACGTATGTAATCCATTCATAATTGGATCACATGTGTAATCCACAGACATGTATCACATATGTAATCCAAATATGGATGGAAAACATATGTAATCCAAATAAGGATGGATTACATATGTAATCCAAATATGGATGGATTACATATGTGATACATGTCTGTGGATTACACATGTGATCCAATTATGAATGGATTACATACGTAATCCAATTATGGATGGATTATAAGTGTAATCCAATTATGAATGTAATCCATCCATATTTGGATTACATATGTAATCCATCCTTATTTGGATTACATATGTTTTCCATCCATATTTGGATTACATATGTAATCCACACAGATTTGGATGTCATAAGTAATCCATCAATAATTGGATTACACATGTTTTCCACACAGATTTGGATTACATACTTAATCCATCCATCCTATTCTATTCTATATATCTTATTGTATTCTATATATCCTATTCTATCCATTCTATCTATCTTATTGTATTCTATCTATCCTATTCTAGCTATTCTATTCTATGCATCCTATTCTATTTCAGTTATAATATTCTATCTGTCTAATTCTATCTATCCTATTCTATTCTATCTATTCCATTCTACTCTATCTATTGTATTCTATCTGTCCTTTTCTATTCTATCTATCCTATTCTATTCTACGTATCCTACCCTTTTCTATCTATCTATCTATCTATCTATCTATCTATCTATCTATCTATCTATCTATCTATCTATCTATCTATCTATCTATCTATCTATCTATCTATCTATCTATCTATCTATCTATCTATCTATCTATCTATCTATCTATCTATCTATCTATCTATCTATCTATCTATATATCTATCTATCTATCTATCTATCTATCTATCTATCTATCTATCTATCTATCTATCTATCTATCTATCTATCTATCTATCTATCTATTTTATCTATCTCTCTATTCTATTCTATCTATTCTATTCTAATCATCTATTCTATTCTATCTATCCTATCTATCTATTCTATTCTATCTATTCTATTCTTTCTACCTATTCTATTCTATCATATTCTATCTATCTATTCAATCTATTCAAAATCTATCCCACCTATCATATGCCATTCTATCTATCCTAATCTATTTCTCTATCTATCTATTCTATCTTCTTTTTATTACCTATTCTATCTATACTATTCTAACTATTCTATTCTATCTATGCTAATCTATGTATTCTATTTTATCGATTTTTATATATCTAGCTACTCTATCTTTTCTATGATATCTATTCTATTCTATCTATTTATATATTATATGTATTCTCTTCTATGTATTCTATTGATCAATCTATTCTGTCTCTTCTAGCTATCTATTCTATTCTATCTATTTAATCTATCTACTCTATCCATTCTATTCTATCTAATCTATTTATTCTATCTGTCCATTCTAGTCTATTATATCAATCTTCTACTCTGTCTATTTGATTCTATCTATTCTATTCTATCTATGTATTCTACTCTATCTATCTATTCCATTCCCTCTTTCTTACTATATCTATTCTCTTATATCTATTCTATCCAATTGTATTTTATCCTATTCTATTTTATCTATTGTATTTTATACTAATCTATTCTATCTAATATACCTATCCTATTCTATTCATCCTCTCTCATTCCATTCTATTTATCCTATTGTATTTTGCCTATTCTAATCTACCTATCTTTTTCTATTCTATGTTTTCTATTCTATCTATCGTATTCTATTCTATCAATTCTATTCTACCTATCTATTTTATTCTATTTATTTATTTATTTATTCTATTCCATCTATCTATTCTATTCCGTCTATTCTATTCCATTTATCTAATCAATTCCATCTATTCTATTCCTTTCTATGCTATCTATTCTATTCTGTATTTTTTCTATTCTATCTATTCTACTCTATTACATTCTATCTATTCTATTGTATTCTCTTCTATTTATCATATTCCATTCTATCTATCCTATTCTATTCTACATATCCCACCCTTTTCTATCTATTCTATTCTATCTATCTATCTATCTATCTATCTATCTATCTATCTATCTATCTATCTATCTATCTATCTATCTATCTATCTATCTGTCTATCTATCTATCTATCTATCTATCTATCTATCTATCTATCTATCTATCTATCTATCTATCTATCTATCTATCTATCTATCTATCTATCTATCTATCTATCTATCTATCTATCTATCTATCTATCTATCTATCTATCTATCTATCTATCTATCTATCTATCTATCTATCTATCTATCTATCTATCTATCTATCTATCTATCTATCTATCTATCTATCTATCTATCTATTTTATCTATCTATTCTATTCTACCTATTCTATTTTTTTCTATTCTGTCTATCTATTCTATTCTCTCTATCTATTCTATTCTATCTATTCTCTTCTATCTATTCTGTTCTATCTATATATCTAATCTAACCTATCGTATTCTATCTATTCTATTTTATATATCTAACTGTTCTATTCTATCTAACTATTCTTTTTCATCATATTCTATTCATTCTATCTGTTCTATTCCATCTGTTCCATTCCCTATATCTATTCTATTCCATCTATTGTATTCCAACTATCTATTCAATTCCATCTATTCTATTCCATCTATCTATATTATTCTTACTATTCTCTTATATTCTATAAATTATATTCCATTCTATATATTCTATTCTATATATAATCCTATTCTATTCTATCTATTCTATTCTACCTATCCCATCTATCCTAATCTATCCTATTCTATCTACCCTATACTATACTATATATCCTATTCTATCTATATTATTCCAACACTTATTCTATTCTAACTATTCTATTCTACCTATCCTATTCCATTTTATCTTTTCTGTTGTATCCATCCCATTCTAGTCTATCTATTCTATCTGTTGTATTCTATCTATCTATCTATCTATCTATCTATCTATCTATCTATCTATCTATCTATCTATCTATCTATCTATCTATCTATCTATCTATCTATCTATCTATCTATCTATCTATCTATCTATCTATCTATCTATCTATCTATCTATCTATCTATCTATCTATCTATCTATCTATCTATCTATCTATCTATCTATCTATCTATCTATCTATCTATCTATCAATCAATCTATCTATCTATCTATCTATCTATCTATCTATCTATCTATCTATCTATCTATCTATCTATCTATCTATCTATCTATCTATCTATCTATCTATTTATCTATCTATCTATCTATCTATCTATCTATCTATCTATCTATTGCATCTATTCTCTGCTGTCAATTCTATTCTATTTATTCTATTCTATTCTATTCTACCTATCTATTCTATTACATTCTATCTATTCTATTCTATCTCTCTGTTCTACCAATCTAGTCTATTCTATCTATTCTAATCTACTCTTTTCTATCTATTATCTTCTATCTCTCCAACTATTCCATCTACCTATTTTATTCCATCTATTTTCTTCCATGTATTCTATTCCATCTATCTATTCTAGTCCACCTATTTTATTCCATTTATGTATTCAATACTATCTATTGTACACATCTATCTATTCTATTCCACTTATTCTATTCTATCTATTTTAGTCTCTATATTCTATTCTGTCAATTCAATTATATCCTATTCTATTCTGTCCTAATCTATTCTATCCATTCTATTCTATGTATTCTCACTATCCTTTTCTATCTATTCCATTCTACATATTCTATTTTAAATTATCTATCTTATGCTATCTATTCTATTCTCTCAATCCCATTCTATTCTATCTATTCTATTCTACCTATCCTATTCCATTCTATCTATCTATCTATCTATCTATCTATCTATCTATCTATCTATCTATCTATCTATCTATCTATCTATCTATCTATCTATCTATCTATCTATCTATCTATCTATCTATCTATCTATCTATCTATCTATCTATCTATCTATCTATCTATCTATCTATCTATCTATCTATCTATCTATCTATCTATCTATCTATCTATCTATCTATCCATCCATCCATCCATCCATCCATCCATCCATCCATCCATCCATCCATCCATCCATCCATCCATCCATCCATCCATCCATCCATCTATCTATCTATCTATCTATCTATCTATCTATCTATCTATCTATCTATCTATCCATCTATCTATCCGGGTTATAAACTCCGGGCTCCGGGTCCAAAACTACTAGTCCCCATCTCCGTTTCCCAAACATCGGGTTCCGAGTCCAAAACTCCGGGTCCCGTGTCTCAAACTCCAGGTCCAGGATCCCAAACTCCGGGTTTCGAATCCCAAACTCCGCGATACGGTTCCAAACTCCGGTTTCCGGTATCCAAAGTCCAGGCTCTAAATTCCGGGCTCCGTCTTCAAAACTATGGGTCCCAAACTCTGGGTTCAGGGTACCATACTCCGGGTTTTGGGTAAAAGACTCCGGGTCCCGGGTACCAAACTGCAGGTTCCGGGTACCAAACTGCTGGATAGAAACTCCGGGCTCCGGCTCCAAAGTACGGGTCCCAGTTTCCGTATCCCATACTCCGCGTCCAGGGGCCCAAACTCCGGCTTACGGGTACCAAACTCCGGGTTCCGGTCCCAAACCCCTGCTTCCGGTTTCCAAATTCCGAACCCAAACAACGTGCAACAAAAAATCAGGGTTCCGGATTCCAAACTCCGGCTTCCGGTTCCCAAACTGCGGGTTCAGGTTTCCAAACTCTTATGTATTCCATCCATAATGGGATCACATATATAATCCACGTATTTGGATCACATATGTAATCCATCCATAATTGGATTACACTTATAATCCATCCATAATTGGATTACACATGTAATCCAACCATAATTGGATTACATATGTAATCCACTCAGTATCGGATTACATATATAATCCATTCATAATTGGATCACATTTGTAATCCACGTATATGTATCACATATGTAATCCATCAATATTTGGATTACATATGTGATCCATCCATATTTGGATTACATATGTAATCCACACAGATTTGGATGTCATAGTAATCCATC
The DNA here is from genome assembly GCF_040183065.1 of Periplaneta americana. Classification (NCBI taxonomy): domain Eukaryota; kingdom Metazoa; phylum Arthropoda; class Insecta; order Blattodea; family Blattidae; genus Periplaneta; species Periplaneta americana. The sequence continues at coordinate 90,511,609 of NC_091125.1, read as the reverse complement.
AATAATTGGATTACACATGTTTTCCACACAGATTTGGATTACATACTTAATCCATCCATCCTATTCTATTCTATATATCTTATTGTATTCTATCTATCCTATTCTATCTATTCTATCTATGTTATTGTATTCTATCTATCCTATTCTAGCTATTCTATTCTATGCATCCTATTCTATTTCACTTATAATATTCTATCTGTCTAATTCTATCTGTCCTATTCTATTCTATCTATTCCATTCTATTGTAGCTATTGTATTCTATCTGTCCTATTCTATTCTATCTATCCTATTCTATTCTACATAACCTACCCTTTTCTATCTATTCTCTTCTATCTATCTATCTATCTATCTATCTATCTATCTATCTATCTATCTATCTATCTATCTATCTATCTATCTATCTATCTATCTATCTATCTATCTATCTATCTATCTATCTATCTATCTATCTATCTATCTATCTATCTATCTATCTATCTATCTATCTATCTATCTATCTATCTATCTATCTATCTATCTATCTATCTATCTATTCTATTCTACCTATTCTTTTTAGTCTATCTGTTCTATTTTTTCTATTCTGTCTATTCTATACTCTCTATCTATTCTATTTTATCTATTCTCTTCTATCAATTCTATTCTATCTATATAATCTAATCTAACCTATGGTATTCTATCTATCTATTCTATCTATTCTATTTTATATATCTAACTATTCTACTCTATCTAACTATTCTATTTCATCATATTCTATTCCTTCTACCTGTTCTATTCCATATGTTCCATTCCCTATATGTATACTATTCCATCTATTGTATTCCAACTATCAATTAAATTCCATCCATTCTATTCCATCTATCTATATTATTCTATCTATTCTGTTATATTCTATATATTATATTCTGTTCCATATATTCTACTCTATACAATCCTATTCTATTCTATCTATTCTCTTCTACCTATTGTATCTAACCTAATCTATCCTATTCTATCTACCCTATTCTATTCTATATGTCCTATTCTATCTATATTATTCCAACACTTATTCTATTCTATCTATTCTATTCTACCTATCCTATTCTATGTTATCTTTTCTGTTGTATCCATCCTATTCTAGTCTATCTGTTCTATTCTATTCTATTCTATCTGTTCTATTCTATCTATCTATCTATCTATCTATCTATCTATCTATCTATCTATCTATCTATCTATCTATCTATCTATCTATCTATCTATCTATCTATCTATCTATCTATCTATCTATCTATCTATCTATCTATCTATCTATCTCTCTATCTATCTATCTATCTATCTATCTATCTATCTATCTATCTATCTATCTATCTATCTATCTATCTATCTATCTATCTATCTATCTATCTATCTATCTATCTATCTATCTATCTATCTATCTATCTATCTATCTATCTATCTATCTATCTATCTATCTATCTATCTATCTATCTATTCTATCTGCTTATTCTATCTATTTTATGTATTCTATTCTATTCTATCTATCTGTTCTATTCTATTTATGCTATACTATCCATCTTCTATACTATAGATTCTATTCTGTCTATCTAATCTACATATTCTTTCCTATCTATTCTATTATATCTATCTATTTTATTCCATCCATTCTATTTTATCTACCTATTTTATTCCATCTATTGTATTCCATCTATCCTATTCCACCTATTGTATTCCAACTATCTATTCTATTCCACCTATCTATTCTATATATTCTATTGTATTCTATCTATTCTACTCTATTCTATCTATTTTATTCTATATATTCTATTTTGTCTATTATATTATAGTCTATTCTATTCTGTCCTAATCTATTCCATCAATGCTCTTCTCTCTATTCACACTATCCTCTTCTATCTATTCCGTTTTATCTATCCTATTATGTTCTATCTATCCTATGCTACCTATTCTCTTCTATCTTTCATATTCTATTCTATCTAATCTAATCTATCTATCTATTCTTTTCTATCTATTATATTCTGTCTATCAATTCTATTCAATATTTTCTATTCTCTCTATTCTATTCTATTCATCTCTTCCATTTTATCTATTCTAATTTATCTAACTACTTATTCTATTCATTCTACACTATTCCATTTATCTATTATAATCCATATATTCTGTTCCATCTATCTAATCAATTCCGTCTAATCTATTTCATTCTATTCCATCTATTGTATTCTATGTATCTATTCTATTCCATCTATTTTATTCTATCTATCTTATCTACTCTGTCTATTCCATTCTATCTATCTATTCTAATGAATTTATCTATTTCTATTCTATCTAATCCATTCCATCTATCTCTTCTATTCTATGTATCTATTCTATTCCATCTATCTATTCTATTCTCTCTATATTCCATCTATTCTATCTACTCTAATTCTATCTATCTCTTCTATGCTATCTATTCAATTCTATCTGTTTATTCTGTTCCATCTCTTCTATTCCAGCTATCT